>NC_141082.1:17794598-17979598 GCF_041138505.1 Cibotium barometz | reverse complement strand
GAACCTCAACAATATGAGCCAAGAGTAGATAATGAGAAGGCTCAACGAATAATGCATGCTTTTAAGCAATGCCAAAGGAACTAAAAGTCTCTACTAAGTGGGTGCGACGTAACAATGGTAAGAAAACTTGAAATGGGAAGAAGACAATAACTTAACACTAGAGAGGATACTCAATTTGGTCAACGATACAAACTCTCATGTGTTAAATGTGGAGAGCTTGATTGTTGATCTTGGTCAACGCATAAGCAATCATGAAAGGGGGGAAAGCAGTTCAACTCGAGAATCGGTTTGTGCCATTGTAAGCGAAAAGGACGAGATCAAGGATATTATTGAAGCTACCTACCTCCGTGTAATGGATACATGTGGTGCTTTTGGAGAAGCACACCTTTGTGATGTTAGTTGTCAAAAGACAATTGATGTTATAAAAGAGAAACAAGACAAGTTAAGTGCCCGTGTTGATAGGCTTGGAATGGAAGTATCAAGTCTTAAAATAACATTGAACAGGTTTGGGGCTTTAATTACCAAAATGAGTCATAGATTGCAAACGCATGGAATGTAATTATTGGTTTTTTTTACCGATTGGGAGTTGATTTTATGTTCCTTTTATAATGCTTATGACACTATTATCTTTTTGTAACTTAGGCCTCTAAGTATTGGAATGATAATGATGGCCCTTTTTACCTCTCGCGGATAGTATGTGCACAGAGAGAGAGAGAGAGAGAGAGAGAGAGAGAGAGAGAGAGAGAGAGAGACGGCTATATATTGGATGAGGGTATTCCAAGCTACACCTTTGGTTTAGAGTAATTAGTGAGGGAAAGCTAGTACATTAGATGGCGGTAAGATGGCCATTTGTAAAGTAATTTTTGGTAATAGATCTTTTATTAGAGAGAGAGAGAGAGAGAGAGCAAGCTTTCTAAGTATATATATATTGAAAGAACATTGGATGCTGATTTTATAATGTTTTTGTAATATTTGTGACATTGCTATTATCTTTTTATAAGTATATATGTAATGTTTTAGGATTATAGATTTTGTGTGTTATTTTTCTATATGTAAGTTTTAAGGATTAGGAACCATAGATTTTGACAAATGGGAAAATGTGAAATGAAGTTGAGAGGGTGGAAAGAGCTCTCATCTGTTCTACTTTGTGGATGTACTTTAGCTTTTCACAGAGCTAGCAGATTGTTGATTTGTCACATAGTTTGGGTCTGCCTTGGTCTTTTGAGGTAAGCTACCAAAATTTTACTTTATTATTGTTTTCCTTCTTAATTGTATGTTTATTTTTGGAGTTTATAATTTTGAAATACGAATAGTTCGTTATAGTTTGATAAGATCATAAGGATTTTTATGCTTATGGAGAAAAGATGAAACTTGGCAAAGATCAAATAGGTTTATGACATATACCTACCTACATACAAGCACAATCTTCACAAAAATAGCTGCCAATATATGATGCGAGTTATGTATGTATGTATGTGTATGCATGTTATGTGATACATGTGATTTTTAGTAATCCAATAATCTATGCTTTAAGTTTATGATACACTGAGTGAGAGGGAGGGATATATATATATATATATATATATATATATATAGAGAGAGAGAGAGAGAGAGAGTTTTATAATCCCTTATTATGTATGTGAAGATTGAAGAAAATCTCACGAGGGATTGTACATAACCAAGCAAAAATATGTACGATACAAGTTATGTATATATGTATGTGTATGCATGTTATGTTATACATGTTATTTTTAGTAATCCAATAGTCTATATACACTGAGTGAGAGGGAGGGATATATGTGTGTGTGTGTGTGTGTGGCCAAGGATAGCAACAAGGAGGCAGATGCACCAGCCAGAGACACCTTTTTTGGGAACTGTCAAATTTCAAGAACCCTTATCCAAAAGGTAGGATCACCTTCAAGAGATCATACAATTTTTGGAGCTAGCGAAGATCCCAACTCACATGACAAGGGAGAAAAAACAGTGGCTGGCAAGGAATGCGATCAGGTAGTATAGGCTCATTAATGGTGAATTGTACTACAAGGGTTATGATTTGATTTTAAGAAGGGTACCAAACTATTGGGAAATTGAGTCTATTTTAAGGAGTTATCATGATGGAATATGTGGTGGCCATTTTTCTCAAGAGGCAACTAGCAGGAAAATTCTTCCAGCGGACTTCACTTGGCCTAGCCTTCATAGTGACACTAAGCACTGGTGCAAAACAGAGACATTCAGCACTAGTGCAAAACATGCAAGGAATGCCAAACATCAGCGGCGCGGACAGGATGCTTTCTTATGAGCCTCAAACACCCATAAGTTATTTTGGCCCATTTGAGAAGTGGGGTGTGGATGAAATAGGTCCTCTCCCTAGCACCAGTTCTAGCAAGGAGTACATCATCATCATGTGGACTACATGACAAGATGGGCCGAAGAGACTAGCACAGCAAGAATCATAGCCCGAGATGTAAGTAAGTTCATTTTTGAATTCATTTTCTCTATAGGTTTAGGATTCTGTTGGAGATAATTTCATACAGGGGGCCGGGTTTCCGCTCTGACCTTGTGACGGACTTGATGCAAAGGCTGAAAATTAAGCATAGGCACTCCACCCCATACTACCCTTAATGTAATGGGCTAGTGGTGGAAAGGATTAATGAAATGGTTTGTAGGATCATCACTAAGTAGGCAAACAACAATGGAATGGTCTGGAGGATCATCACTCACTAAGCATGCAAACAGCAAGCCAAAGGAGTGGGAAAAGCATCTCTCAACAGCTTTGTGGGCTTACAGGAACACCTTCAAGACAAACAAATTTCACACATTTCCACTTGGTATACGGCCATGAGGCTCTCCTACCCATTGAAGTAGAGCTATCACATCTCAGATTGAGTGTAGACAATGGTTTGGGATCAAAGACAGTTTTCAAGGAGGTTGCTTGATCTGGAATGACTAGCAGTGGATAGATAAGAAACAATCACTCACTACATGAAACAAGCAAAGAAGCAGAGGTTGAAGTTCAATCAAGGTCTAGCAAAGAAGAATCTAGAAGAAGGTCATTGGTGCTCAGGTATGACTGTCGTTTTGACAACTGGAAGGAAAAAAAGTTTTTGCATAAGGAAAATCCACAAGACAAGGGTGAACGACTGGCAGCTCAAGCTGTACTTTCAAGGGGTTGACTTCACGAGAGGTCTAGATGGACTCGTCATCAAGGAAGCAGCATGCGAAGTAGAGTATTTTTCCTCGACACAACAGCGTCAGAAACAAGCTAGAGGCATGAATGCCTCAATTCTAGGGAGAGGGCTAATGTGATGAAATGCAAGCAAGAGTGGGCTATGGTGGATCAACATGATTAGTACGTAATTAAGAAGAGATTAGAGAATAATTAATCTAATAGGATAATGTAGGCATGGATACTCAAAAACAATTAGTATGTAATTAAGAGATGATTAAGAAGAGATTAGTGATAGGATAATGTAGGCATGGATACTCAAAAACCAGCAATTTCTCATTAGGCTACAATGTCTCAATTTATAGGTTTTATATTCACAAGATGCCAAGCATCTAATCCCATTGATTTCTCCTTGATTTGTGCCACCTCCCCTACGTCTAGGGGCACCTTTTCCTAGAATCTTTCCACACCCCTATATTCACTCATGCTACCCTTGATTCTCTCATCAGGAGATTCTTCTCACCTTTTCACTGCTACCCACTTAATTACAGACTCCCTTTTACAGTCTCTTGCTAAGGGCTTGTTCCCGCACACACCCATTCACTTGCATATTTCAACACCTCCCCTCAAGTGAATGACTCTAGCACACATGGACCCTATACCAAGTTTCCCTCTTACTTGGTAGCGTGCGACCAGTGCCTTAAGTCCCTAACTCATAGTCCTTGACACTCTCTCTATGTGTCCAAGGCTACTACAAGTGCCCGTGACGTGCGACCAGTGCCTTAAGTCCCTAACTCATAGTCCTTGACACTCTCTCTATGTGTCCAAGGCTACTACAAGTGCCCGTGACCTTGATTAAAGTGCTGACACATACATCTACCACATGGCCTGCATCATCGGTGGCTCAGAGGTAGTTTTACTCTATTGGGGCAAGTTACATTGGGTTATGGGGTTTCTCTCTCTTTCTCTCTCAGAAAAGATGTCCTAACTCCTCTACCTTAGGAGTCTCCATGAAGTTTGCCGATGTCGATTCTTCTTCATTTGGTTTGCTGTAGTAGTCTCTAGCCATGTGTCCTGGCTTTCCACAGTTGTGGTAAGTGAAGGTCCTTCCTCCTCCCTTGCCTCTTCCTCATCCTCGTCCTCATGCAAGGCCTCCTCGGGTGTAGAATGCTTTCTCCCCTCCAGTTGTTGGGTCCAATCCTTTCTTCTCTTTGACCTTATTCTCTTGCTCTAGTAGAGCTCCTTCTATCTCATTGAGCTTCAAATCTGGTACATTCTTTAAGGTTGCGAGAATGCTCTCCCACACTCTTCAGAAGCATTGCTAGTGTCGTCATCTTCTACCTTCTTTCCAATTGCTGCAGTTGTTGCTTAAAGCTTTTGTATTTGTTGAAGTGTGTGGTTAGAGGTTCACTTTCCTTCATGTCAAGTTTATAGAATTGCATTAGCAGATTTATCTTTGAATTCTTTGCTTGAGTGCCAAATAATTTGTTAAGTTCATCCCATGCATCTTTAGCTTGTTGTATCTCTACAATGTGGTGAATGATTTCATCATTTAAGCTAAGTGCAATGAGTCCTAATGCTTTATCATTCCTACTCTTCCACTCATTCTCCCCATTCTTCTCTGGACATTTATCTCTTCCCTCAACTAGCCCCCACAGATTCTTCCTCATAAAAGCAAATACATGGTCTTTGTTTGCCATGTATGGAACTGCTTCTCGTTAAATTCAGCTATTTCTTGTGTAGTGCTCATGATGATGTGAAGGGGGTCTTACCTCTTGATCCAATTCAAGATTCAAGGGTAGTGTCTACCCTTTTACAACTCAAATCTGGTGTTAAATGATGATTATAACATATTTACAAGCATGAATACACCAAAAATTGCATAAAGCCAAGGGTAACTGATTTGTATTGAATCGTCTGGATACCAAACAATCTCCAAATTGCAATCTAAAGTGAGAGAAATCTGTATCAAATATCCAATGGTAAGTTTGGACCATCAATTGCACCAAAATATAGTGATTAGTGCTAATTAATCATTGATTAGTGAAATAATCCCATGTTTTGTGTGCAAAAAATAGAGTGTACGAGGACGCCAGATCTGGTGCCTTAGAGTTCAAATGAGCTCAAATTCTTTCAAGGGCATCAATAGCAGTTAGTCTAGTAGAGGATCAAGCCAAAAAAAAAAAGATTTGACCAAACATTGAATGCTTAATCACTGTTTTACCAAAGTCACTTGCAGATTTGATGCAGAGCTTGATTCCACTTCTCCTTGAAGAATTTCTGAAATCTGAGATCATAGGCTTGTAGAGAACCCTTGAAAATCTCAGGGCTAAGAGGAATTAGCCTGATTTACCTTGAGTGAGTGTAGATCTAAGATTTCCTTCAAAAAACTAGCTCTGGTGAAATCGCGATTTTTTGCATTTTTGCGTGGCAGTTTGACGAGCTGATGTGTTCGGCTGAAGCGTGGGGAGTCTATCTAGCTATGGCTAAGATCATTTTACCTAATGTAGGCTACAGGGAGATGGAGCTCCTCCACCAGCTGGGGGTGTAGAGGATATTGAAAAGAGGTTAAAAATTAAGATTAACTTCTAATCATGATTAGTAGAGTAATTCGCAAGGTAATTAGGCTCAAAAATCAGATGAATCCTAAGATTAGCTCTGATACCATGATGAAATGCAAGCAAGAGTAGGATATGGTGGATCAAATGGAAGGATCAACATGATTAGTATGTAATTAAGAGATGATTAAGAAGAGATTAGTGAACAATTAATCTAATAAGATAATGTTGGCATGGATACTCAAAAACCAGCAATTTCTCATTAGGCTACAATGCCTCAATTTATAGGTTTTACATCCACAAGATGCGCATCTAATCCCACTGATTTCTCCTTGATTTATGCCACCTCCCCTACATCTGGGGCACCTTTTCCTAGAATCTTTCCACACCCTTATATTCACTCATGCTACCCTTGATTCTGTCATTAGTAGATTCTTCTCACCTTTTCACTGCTACCCACTTAATTACAAACTCCCTTTTACAGTCTCTTGTTAAGGGCTTGTTCCCGCACACACCCATTCACTTGCATATTTCAACATAATGATCTGGGATTTTCACACCTGCCTTTTGGGCACTTAATTCAGGCTAGAACCCTAGCATGACATAGTAGTTCTTGTCCTCATTTTCTCCTTTATATTACCGCACTTGGATGTCTTACTCTTGTTTCTAATCCTCATGGGAATGGGCTTTTTGGGTGTTAATTCACTATTGCCTTATTGGGAGTGGATGGGTATGTGGTTTTTCTCCAATTACTTTCCCCTATAAGCTATGAGTAAATGGCTAGGAGCATATCTATTTTTCCCCTTTTTATTGGATGGCCCGTTGACCCTGTACATATGTTTGAGATTCCTACTTCTTTCATATATGTAAATATGTTTATCAATATATATGTATATAGGGTGAGTTATTTTTAGTGCTCTTCCATCTAAGAGGGCCACCAGCACTTAAGTACTCATTGTCTAATATTGTGAACCCTATTGTGAACCCTTACTCACCTTTCGAACCTACTATACAATCTCTCTCTCTCTCTCTCTCTCTCTCTCTCTCTCTCTCTATATATATATATATATATATATATATATATATATATATATATATATATATATATACATAACTGATGATCAATTATTGCCATGCTTCCCCAGAGAGGAGTCCGAGACCATAAAAGGCATCATTATCTAGTATTAGCCCGACCAGCTACTCTAGATGCATATTGTAAGCTAGCAATTAAATATGAAGATAATATGCTGGAATTGCCACAACATGAAGATGTCAAAATATCATCGACAGTAGCAACTTCACGAGTTTTGAGTCACTAAGAAACAGGAACTTAGAACAAGCAAGTTGGGAACATAACTATGGACAAACTCAGTAATGCCATACTGGAAAAATTGAAGGTGAAGGATGGAAAAGAAACAACTGGGCATGGGCATACCCATCTTTATTCTCGTAGATTTGGTATGGTGTTCTATGTGCATATTGAATCACACTACCATTGAATGCCCACAGTTAAGAGCAAGGCCATTACTCTACTGTGCTCATTGTATAAAATTAGGGAATCGTGACACCTCCATGTGCAGGTATCCAAGGTTCCAAACCGTAGCACAGCTGCCAACACCTAGAGCACCACTAGCTTTACCAGCATCCACCTGTGCAAATCACTATAGCTACAGGATAGCCAAACCCTTTCTATTTACCTAGGGGGATGTTTCGAATACAAGACACTTCACCTCTGCCACCACTTGTTCTACTATCACAACCACCACAGGCTAAAATCAACCAAGTATTGATTGAGGAGCCATCAGAGGATATGAAAATGGTGTGTGAGGTAGAAATCAATGGTGATTACTATGAGGAAGCTATGGAGATTACACCAGAACTTTGTCTTACAGAATAACATGCCAGTCTCTGTGTTTCAAACCATGGAGATTGCACCAGAAGTTTGTCTTACAGAATAACATGCCAGTCTCTGTGTTTCAAACCATGGTACAGTGGAAAGGTAAGGACATCAATATAAATATGAGGAGAGGGCCACTACAATGTTTTGGTTGTGGTGGACCTCATCAAATCGCTGAATGTCCTAACAAGAATGTGGTTCATATGCATCAAACTCAAAAATTGACTGCACCACCTAATGACATGCCAATACTTACTTGTACTAAATGTGGGATTGATCATTTGATCAAAGATTGCCCATATCGTGCAAGAGGTTTTGCTTCCACTTCTAAGCCAACCCTTCTTGTTATGTGGTGGTATAATTAACCTTTGCATCATTCAACAGACTGGGTAGCCCAGTTTGAACTCACCAGGCTGTGCCAATATGCATCCAATAGCAAAGTTCGAGGCATCGATGTGCACATGAAATATAAGGTCCTAGTTAGGTGGTCTCAAAATTGGTGCACTGGCTAGTGCTTGCTTCAATCTATCATATGCTTCTTGGCATTTTTCAATCCATTCAAAGATAATGAGTAGCTTATATAATGGTCTGGCAATTTTAGCATAGAATATTATGAAGCGGCGATAATACCCAACGTGGCCCATAAATCTCTACACACCTTTGTAATTAGTGGGTGGGGTCCAAGATTAACCTTACTTTGCCTTCGTCAGTGGAGATACCATTCTTAAAGACAATGTGTCCTAATATCACACCGTGTTTGACCCAAAATTGACACTTTAAAGGGTTTAAGGATGTATGATACAATCGAGATCGCTCAAACACTTTTCTCAAGCCAAATGGTATGTTCATCAAGAGTGTGCACACAAATCATTAATGAATACCTCCAACCACTTTTGCAGGTAGTCTTTAAAGATTGTGCACATTAATCATTAGAATATTGCTAGGGCATTATTGAGACCGAAAGACATGACTTTGTAAGCAAACGTCCCCGACATTTTATTGAATGTTGTCTTATCTTGGTCTTCGGGAATTATAGGCACTTGATTGTAACCTGAAAATCTGTTTAAGAAACTGTAAGCTTCTTCACCAGCTACTCTTTCCAAACGTGTTCTATACAAGGCAATGGGTAATGGTCCTTCCTAGTAGCTGCATTGACCTTTTTGAGATCGACACAAACCCTAAGTTTCTCATTTTTCTTTGGCACTATTAGGATTGGTGACATCCAATCCGTATGTTCTATCTCGTAGAGATGAAGTTCACAGCAATGAGTTTATCAATTTTCTCCTTTACAATGCTGCATATTTAGGATTCATCTGGTATGGTTTTTGCCTGGTTGGTCTTGATTCGTCCATGATTGGGATTGTGTGTTGCACCACTTCAAGTTGTACACCCTTCATCTCTTTGTAGTTCCAGGTGAAACAATCCTTAAACTCCTTAAAGGAGAGAAACAAGCTCCTTTTCTTCAGCCAGAGTCAAGTCCTTAGCGATATAGACAGGTTTGGTTTCCTCCCTTGGCTCTGCAATATCAATTTCCTTGACTTCAGTTGGACCATCGTATGATGTGGATAACCCATCTTCCTTAATCGTTTTTGCCGTCAATTGGATCACTCTTCGTTCGTCAATTGTGTATGTTTTGAAATGGTGTGGTATTGAAAGTAGGTTTGGTTTATCCTCATCCTTACTTTTTATTTTAGCCATCACCTTCTTAGCCTCTCGCTCAGCTTCTGCCAAAGCTTTGTTTTGTTTTCAGCACCCAGCTTTCATAAGCTTAGGCGTTTTCGGTTCTCGAAGGGTGACTTCCTCCCTATGTTTCCCTTTAAGGGATATCTTACTCAATTCCTCACTCCAATTCTTAGAAAACTTGTCGTGTACATTAGTAGCTTTGTAGAGCAGGGCATTTCGGTATCTCAGGCACTGGGCATCATTGGGTTTTTTTCATAGCAGGGCATTTCATCGAGCAATATACCGTTTCTGCTTCCGCCATCTTCTAAGGCATTGGGCACTGGTATGGCCTTGTGATCCAATCCCTTCTATGCTTGAAACTTCCTCCTCCGATTCCTCTTCAATGGGTTGCCAATTGACCATACAGATAGAGGTAGTGGAAACAATTCCAGATTCAACGTATTGGGTTTCCCAGGGTTGCATCACATCTATGGTGGCTAGCACATGCATCTATGGTGGCTAGCACATGCATCCAATTGACCATACAGATAGAGGTAGTGGAAACAGTTCCAGATTCAACGTATTGGGTTTCCCAGGGTTGCATCTATGGTGGCTAGCACATGCATCCAATTTTCACTGAAATCCAAAGGAGGAACTGATGAATACATTTTGGCTTCCTCTTCCTCTTCCTCTTTTAAAGCTTCTATCGTGGATTGGCATATTTGTGTACGGATGTGGTTCGCTCGGTTGTGACCGAATCATTACCACACAATTGCCCTTCCATGGGATGTGCTTTCCATGTTCACATATCTATCTTTAGAATTTACGAGTCCCTTCAAACATACACATGGTCTAATGCCCAATCGTGCACCAATTTGGATTCCCTCATGAAGGGTCTCCCCAAGATTATGTCATATGAGTCTGGTTGGCACAGAAAGTCCATTACCACAAATGTATGATGGTAGCGGAATGTAAAGAGTTTAAGTCGCACATTCTCTAAAAGCCCAATAGGTCTTGAAGATGTTCTGTTTGCCAATTTAAAACGATAAGATTTTCTCCTTTCAGATCGAATTTTCCCCAAATTTTTCAACATCGTTTTGTGATGATGCTGACTCCCACCCCCACCATCTAGGATAGCCAGTGCTTGTTGGTATCCATTATGATGAATTAGGATTGTAGCATTAGTGTCATCACTTTCGTATAATAACGCCCCAATTGATTAACCAATATTTTAACGAATCTTGGCATTCTTTCCCTTGCGTGTTTTAAGCTTCTTTTTGCTAGAGGTGATTGAATCTCCTCTGCAGTGTTTGCTGGCTTATGTCTGCCCTCTACCCATTCTTTTATGTATGCCCACAATGTTGGTGGATTACGTAGTAGTTGTCCCAATGGCATTTACACAAAAGTGGACAGTTCAACTGCAAGACTACCTATGTCTCTGGGCTCTCTGGCAAATGAGGACATTCTTGACATTAAGTTTTCTTGAGATCCCTCTTTCGACTCTTTTGGAATTGGAGTAGGTACGTCCAATTCCCTTTCCCTTGTTGGTTCATTTCTTGGATACATTATATCGCTGGCCTGGTTAGCTCGTAAATTGGCTTCATGAAGTCGTTGACACTCTTCCACTAGGGCCCTGGCTTCTTCAAGTTTTCTTATCTCTTCTTCAACATTTGGGTATTCAAGTTTTCTTATCTCTTCTTCAACATTTGGGTATTCACCAACTCCTTTAGGGGTTGATGGTCTTTCCCCTTGCACCTCTTGGTCAGGCTCATTTGATTTTAGTGCTTGATCCCTCTTTTCTCCTAATTGAGTGGATCTAGTGTCGATAATATCTTCTTCAAATCCATCCTGAATTGTGACCCTGGTGTCACCTTTACCCAGTTTTTTCTCCCTCCTTCTCCTACAAATTCTAGAAGTGGTGGCATCTGCTAGGTTCTTCCCTTTGTCCCCTAGTTTGGCTTGAGCTCGTGTCAGGACATTCAATGGCATGATGTTTCCAGGTTGCACACTTAGGGTCTGGATGATGGTTTATGCTGTCAAGAAGTATTGACATTACCTATTGGCCAACAAATTTGTATTCTTTGTGGACCATCAGGCCTTATTACACTTGGTGAACAAGCCTTGCACCACGGGAAAAATTGCACGCTGGTTGTTATTACTATTGGAATTCAACTTCACGGGGTCACGGTGAGAAAGGGAACACAACATGTGTTGGCCGATCGTATGTCGAGAATTCCAAATGGGAAACCGACAACTCGTGTTGATGAGATGACCTCCCAGATGCTTGTTTATTAAAACTAGACATGGTGCCCAAATGGAGCGAAGAAATATCATATTATCTAGCTTATGGTTTTCTGCAAGAACGATCCTTGAACAAAGATAAAATGTGTCGGCTTGTTAAGTTGGCTGCACCTTATCAAATTAATTGCTAGAGAACTATATAAGCTAGGTAAGGACAATGTCTTAAGGAGATGTAAGAAGATGAATTTGTCCTCACAATATTAGATGAAGCACACTCTGGGATAACTGGAGGACATTTCACTGGGAAAATTATAGCTCACAAGGTGCTTCAAGCACTATGGTGGCCTATGTTATTCGGGGACGCCATGGAGTTTGTTAAAAGGTGCGAAGAGTGTCAACGATTTGCTATTCCGCAACACAGGGACAAGATGCCACGTATCCCTATTATTGTAAGACAACCTTTTGAGAAATGGGAAATTGATTTTGTTGGACCTATTAGTCCAGCTACGCATCCATCACAAGCGCGATATGTGATCGTGGCCACATACTATTACACGAAATGGGCAGAGGCCAAAGCCTCTAAGTGAGCTGATGCATAAACAATAGCTAAGTTCTTATATGAACAAATCATTTCGAGATTTGGCTGCCTATTAGAATTAGTCAGTGATCGTGGTTCATACTTCATTAATGAGGTGATTTATCACTTACTTGTTGGATTCCTTGTAGTCCACTGGAAGTCATCCCCTTATTTTCCATAGGCTAATGGTCAAGCAGAGAGTACAAACAAGATTTTGTGTACTATCTTGACAAAAACATTAGAAGCAAGTCGAGCATATTGGGGAACATAAGCTAATGACAGCTTTATGGGCATATCGAACATCGTATATGGTAGCGAGACGAGATATACTCCCTTCTGTCTAGCTTATGGTGTTGAAGCGGTAATGCCTACAGAGTATCTAGTTCCAAGCCTGAGAATTGCGACGCAAGAGAACGATTGACTAAGAATGCATTAGCCAAAAGGCTAGTTGACTTAGAGAAACTTGATGAAACCCGACTAATTGCATCACATGGTCTTATGGTCAAAAAATTACGAAGAAAACGTTGGTTTAACAATAACTTGAAACAAAAGGAACTAGAAACAGAGGACCTTGTCCTCATGTATAGTGTGGGAAGAACCAGAAAAAAGAAACTAAAGTACAGAGGATTAGGACCTTTCTGAGTGTCCGAAATTACACCTAAAGGGTCAATTAGAATTGAAACAATTGAGGACGTACAAATGGAGGGTTACGTCAATGGAAGCAAGCTTAAAAAATATTTTGGACCGCTGACCCAAGAGATGCTCGTGTAAGAGCATCTTTTAAAACAATGGAAGGAGCTCGCAAAAGAAAAAATTAAGCAAGCTCAAGAAGAAGAGAGGCCAAGGCCAAATAGATACTCCAAAAGCGAGTATTGCATGTGAACATGGCTTCACTAGTCCTCCTTGATGAGGGTGAAGTGGACATTGAGCGCCAACACGGCTCAGGGTGGAGATATTCTCATGTGCATCGTCTGTTGTATTGCGTGCATCATCTACATCGTCTTCCCGTGATTGCTTGCAACCATAGATTTCTAGGTAGGAGCTCTTCACACTCTCGATTTCTTTACATCAGTAAAAACAATGGTTAAATCATTTTCATGAAATCATCTCTACACACATGGATTGAGTCTGTGTAAGCTTGTTTTCATTTATCTTGATTTTCGTCTAGTCATTTGTGCTTTCAGTCTAAAGACCAACAAATCTCCTCATAAATGCACATGGGTATGACTCGTGAAATAGTAGTTTGCTATTTTATGGAGTCAAATGCAAATCATGGGTTGAAGCACATATAATAAAATGGCTAGGTTTGCATTCTCCGCATTTGGGCTACCCATCAGCACAGATAATCTAACACACTTGCTCATATTTCACGGATTAACCCTGCTCTTTCACGGGTTAATATCCTCACTTTCATGAAATAATGGTTGCGCTTTCACGAATGAGAATGCCTGCTATTTCATGGGTTAAGCCTTTCACGACTTAAGCCCTTCATGGGTTAAGCCTTTCATGGCTTAAGCCCTTCATGTGTACTAACAACTTCACGAACTAACCTTTCACGTGCTAACCCTTTCACATGCTAACACTTCACAAATTAATCTTTCACGTACCACTCCTTTAAGCCTAGCCATTTCACAGCATGTTACTTCATGATTTAATTCACACACATCCCTTCTTGATTTATTGCTCACCACACTAACACTCTTCCCATTATACACCCATGAAAATTCTAACCCAAAAAAAAGGAAGAAAAAGGAGAACCACGAGCTCCTACCAATGACTGATGTGTTCTCACATGTTACAGATGAACCCTGACTTGCTTAAGGCCTAGACATGATGGTATTTACCTTATAGTTCCAAGTAGCATGACTACCCGTATATAGCGAGAGTATAACTGCAGCTCTTTACTGACAGTATATACGAGTAAATCTAAGACTTGAAATTATAAGCGTTAATGCTATCCAGATGATGATTTCGAATGTGGTTGATATGATTTTTACTTTTAATTCTATTTGAAAATTGATGAATTGATTTGGATTCTGATTGAAAAATGATGATTTCTGAAATTTAGTTGAAATATAATAACCTGAGCAAAACCACAATGAGGATGAATGGGACAAGTCCCTGTGATGATGTTCTTAACTAGAATGATGATAATGATTTCAGCAAATCACTATGAGATTAGTGGATTGTGCTGTCAAATTGCTACTATTAACACTTGACCGGTAAATCAAGTTAAGGGATGACAAATTGAGAACTTGCTTGACTGAAATTCCCGTGGAGGAATGTTCAGAAGGAAATTTTTCGATCTAATGGAACATTATCATGTTAAAGATATGAATGATATGATCTGAATGAATTGTTATTTAATGATGAGTTCTATATAAGGGATATTTATCCCCGTATTCTGTTGGGTTGACCAGAATATAAGGAACCCCAGAATAAATTGGATCTTAAGAAAAAAGAGTTGTCCTCTACCTTGCGAGATGAGGACATCTTGCACTTTTTAAGTGGGATAGAATGTAGGATTCCTCCCCTAGTCTTCGAGGTATACAGGAGTAAGAATCTTCCTTTCCGATCTTGTAAGAATTCCCTCTCTAAAATAAAAGAAAGATTTTGTTTTTTTTTAAATTTTTTTTTTTTTAAAGACCTTTTTCCAGAATACTTTCTCAGGAGTCCCACCTGTTTTAAGGATTCTGAACGATGAGTTCAGAAGTGAGAATCTGTGTTTTGGATACCAAGGTTTTGGTCTTCATTCGAGTATGGCCCAAAAGAAGTTCTTTATCTCTTGGGAAGTATAAGAAGTTATCCCCAGATATTGTGGGCCTTATCTGAATTCAAAGGAAGAAGGTGACTTAGCCTACGAGCTTCTTTTATCTCCTCATCTCAAAGTTCATAATGTATCTCATGTGAGCTTTTATAGAATTATGTGCCAAACCCAAATCATGGAAAGACAGTAAAACTTCAGTGGCAAGATAACCGTTGGCTTCTAGGTTACGCTAGCTCCTTCCTTTATTTAAGTCGTAACTCTTACTTGTCACTCACAGTAATCTTACTTCCATCGATCTCCTTTCTTCTTAATCTCCTTTATGGCTTGGCAACAGGAATTGGTTTTATCCATGATGATTTCTCACCTTCAAGATGCAAGCAAGTCTGTGAAGAAGGATTTTATAGAACTGTATGAGCGCTCACTTTTCCCTCACTTGGGAACTTCTGTAGCTCAGACCAAATGGCGGACCTGTCGAGATATAACTAGGGTAACACCGTGGGGGCGACAGCACTTCCGTAACAATGTCTGCTTGGCTATGGTTATTGAAGCTTTGGGTTTGGGTCCCCGATACTACTACGTGATGAGATCAAGGCATGGTGGACTTTCTGAGCGGGTCTTCTTACTAGCGTGCTTTCTTCCTCACCAGAAGATATGCCTTTATCCCGTTTTTGGCTTACCTATTAGAGGTCCTTTTGTTAGATCACCTCATACCACTGAGGTAGGTGCTGCAATAACCGGCCGAATTATTCCCATAGATGAGTTACCTTATACATGTGCAACTTGTGAGTGCTACTTTTGTGACCATATGATGGACGGGCTTATGGAAGTGTAAAGAGTTCTTCTATCTTTACTGTATATGTTCCAAGAGTGAATAAAGTTGAAATCTTTGTTCTTGTCTTGAGTCTTGCTCTCTTTGAGACTTCTTGGTGGTTAATCTTAATTAATTTTTCTCTTAGTCTCATATTCGTGCATCTTGCGAAATTACCCCCAGTTTGCGAGATGAGGACATCTCGCGTTTTTCAAGTGGGAGAGAATGTAAGATTCCTCCCCAGCCTCTCAAGATGACCAACATCTTTCGGTGTAATTAAATTCCTCTTCAGAAATATAAAAGATCTTGTTTCTAACCGTTTTAACATAGAGAGAGAAAATATTCTAGAGAGAGAATATTCAGATTTTGAATATTTTTAGATAGAAAAATTTCTCATATTATTAAAATGAATTCCCTTGAAACATAAATTCAAAAAGAACTTTCCAATGTGCAATTGGAATTAATTGGAAATGGGTATAGAGGACCTTAGCCTAAGGGTCTAGATTTTCAGAAATTTTTGGATTATGGTCCAATTAGGGTTCCTATGGGCCAATAGCATCAATCCATGTGTAGGGAGGAGATAAATCCAATTTGTAAAATAAGATACCCAAAAATGAGTAAATGCTCACATAAGATGAAGAGTTGACTATGTACAAGGTTTATTAGTAAGAAACTATGAGTAATATCAAAAAAATGAGATAAATTGGGTATCCAAAAATGAGTAAATGCTCACATAAGATGAAGAGTTGAATATGTACGAGGTTTATTAGTAAAAAACTATAAGTAATATCAAAAAATGAGATAAATTGGGTATCCAAAAATGAGTAAATGCTCATATAAGATGAAGAGTTGAATATGTACAAGGTTTATTAGTAAGAAACCATGAGTATTACTAAAAAAATGAGATATTTTGGGTATAATGATTCCATTTTGACACATATGTAAGGAAGGGGAGTCCCTTAAAGGAGGTGCATATTTCACATGCTTGAATGAGTTTTAAACTCAAAAATAATGTGATATTTTTATCTCTCCTCTCTCTTGAACCAAACCAAATCAAAAGGGAACCAAACCGAATAAAAAAGGAACCAAACTAGGTCCAAATCTAGTTCAAATTCAACCAAACTGAAATTGAAAAATTCTAGAAATCAGTTAGCTTTGGTTAGAGCCTCCCTCTCCTATAAATAGAACATGAGTCCTTTGAAAAAAATATAAGAGAATTTTACTATATTAGAACTATGCTAAAATAATGCTAATTTTTACTATTCTCTGAAATTCTCTCCAAATTGAAGAAATTGGAGCTTCCCTCTTTCTTCAATCCCCATTGGTGGCTCCATTAACATACTAAACCAATTGATTGGTTGGGGGCCTCTACCGTGAACAAAGAATCAAGCAATTTGTAAGGTAAGTAGTGAATTTTGATCTTTTCTATAATTTCTCAATGTTTCTCTCTTCTCAACCCCTCTCAAGCTTGAGAAGCTTAATTGGAATGGTTTTTGAATGCTATTGGAGTTAATTGATGAATGGTAGTGAAGAGTTACATAATTTGATGAATGCTATTGAAGTTAATTGATTAATGATAGTTAAGAATTACATAAATTTCTATTTATGATTAATTCTAATGGTTTTTATGTAATTTCTCTCTCTCATTCAAGAAATGGTCATACTCATGACCCATTCTCAATCCAAATGAAGCTTTTCATAAAGCTTTTCCTTAATCCAAGATTAATCTATGCTTGAGGCCAAATTAATGGCTTTTTTCTATGCTTTTAGTTTATGTATTTCATGAATATTGATGATTCAATCCATTAGGGATTAATGATCCAATTAGGGATCATTCTATTTATTTCCTTAATGATAAGCTTTATCCCTTAGAAAATTTGAGATTTATCAATCATAGCAGCAGAGCTATGGTAAAATTTTTATAAAAATTATGCATAAAATAATTTCATTCAAAGCATGAAAAGAGGACTTCCTACGATATTCTAGGGATTATCATCCTAGATTAATTGGAAGATATTCATTGTAATCATAGAGAAATTGATTTTTATATTATGCATAATTGATTTTCATGCATAGAGGTATGCATAAAAGATTATTATTTTAACATAAAAGTGTTACTTTTATCATATTTGAATTTCGTGCATAGAGGTATACATAAAAGATTATTATTTTAATGTAAAAGTGTTACTTTTATCACAATTGGATTTCATGCATAGAGGTATGCATAAAAGATTATTATTTTATTATAAAAGTGTTACTTTTATCATATTTGAATTTCATGCATAGAGGTATGCATAAAAGTTGATTATTTTATTATAAAAGTGTTACTTTTATCATTATTTGAAATTCATGCATAGAGGTATGCATAAAAGTTGATTATTTTATTATAAAAGTGTTACTTTTATCATATTTGAGTTTCATGCATAGAGGTATGCATAAAAGAAAATTTTTATACTAAAAGTGTGATTTTCATCATAAATGGATTTTATGCATAAGTTAGATGCATAAGAGAAATTCTTTTATTCTAAAAGAGTAATTCCTACTAAATTGAATTTACGCATAGGAAGATGCATAAAAGATTGATTTTAATGCAAAAGTGTCATTCTCATTTAAAATGAATTTATGCATAGGAAGATGCATAAAAGATGGATTTTTAATCCGAGAGTGTTAGTCTCCTTAAATGGAATTTATGCATAAATAGATGTGTAAAGGAATCTTATATCAAATATAAGAATTCTCTTGTATTCTATAAATAGATATGTGAAATGATAGGATATGATAAGATGTATATGAGATGTGATAGGATGTGATAAGAGGTGTATGAGATGTGATAAGATGTGATAAGATGCATATGAGATGAGTTAGGATGTGATAAGATGAGTTAAGATGTGTATAAGATGTGATAGGATGTGATAAGAGGTGTATGAGATGTGATAAGATGTGATAAGATGCATATGAGATGAGTTAGGATGTGATAAGATGAGTTAAGATGTGATAAGATGTGTATGGGATGAGATAAGAAGTGTATGGGATGGGATAAGATGTATATGGGTTGTGATAGGGTGAGAATGGATGTATGAATGTGAATGTGGATGTATGGATGTGAATGTGGATGTGGATGTGGATGTGGATGTGGATGTGGATGTGGATGTATGGATGTGAATGTGGATGTGTATGTATGAATGTATGCATGTAGATGTGGATGCATGAATGTGGATGTATGGATGTGAATGTGGATGTGTATGTATGGATGTATGCATCTAGATGTGGATGTATGCATATAGATGTGGATGTATGGATGTGAATGTGCATGTAGATGTGGATGTATGGATGAGGATGCATGAATAAGCATGTAGATGTGGATGTATGAATGTGGATGTGGATGTGGATGTATGCATGTAGATGTGAATGTATGCATATAAATGTGGATGTATGGATGTGAATGTACATGTAGATGTGGATGTATGAAATTGGATGTGAATGTATGCATATAGATGTGGATGTGTATGTGTGGATGTGGATGTATATATGTGGATGTGAAAATGGATGCATGGATGTAGATGTGGATGTATGGATGTGAATGTGGATGTGGATGTGGATATATGTATGGATGTGAATATATGATATGTGATGTGAAGGAATCTGAAGTGACGAGATGAAAAATGATGTGATTGGATGAGTACACAAATATAGAAAATTGAATAAGTAAAGTGGATTGATGAGGGATAATGTGGAAAAATGAGAGTTAATATAGAAATTGTATTTGTAAATGGCTGTTTTATGTCAAGAATGCTGGGGAAGCATTTTGACTGTCTTGTGATTAAGGTCGTGGTGGAGACCTAACTGATAAAGTTGCAACTACTGACGGAGAGTCAATGGAGGACGTCTCGCGTAGCAAGGTCAGCCGAGGTCTTGACCAGCCTCGGTTCGATTAAAATGGTGAGCTTCCGGTACGGTGGATGAGGGACCAAGGAAGCGGCCTATGAGTGAAGCGCTAGGTCACCAGCGAAGGATCCTAGAGGGTGCTGACCATACGGTGCTCGGGCTCTGGGTCGCCTAGGATACCCACACGTGCGTCGAGGAAGATATTAGAACAAGGAGTAAGAGTTGTTTTCTGAAACCGGGCATGGATCTGGTTGATTGACCTTGCTGGTCTTCAATGGATGAGTCCATGGCTCTTTATATGGATCTGTTGGTTGATCTTGTTGATCTTCAACGAGAGTCCATCTTGATTTTTATAAGTGATTATATTGCCGAGTATTATGGCCTAGGAACTATTGAAAAGGCCCCTGAGTGGACAGGTGGTGAGCGTTCTGGTTGCCAATGATGCCATAGATACTCTGATGAAGGAATGATGGGAAATTAAGAATCAACCGGATAATTTGGAAGATTGTGATCAGTGATACTATGGTTTCATTAAAGGATTGTTTTAAAACTGGTTGAATCTGTGAAAAAGGCAATTTCATATTGGGTGTGTAAGTGGTGTGACTAGTTTTATTTTTGCATGAACTTCCAGCTAGGGGGCCTGGGAACTCTTTTCCCTGGTACTCGGGACAAAACCTAACCAAATTCCTAATTGGATCCCATCACTACAGTGGTTGGGTGGCTGGCTAACCCATGGGACTGGATGGGGTTAGGCTGGACTGATGGATCCGTAAATCGAGACTCAATTTCTGTTATTACGATAGATAAAGTAAATCTCGGATAGTAATTGTTCTATGGATACGAATCAACGGCTGTGCCTCTTGATGGGGAAAAAAGCATTGATTCCAATGATCCAAGTGCAAGTTTCTTCCTTGATGAGATCGAGTATCTTTATAGGTGCTGTCGGATCAGCTTGATTAGTAATGGTCTTGACTACGTTAGAGTAAAAGTTATCCTGGTGGAATCGCCCGTGCTTTCCGAGTAAAGGAAGTTTTTTCTGGTTTGGTTTTGGATAAACCGATGGATTAGTCTCTTGTCCGGATATCTGTGGGCGAGGCCCCAAGTGTGGGACCCTGCCCCTCGCTTGATGTGCTACTTCCACTGCTATTACCCCGAATCCGTTGCGCGGTGGGAACAGGGATCTCACACATATGCACTGATAGTTCAGGGGTCAATCATTCAAAAGGACATTCAGACATAGCTCACAGTAAAATAATATTCCAGTACCACAACCCTGAGTGTTTGAAGATATTAGAGGATGCAGACATCAAGAACAAGCTGGAGAAAGTAGGTCTCGATAAAATGGCAGAGATCCTCCCCTGCACCATCAACACTATGTGCGGAATTCCTAAAGACATATGTCAGAACCACCAAGAGGAGAACAGTGACCAAGGCTGATGGGTCCACTGAGCAGGTCCTCTTACTAAGGAAATGGTCCAAGAATCATTACAGTTACCAACACCCATACCAACACGTCCATACCATCGATCAGATGCCTCTGGAGGATATGGTAAAAAGGGTCTCCTTCAACTCAAATGTAGAAGAATACAAGAACATCATAGATGATGTGGATGAAAAAGCTTGCAAGGCGATGTCAATGATTATGCAAGTCAAGCCAGTTTTGACAGGTATAACAGGGTCCCCCTCAACATAATAGCAAAAGTCCATGAAGAAAAACAAGAAGACTAGGCTTGGTACATCCACCAAGCGATGGAGAATTACTTAAAGTCACACCAATCAAAGGTGTGTAATCCCTACCTTCTTACCAAAGTGCTCAGCCATGCAGCTTATCTACCCATTCCCAAAGGTACTCAGGAGGCAAGGGTATCCCAGATTGAAGGAACATTGGAACCCTTGACACACATTTCAGAAGAGCTACAGCAAGGCTAGGCGATCTTAAAAGAGACCAAAGAACTCATTCAGGAACTAAAGGGGGAAAGAAATCAAAGAAGGGTAAAAAGATGCATGGCAACTTACAAAACAGTTGGAATCTAAAATGCAGCGAATGGAAGAAGAGGTGGCACAAGATATTGCATCTTTCTTATAGAGGAACAAGAGGCCAATGATAAAGAAAGTATTAGCATGATAGCACAAGAAATTCTAGAGTCGGCACAACAAATGCCACCTTCCAGCCTTGCTCAAATGGTATTCACAAATCTTTCACCACTCCGTGACTCCATAATCTCTAATCAACCCATCTCAATGGATGTTGGTGCAATACAAGCTCCTGTAGAACAAGTGCCACAAAAGGATGAAAGCGAAAGAAATGAAGAGGCCGCCTCAGCACACCCAGAATTTCAAGAAGCTCAAGATGCTGAGGAGAGGAAGAGACAAGATGAGAACACGAGTCCAAGTAAGAGAAGGTGATTGGAAGTTAAGGGCACAATTGAAGAAGGTTCGTTCTTACACAATCTTGATGCTCATCGCTTTCTCAAAGAAACCATGAAGGGCCTCAAAACACTGGATGGCTCGGTCTCTGCAAGTGGAGGACACAAGAGCAAAGAGTATGGAGATCTCACTTGCTTACCACTCACTTACTGCATGAAAGGAATGCTACGCTCTAGAAACAGGTCCAGGAGTCTACGGACCAAGTGAAAACACTTAAATAAAGATCAACTCTAGCAATGTCTGATGCCACTCATAGGGAAGTCGTCCTAAAAAGCTTAAAGGCAGATGCAAAATAGGAGGCCAGATTGCAAACTTTAGAAAGTAATAACAGATTCATCAGCAAAACCATAGTCCATACCATAAAAGAAAATGAGGAGCTGAAGGCAAGATTAGATCAGCAAAAGGCCAAGGTCCAACCACAAAAGGAAGTGGCGTATACCAAGGAGAAGGAAGCACAATATGCAAGACAACTAGAGGAAGCACAAGCCACATTCCAAGCAAAAGAAGATGAGTATACATGACAAGTCAAAACACTCAATAAAACACTTACTCAGGTAAAAAATAGAGTGGTAAGCCTATAGACAAAAAGAGAGCAGATGAACAAAGCCCATGCCGGACGAGAAACCGAAGGCCCTAAATGAGGTAATCAATGCAAAGTTCCAAGAGATAGATCAAATGCTTGTTAGTCATCAACAAGGACTTGAGCATGTGCACTAGCAGCAGCTCACTACAAGCCAAAGCTTGGCAGAGGAGTGGCAAAGACTACTTGAAGAAGCTATTATTCAGGCCACGGACTCCAGGATTGAAAAAGAGGAAGCAGATAGAAGATATGAAAATCTCTCTGTTACTCAAGATGTGTGTGGGAAGCTACCATCTCCACACTCCTCACCACCAAATACTCAAGAATACAGGAGTTGGAATGACAGCTTTCCCTTCAAGAAATATCCCAATGAACAGAACAAACTGATGAATTACGGCTCCTCATCGAACGCGCCTCAAAGATAGGTTCGTTTGCCCCAGTGACTCCTCGAGCCCCTCCTCAAACACTAACATTGTTTTTATCTACAGTAACCCTCTCTCTCCTTCAATATGAAATTAACCTCATAAAAGACCTTAGTCTAGGAGACCTTACACTAATTCGTCAGAACACGGAGAGAGATATGGACCCCATAGGAATCCTTCTCGGGGGGATATAGTGCTTACTAACCCAGCTGATATCTTTTCCTTTCCCTTACATCCCATAGTGCTAAACCTCCGTAGTTGGTATCGGGTGCTACAACAATCAGACATCCTAGATGACAATGTTAATAAACTCATCCTATTTATCCCAAATGATATTCCAATGACACCGGCCAACTACTACGAGGTGGTTGCATGAAGTTATCAATGGGTTATTAGCCATGGATGGACTGAAGAATATAATGCCCATCAGCATTTAAATCCCTCCGAATCTACTTTATATCATCCTTTTGGTATTATAAAGCTTTACCGAAATATCCATAAACATTTGGAGGCTATGCTCACTACTATGAATCTTAATTTTGATAAAGAGCATATAGAATATCCTCATATAATCACAAATGATATAAATGATCTTAGGGAATTTATGAAAACTAACAAGCCTAGCCTCCCGCCCCCAAGCTCCAAAGAGGGTCAAGAAGAAACACAAGGACCCTCCTCATCTTATACTTATCCAGTGTTCTCATCCATGGCCAATAAGTTATTAAACCAATTTCCTAATGTATCTCCAACTAACAAAACTAAGGCAGATTGCATCTTCTCTTGCTTCTCTTCTCTTTTAGTTGATTTTCCCACTAACACTCTCACCCCCGAGGAGTTGCTAGCACCAACACTATCTCCACCAAGGCTACTCGATGAGGTACGTGGAAATCACCCTCATAATGATATCTAGGCTTTTACTGATGATAATATTATTGAGTCTTTGATAGCTACAGAGTATGAGGGCTTCATCCGTGCAGGAAACCCACTATTGAAACTAAAACTCATGTTTAAGGTACTGATGCAAATCACACCCTTCGAGCCTATCGGAAGAATCGTGCTGTGGATGCATACTCGACCATGGAGTCAAGTAGGAAGCCGTATGTTCCCTAGCCTCTCCGAGCACCAATGCTAGATTTAGAGGAGTTGTTATCAATGAGGGGAGAAGGGACATTATGGGAGAATCGTCACACAAAGCTGGCCAAAAACCCGCAATTGCTTGATTTACTAGAAACTAGAATTGTCACATTTATGATCAACTAATGTTTTTGAAGATGGCGAAAGCAACTCCCAATGCATACAAGGGGAGGCTACATGACTATCCACATAGATGATACCAACCCCCGTGTGGTAGATTTTGGCATACAATAGGAATGGTGAAAGGAGTACCTAACAGTGCCCGAATACAGTTATCAGTACCAGAGCACCCTACCTGCACTAAGACTAGACCCTTTATTAATGCCTCTCAAAATCACCATCAACATTCCAAGATATAACAAGTCAAAGACATCAATTACTCACATGGATAAGAGCATGGCACAGAATCCTGGATCCAGATGTGGTCGTTGCTCTGAGATTTTAAAGTTGACCGTGGTCCTCATCGATCTCAAAAGAAAGACATGATGGATTTTATGCGGATCAGCTTTGCTTTGACATGAACAGAGGGCCATCTGAAAGAGGCATGATGCTATACTATCATCGCCTAAGGTGTCTTCCAGGATACATGCATGTCACATTCAAAGGACATGGTCGACACTGAGCTCTAGACTTCCGACTCAGCATTTTGAAGAACCCTTAAAAAGCTTTAGTCCTACCGCAACTTCTATAGACATGAGTTTGACGACCAGGTCTTTTGACCTAGGTAAAAGTTTTGAGGACATAACCTACATTAGGTAGGGGGGATGTTAATCCCATTTTGGATTAACAAAGATGCTCCTCCAATTAAGGACATTAATAAGTGTCATGAAAAGGCACTATAAAAGTTGTATTGAGATACTAACCACCCAAGGCCTTAGTTAGTAAGTTTTGGGTGTCCAAGTGTGAATAAGGGCCAACTGTATAAAAGAAAAATTGTCATAATGAAATGACACAATTCCCCTTTGTGCTATGAGAGCTCTTGTATTTGTCTTGAGAGAGAGACGGAGAGAATGTGTGTGTGTACTCTAGTGTATGTTTCTCCTTCATGCATGTGTGTGAGAGAGTAAGAGGTAGATTGCCTTGCATATTGTGGTGCGAGCGACTCCGCGGTGACAGTATGGAGGTGGAGATCAGAGGAGTGGAGCTTCCAAAGTGAGCTTGGGGAGCCTCCACCAGGGACGTGAGCGTGAAGCATTGGTAAATACCCAATGATTGTTATGTCTATTTCTTCTCCCGTTTGGGGTTATGTGGAGCTCTCTCTTGGGAGGTGCAGTAGCACATAACATTGACGTGAATAACACTTGATCCTGAGGGCTCCGACAGCTCCAGATCTAAGAGCTTTTGAACTAAATAGCTTTACTAACCTGATAGTTTCTCAACTAAATAGCTTCTCATTCTATCACTTCTATAAACAACTATAATTCAGATACTTTACTGCTCTAAATATTATAATCCTAAAATCAGCTCCTAATCCAACCAATCTGTCCTACCCTAGACATCACCTGCTTCAGATGGTTCTTGATCTAATAGTTTCTTGATCCAACCAGTCTATGAGAGGATGTGGAGAGCAACATCATGTAGCTAGCACTATAAGGGGATTGGTTTAGACTAATCTAGTCGAAGAAACCATGATTAAAACCCCCCACTAATAGATAAACCTGCACACCAGTAATTTAACTCTCTAGACTCTATTCTCACATTGAGTTGCTCTAGCCCTTACCTCTTTCAACTCACACCACATTCACTGAGCCATAGGCAACTATGGCCTTCCTAACCTAATAGCTCCTGTCTCATAGAAATTCAACGACCAACAAGTAACTCACCCAAACATGATCATTTTGACAACTCAAAGGTAATATTTAGCATGAAACTAGAAAGATTCTTAAAGAGGCTAAGTGAACATGAAGGTGCTCAATACTCATCATTTGGTAAATGAGATAGACAAGACACAAGATTCAAACAAAGCTCTTTTGCTAAATTGATTACATTGGCCCTATGTCTCATACATACTCACACAATGAAAGAGAAGAGACTAAAAGATAACATAATTCAACCATAGCTACAGCATCTTCTTAAAACCCTTCTCTCTCCAAACCATAAACTCCACAAAGCATATACATATGTTTTTTTACAAAAAATAGAATTGTCTCACTCTCTATCTCTCACTCTATCTTCTTTCTTTGTTCCCTTCTTCCTATCTCCCCTAGCAACCCTCATCCAAAACCCCTTTTTATACAAAAGTCTAAAGAGATGACTTATTCTACCTTCCTTCCTCCCAAAAAGGATTTGTCGCCTACTACCTTCTTCGAACTCCCATTGCCTCTTTCTTTTTTCGTTGCCTTTGATCTTTTGGATTTCTCTACATCTTCATGTGATCAAATCATCTTTTTTTTAGCATGTACATGGCCTTGTATGACTACATAGTATATCCCGATCAATTGCATTGGTTTCATACAATATCAACCCATCTCGGTCGACACAAGCTAAGTGTACGGCTATGTCCTAGAGCAAAATATGTATATTATAACTTCCTATCCAACATGATTGTGCTAGATCCTAGACACTACCTAAAGAGAAAATGGGTTTCCAAAAAAAAAATGCATCATAGATAGCAATCCCCTTGGAAGATGATACATTCATGTACCATCTCATCTTGATGATGTTTCAACTGCATCCACAAACAAGACTAGCAGTAAACCATCTAGATTACTAGTGAATCCCAATTGGCTAGCCACAATCTCTGGAAGTAGGATTTAAACCTCCAACCATTGACTTTTCTTTTATGCAAAGTACCATCCAAGTCTTCTAAGTGATAATAACCTGAAGAGAACACAGTGTGAACCCTGGGCCTTCCCAATTTTGCTAAAATTTCACATCATGTCTATTATCCAACTTGTTATCATACCTAAGCACCAATGTCCCTTCTTTTATGTCTTTACTTTTTGATAACTTTTCATCAAACTTCTCCTTCCTCTATTGTTGTAAGGCCTTTTTCTGACTCATGTCTATTATCCAACTTGTTATTATACTTGAGCACCAATGTCTCTTCTTTTTTGTCTTTACCTCAAACTTCTCCTTCCTCTATTGTTCTAAGGCCTTTGTCGTCTGACTCATGATGGAATCTTGTCTCTTCAACTGTAAATCAACCAAGCTAATCGTGTCTTCTACCTCTTCTCTAGGCATGCAACACCAATCTTCTTGAGAGGTACCACATACTAGATACATCCAACTCCACAGGGTGTAAAGCCTCCTGCTCATACACTAGCTGGAATGGAGTAAATCTAGTAATTTGTTTGTAGGTACATCTTTAAGACCAAAGTTCTCCATCTAATGCCTTATCCCATGCGTTGGAGTACCCTCAACAAATTATAATGTTGGTGGCCAATCAACCCATTTGGCTGCTACCCAGATCGCCGCCGGACTGACTGTTGTACAAAAAACAGAGCCTTCTTGTTTTGTAACAAACTTGTAATAGCTTCTTGATAAACGGGTACCCGTGCGGTTATAAAGGAGAAAGGGGAACTAGTCAGATAAGGTGATAGAGGAGTTCAAGTAGACATGGTTTACCTAGCTGAGACTGTAGGGAAGGAGTGCATTCCTGTTTGGATAGTAAAAGACTCAAGTTGGGTCTACTTGGGCCCAATGAGAGAGGACCAGTATAGAATAGGGGAACATGAGAGTTGAGTGAGTAGTTCATGAGAGCAGAGTTCTTGCTTAGGCATTGTACTATAATACTCAAGAATGGATTGGTCTTTGTCTTACTGTTGTTTCTCTCTAGGAGTGCATTCCTGTTTGGATAGTAAAAGACTCAAGTTGGGTCTACTTGGGCCCAATGGGAGAGGACCAGTATAGAATAGGGGAACATGAGAGTTGAGTGAGTAGTTCATGAGAGCAGAGTTCTTGCTTAGGCATTGTACTATAATACTCAAGAATGGATTGGTCTTTGTCTTACTGTTGTTTCTCTCTATTCATCTCTGTCTATTCAGTGTTCAATCTTGTGTTAAGTTTGGTCCTGTCTGGATGTGGAATACTATCCAGATTTAGGATAGCCTTAGGAACTAACCTGCTTTGCATTCATAATCAATCTCCCTGTACTTAAGCAGACAAGTAGCTCAACATCCTAGCATTGCCTTATTGCATTGGGCATAACTGCATTAGTCGCTGCTCCTCTAGAGCCAACTAGGTGGTCCGGAACCACGTAAGTGCTGGGTCTTAACCAAACACCGACACTTTTGATGATCCTACTCGAGAACAAGTACACCAGGTAGGGGAGTAGGAAGATAGAGGTTAGTTCTAGGTCAGTCCTACACAATGAGTCAATAGAGTGAAGCTAGTTGAAATAGATCTAAAAAGGAAGTGCGCACACACTAGTGTCAGGAATGTTCATGAGAGAGTCATAAGAATGCATGGAGAACGAAGGTAGCTCAAACATAGCAATGTGGCATCGCTGTAGACAGGAGGCTGAAGCTACAAAACATGAAGGACAATTGTATCGTCCAAGAAGACTCCTAGAAGGGATTCTACGCCAACTGAAATGACATATTTAAGAACCACTAAGAAATCAAGAAGGAGATCACCATGAGCCACAAAACAAGAGGCAAGAAGCTCAAGAAGAAGAAGAACCGACAGTTATGGAAAGGATGTCTCTCAAGTACCCTAAGTTCAAGGGCAAGAGCAAGGAGGATCCAACTGCCCACATCTTCACCTTCGAAACCACATTCCTAGTAGCCACCAGAGCTCTGTTGCCACAAAAGATAGAGTATTTTGTAACAACGTGTGTGAAAATAGCTTTTTTCCCAGCCCTAAAAAGGGGATTTTACTGGGCTTTACTGGTTTTATTTGGGATTTGTTGTGTCTTTGCTGCTGCTGTTGTGGCCAACAGTCTTTAGGGTGGCCGATCAGCAGTCCCACATACTATATGTAGCTTTGCCTCATCACTTCACCATTGTACCACTTCTTGACCATATCAAGTAGTACCATATGCTATTGTTGTTGCTGCTATCGACGCATACACCATACCTGCTTTATCATCATCGCTTGTTGTCAGCCCCAACACATCAGTGTTTACTACTGGCCACACCTTGGGACAACAGCCCACTCTCTACTACATGCCACACCTTGGGAATAGCAGCCCGCTCTGCTCTACAAAGTACTTCAACGTTTTACATCTGGCTACACTTTGGGATGGCAGTCCTCTCTACCACATAGATCACATGAATGTTACATATCTATTCATGGACAATTCTACCACATAGATCACATGAATGTTACATATCTATTCATGGACAATAGCCCTCTCTACCACATAGATCACATGAATGTTACATATCTATTCATGGACAATAGCCCTCTCTACCACATAGATCACATGAATGTTACATATCTATTCATGGACAATAGCCCTCTCTACCACATAGATCACATGAATGTTACCTATCTATTCATGGACAATAGCCCTCTCTACCACATAGATCACATCAACCTTACATATATATTCATGGGACAACAACCCACTCTCTGCTACTACAGTAAATGACATCATCATTTTATCATCAGTACTCTTTGGGACAACAACCCACTCTCTGCTACATCATCACACCATCGGGACGATATCCCACTCTGCTTATCTTCATCATCGACACCACTCGGGATGGCAACCCTCTCTGCTCTTCACCACTCCTCAGGTACGCAGCACCCTTGTCACCAGAGCCTACACCCTTCAGGTACTTAACACCCTTGTCACTAGAGCCTACACCCTTCAGGTACGTAACACCCTTGTCACTAGAGCCTACACCCTTCAGGTACACAACACCCTTATCATCACCAGAGCCTACATCACCTCATCTTCCGCTACCACTACCACCTTGGAGTGCCTTTGCATCCACTGATGCAAACCTTCGACACACCGACCACCTCACGAAGTGCCTTTGCCTCATATCGATGCAAGCCTTTGTCATCGACCGTGCTTCAACTTCAACATTCTCTTTGCTTCTACACTGGTCTACTACTCAAAGTCACCTCATATCAGAGGGCTCTTGTACATATGTTCACTCACCATTATATATAGACTCACTCACCTATTTTATGCTATGTTGTTTTGCTCTGATCTCTCGTACATCTAGTCCTTCCGTCCTTTTGCCCTCACACAAGGTTGGGTGGCAAGGCCATCTGGTATGCACAATATGGTCTGGAGCACTTCCAAAAATTTAAAGATTTGAAGAAAGCCTTCCTGAAAAGATTCAGGAAAGACAAGACCATAATAGAAGTGTTGGAAAAGCTGCAAAGGGGCTAACTCAGAAGAAGAGGCCAACAGAGGACTATGCAACTGAATTCCGAGCACTGCTACTAATGCACCTGGATCAGCCCAACCAACTTGCTCCAACCACATTGAGCCAGTAGTTTGTGAGAGGACTGAGGTAAAAGCTCCAGATAGTAGTGGCCTCATATGACTTGGATGCCCCACCTTTGAACACAAGTGGTGGAAGAAACAACTAGAGCTAAGGGTATCTTGAAGCAAACAAGCAAAGACCCCAAGAAGAAGAAGAAGGACAAAAGGAAGAAGAAGCAAGAAGAAGAAGCAGGAAGAAACTTCCAAATTGAATTCTGGAGAAGACACCTCAGAATTAGAGTCCAGCCAAGAGTCGAATGTCAAAAAGCAAAATCCCCTGAAGAAGAAAGGTGGGAAGCAGGCAGTAAATGTTTAGGAAGAACTAAAGGCCACCCTAGCTAAGATTGTCGGACGACACATAGGATCTGGGCTCAGACTGGATGTTTGGTGCACAAGGTGTAATAATAAAGGTCACATGAAGGAGAAGTGCAGCTAAAGAACATGCAACAGATATGCACTATTGCGAAAGAAACAAGCATACTGTAGAAACGTGTTTCTACAATGCTCGGAATAGAAATCCGAGAGTGATGGAAAGGCTGAAGCAACAAGCCCCAGCCATCAACCAAGTTGCCACACAGATTCTCAAATCAACAGACCGTATGGAAGAGGAGGTGGTAGATTTAGGCCAAGGGGAGCTTGTTTGTATTGTAATGGTCTAGGACACAGACAAAATGACTACCCCATTTTTTAGCACCATCAGCAAGAACTAAAGAGGCAAGGCCACAAAGAGAGGCAAACCCAACAAGAGCTGATGCAGTTGTTAACATGGTAAAAGTGGACCATGGGGCAGGTAAAGAACAAGAAAAGCCACCAAAGGATGGCTGTGTGACAAGATCACAAGGGCTTGTCAAGACATCGACAACAAGTAGGAATGTCAAGCCGTCGGAATAGAAACACAAGCCAGAATAGTGGGTAGGGCAACAAAGAGTCTGTGAACAAATCAACAAGTTGGTGCAGAGTGCACAAGGGATGGTGATGACAAGGCAGGAAAGCCCACCCTTGGGAGAGAATTCTGAGGGAAATCCAGACAGGATAAACCTGCTCAAGAAAAGGGAAGAAATTGGAGCAAGAAAGAAGCTAGTGTGTAATGGTAGAAGAAAGGATGCTGAAGTGCCAACTAGAGCCAATTACAGCCCCCCCAGAGCAACGGAAGTGTCACGTGAGAAAGAAAATAGAAGGAAATCTGGATAGGAAAATTGACAAGGGAAAGTCAGGAAAAGGAAAGGGAAGCAAAGGAGGAGGAAGGAAGAATGTACAGAGGCTAAGGTATGCCGCTAATAAAGTGAAAAACAGCAACAACTCCGTGTGAAGGAATACGACCTGTGGGTGGATCTTGGCAAGATAAAACTGCACATCACACTGGACCAAATGCTAAATCCGGTTCCCAATTACAGGTAAAATATGCTTTAGGCCATAGTACCAAATGAGAAACTGCCCTTGTAGGAACCAAAAAATTTGCCAGCATGGCAACAGAATGCAGGAATGTGCAAACAATCGAGGACTTTGACATGTCTATTCCATAAGTGACCATCAAGATCAGAGGGCAGACAGTGGTGAGGGTCATTCTGGATGGAGGATCAAGAGTTAATATAATATTAGATAGCATGGCTAAAAGGTAGGTATCATGGACATGCAGCCAACTCTATTCCAGATCTGCATGGTTGACCATAGAAGAGTCTGACCAATTGGAATAATTAGGGGAGAACAAATAGAAGTGGCAGGATGTATGTTCATTGTCATGTTCATGGTCCTCAAAATGACTGAGATAGCATGTGCATATCCCATGCTATTGGGATGACCGTGGCTTAGAAGTGGAAGGATAAAGCACAACTAGGACACGGACAAGATCACAATCCGAAGGGGAAAAAAGAAGATCTACATCTCGTGCAGGAAAAGACAAGCTGAATCTAGCATGCCCGAGCAACCGATGCATGCAGAAGGCCTAAACTACCTGGAAGGGGTAGAAGACGACGAAGAAGAGAAGATCATGAAAGAAAATCCAAATTTGCTATCACTATTTGAGGTGGATATAGAAAGGATTGTACAGAGATACGATCCAAAAGTCCTGGTGGCTCACCTTAAAGTTTTACTAAATGAAGAAAGTGCAAAGGAAGAGAAAGAGGACACTCAAGACAGTGTGGCAGAACTGTAGGCTGAACAAGAAAAGGCCATGATGGCTCTTAAGCAAGAGGAAGCCCAACTTAGGAAGGGGAACATCATAGTCTAGGAAAAGGAACTTGAAGAAGTGAACTTGGGGCATAACTAAGAGCCCAAAATAGTCAGAGTCAATGCCAACTTGAATAGGGAATTCAGAGGAAGACTCCTGGAACTACTAAAATCCTACAAAGATGTGTTTTCCTGTAACTAATCAGACATGAAGGGGATTGATCCTAGCTTCTATCAACACAAGATCAACTTAAAAGAGGATGCAACTCCTATCCAGCAGAGCATATACAGAATGAACCCCAACAACGCCAAACAAGTGAAGGAGGAGATTGATAAGTTGCTACAAGTAGGGTCCATCTATCCAATGGACAGGGCAAAATGGCTTTCACCAATATTCATCGTCCTGAAGAAGAATGGGAAGTTGAGGTTCTGCATTCATTGACTACCATAAGCTAAACACTTCTACTGTATCGGATCCATTTGCACTACCATTCATAGATTCCCTGTTGTGGACACGCGATAGAGCTGAGCATGAGACATACTCCTTCCTGGATGGGTTTAGTGGGTACAACCAGGTACGGATGGCCCCGGAGGATAAAGAAAAAATAGCCTTTGTGATAGAATGGGGAGATTTGCCTCCAATGTAATGATTTTTGGGCTGAAGAATGCTCCAACCATTCCAAAGGATGAGTCAGGAATATTATACAAATATTTAACCACCTTCATGAGGGTGTTTGTGGATGATTTTAGTGTGTTCAGAAAGAAGGAAGACCACATAACACACCTCACAATGTGCCTAGAGAAGTGCATGAAGACTAGACTGAGCCTTAATCCAGCCAAGTGCGCCTTTGTTGTTAACAAGTGGATCCCTCTTAGGGCACATAATATCTGCAGAAGGGCTAACTATGGATCTAGCCAAGGCCGCAATCATTGTAAAGCTGCAGTCGCCCAAGAATACCAAAGAGCTTGGTAGATTTTTGGGACTAATCAAGTGGCATAGCATATTCATGAGGTTCCTAGTAGCGAATGTGGCAGTGCCCCTATATAGTCTGACGGTGAAAGATGTAGAATATGTCTGGTCAAGATCTTGTCATGAGGCATTCCAAAATCTCAAGCGGATATTGTCAGAAGCACCCATTCTCTAGCAACCAAACTATGATTTGGTATTTCATGTATTTGTTGATGCCTTTGATTGTGCCATTGGTAGTGCTCTAATGTAGGAAGCATAAGAAGGTTGGTTTAGACCAGTTACTATGCAAGCAAGAGGTTGTCTAGACCTGAAAAGAACTACTCCACTACAGAAAAGGTCATTGGGGATGATCTACTTGATCAAGAAGTTCGGGCACTATCTGTTGGTGGGGAAAGGTGTTTGAAATTCATGTAGATCACAAAGCACTCTTGTACCTGGTGAACAAACCAAACTTGGCAATAGAATTGGCCAGATGGATGCTTTTGTTACAAGAGTTCGAGTTCACCATAAGGCACACCCACGGGAACAAGCACGCAGTAGAAACAAATTTCCTATCAAGACTGGAGTCAATAGAATATCTAGAGAGGGTGGAAGATGATTTCCTGGATGCATAGCTCTTCCTCATAAATGGATAAAAATCCACCTAGTATGATGAGATGCTGCAATTCATGTCTAACTTGTCCTTTCTAGAGTACATGTTCAGAGATCAGAGGAAAAAGCTGACTCTCTGAAGTAAGTCATTCATGGTGGTATCAGGTCAGCTCTACAATACTGTGAAGATGCATCCTCAAACATGAGCAATAGGTGGTTCTGGCAAAAGCACACCAAGGAATAAGTGGAGAGCACTTTTTTAGAGAAGTCACAGGGCAAAAAGAGTTCCAGGCAAGATTGTGGTGGTGCCAGAGGGCTGGGGAAACCGAATGATGCAAAAGACAGAATGCCACACAACCCAATATTTCCCCTAGAGCCATTCCAGAAGTGGGGTCTAAACTTTTTCACGTCTCATTCAAGCTAGAAGCTTAGGGAATAGGAAACAAATACATTCTGGTGGCTACAGATTACTGTACAAAATGGGTAAAGGCCAAGGCCCTGAGAGACCATAAGGCATCGTCAATAGCAAAGTTTCTTAATGAAACTCTCATGACAAGATTCAGATGCCTAAAAGAGATAGTGAATGTGACCAAGGGACCCACTTCCTCAATAGATAAACATATGATAATACATAAGAAGTCAACAATCTACTACCCCACAGGCAAATGGGCAAGCAGAACCCACTAATAAAATCCCAAAGGAAATCATGGTCAAGACAGTGAATGAGAATAGGACCGACTGGGACACAAAGCTACACTTAGCATTGTGGGCATTCCAAATAGCATATAAGAATGCACTAGGACTTATGCCTTTTAGCATGGCATATGGACTGGAGGCAGTAGTGCCCATGGAGTTCCCCACACAGAGACTTAGGATAGTAGTAGCAAAAAGGCTCTCTCCGGAAGAATAAGAAGTGCACAAGATTGAGCAACTCCTTACGTTGGATGAGAGGAGACTACATAGTGCATGGACAACCAAAATTGTACAAAAAAGGAGAAATTTATAGGTAGACAAAAACACAAAATTCCAGATCTTCGAAGAAGGAGATGCAGTCTTGTTATTCTCATCAAGAATATGAGCCCACCTAGGAAAATTAAAAATGAGCTGAACGCGCCCATTCATAATTGTTAGAAAAATAAGAACATTTGAGCTAGCAAGTTTGGATAGAGAAAGCCTAAGGAAACTGGTGAATGGGTATAAGTTAAAGCCTTATCATGGAAGAATGCTAGAACAAGCAAGAAAATTGTGTTCAAATCCAAATCCAGATCCGGAGAATGTCCAACAAAAGTAGAAGCCAAGTCTAGTTAGGATCAGGAATCGAAAGTTGGATAGGATTCTAGAGAAAATAAAAATAGAAAAGAACAAAATCCAAAATTAGGCATTACATATATAAATATGGTTGTAGTGTGCACGTAGATGGAGGAGCCAGCTGTTGGCAGCAGCATGGAGTTGGTAGGAAAATCGAGGTTGCCTCCTCAAAAAAGGGCACATGGATGAAAAGGGAAATGTGTCGTGTCACCATCCCCTATTCTCAGCCCACCAGTCATTAATGACCTCACACAAATGGTACAATAGGCACCATTAGTTAGATTGTGAAAGGGATTTGAGGAAATCATGGAGATGTAGAGCAGTTATAGTCGTACCTAGGGAAGGTGTGCATCACAACAACGACGGATACCTCTCCATCAAAGGCCTAATTCAAAATCATTGTGCAAAAATTCCTTGCTACCCTGTGCTCTACTAAACTCTGCTTTCACCCCTGCCTTCTATCTTTCAAACCAAGCACACTCGAAGAGCCGGAGAATAGTGGAATTCGATTACCTCTCTTCCACCTTATACAAGGAGGGCGGATAGGCATGCCCAGTGTAGAAGATGGGATTGAAGGAATTTGCAGAGCTGCCCTAGGAGGAGCTTCAACACAACTTCAAGGACACAGAGCAGTTGGAGCAGCTGCAAAAATCAAATATCATCACACTCCCATCTTGTGAACCCTTGTACGTCGTCAAGGTTTTTAAATTGCCTGCTAAGGGGGAGGCTGAGATCAAGCCTACTCTGATGAGGACCTAATTAAGGAATTTGGCCCACTGGAGGGCAAGGGCAAGGAATTCAAGATTTCAAGAACAAAAATAGACAAAGACAGACAAAAGCAAATGCGCTTTATGGTAGAGCTGATCAATCTCGCCTACAAGCCATATTGCATGTCAAGGAAGGCCTTTGGGATGATGAAGGCTACGGAAGCTGGAACAAAGGTGGGTTGGGCGGAGGTGCTATACAACAATCTAAAGGACCAAATAGGAAAAATCAACTGTCGAAACACAAGAACAAAGATTGGCCCATATTTGACAGCCATGTTCAATGCACAAGTCGGAGCCGAGAAGGAGAAGAGGAAGGCCACAAAGAAGATGCAGGCCAAAAAGAAGATATAGGGCAAAAAGAGGACCAAAGAGGATGCAACTGAGAAGCCCCAGGAACAGGTACATTCCGAACAAGGAAAAGAATATGTGGCATAAAAGAAAAGGATTTTTGAATTTGGCGGGAAGAAGACCAGCAACAAGAAGAACTGCCAAGGAAGAGAGCAGTGGGGCAACTAAAGCAAAAAGTAGTAAACAGCTTAAGGAGGACTTGGTCAACATTGGCAAGTCCATCTTGTCACAACAGCTAGAGCAGCAGCAGTAGGCAGGAGGCCACAACCAGCATAATCTTGTAGCTGGGGAAAAGCACAGTATGATCTCCCTACCACCAATTTTGTGAATTTTTCAAACTCTATTGACACATACTGGGTGTAGGGAGCTCTCAGCTACCTCCAACACTACATGACAGATGGCTTAAAGGAGATGACCAAGTTGTAGGCAGTAATCAAACTAAAGGATGCTATCATCTAGATAGTGAGAACCATTAGGAACCCATGCAATAAGAGCTATGCAGGAGGAGGATGAAAGCAAGCCACCTAGAATAAATGCAAAGCTCAATCCGGGATCTCCAAAAGGCCAATGAAGAGATTAAAGGGGAAATGGAAAAGATGAGGGAAGCAATGGCCCAAAAGGAACAAGCTTATGTGCAATTCCAAGAAGACCTAGATAGGACCAAGGAAAGCCAAGTTGTTAACAGAAGGCCAAATCGCCTTGATCAGAGAGGAGCACTTTAGAGTCATGAAGGAGGTGTAGTAGGCCAAGGCCAAGAGAGATAAGATTGAGCTAGTCAAGGCAAAAGCCAGGCTGGCTGTCTTAGATGCCGAATAATTTCTAGAAGTAGAAAAGTTGGAGAAATGGGAAGGGCATGCCATCGAGGATCTAAAGGAGGTGTGGGGGGGATATTTAAACAAATTAACAACGGTAATGCAAGCCCCGACACCTTCCTGTAGACAAATGGTGCCCTACCATTCACAGGATGAAAATCCAGAGGGAGGATCCGAACATCTGAATCCAGCCTAGCTAACAGGCCTAGAACCAACAAAAGCTTTGGAAGTTGCACCCAGCCAAGAGGGCAAGGAGACTAGAACCAGTGGGGGGAGCACCAACAAGGAAAAGCAGTTGCAAAAGGAAAATGAGCAAGCTGACTAGAAAAGGAGGTTCACGCTTCTGAAGGGAGAGAAAAAGAAGCCAACCCCACCTGTAGACACATGGGAAGGGGAAAGAGCTTATTATATACAACAAAGGGTCATCAATGGACCTAATCTCCGAGGTGCTGAAAGAACATGCATGGGCAGCTACAAAGAAATTGGAGGAGAATGAAAACAACAAGGCTGCATTATTCAGAGCACAAATTGAAGAGTTCAAAGAGTAGCAAAAGCAGGATGGGCAAACAATAAAGGCCCTCAAAAAGGATGTAGAGGCTACCACGCATGCAAGAGTGACAAGAGGAAGAGGAGGAAAAATGACAATGAATGAGCTAAATGTCACATTGGCAACAACTCACATTGACCCTTAAAAAAGACAAGAACAATTGGACACCATGAGAAGGGCCAACATAGAAGAGGTGCAAATATCCCAGGCTGACCTCAAGAAAAGACACAAGCAAATGGACGCCATGAGGAGGGTGCAGGAAGTGTGAGCAAAAGATAAAATGATAGAGGACTTCCAAGGTTGGGGGCAAAAAGGGAAAAGGGGGCAAAAGAAGACCTATAGAAAAGAGTCCAGGAGGAAATGGGCCAAACGAACATGGGCTTCTAGAAGGGCACTGCCCTTAAATATATGCAAACTTTAATCCAGACAGCTCAGCACAGGTAGGTGCCCTGAGACCTTCTAAACAACTGGGAAGAAATTGTAAAATTCATGAACCAGTTGGAAGTGTCAAAGACAAACAAACAGGGCCAAGGTAGCTCTCAAGTAGGAGCATCAGGACAAGGAAGAATCCCCTCTCCCGGATCCATAGTAGTGCATGGAAGAGCAGTGGGATCTTATGACTTGTGGATCCAGGTGAGGAGGCAATAGCTCGTTCAAAAAGCGCAACTCTGTTAAAGCCCCTCGCCAGCAGAGTCACCAAGCTGAAAGGGAAAGGGGAGTGTTGAAGGTGGTGGAACCTACAAGAATCATGCCCTATGGGTGGAAATAAAGTAGGTGTAGGATTCCTCCCTCCGGCTTTTGAGGTGTGCATGTGTAAAAACCTCCCCTTCTGATCTTATAATTATTCCCCTCTCTGAAATAAAAGAAAGATCCTGTTTTACCCTGTTTTGGCCAAGAGAGAAAATGTCTAGAGGGAGGTAATTCAAAATTGAGATATTTTTTGATATAAAAATCTTCCTAGTGTCTAAAATGGTTTCCCCTAAACACATATTCAAAAAAAATTCCAATGTGCAATTGGAATAAATTGAAATCAGGTAAAAAGGACCTTAGCCTAAGGGTCCAGATTTTCTGAAATTTTTGAATTAAGGTTCCTATGGACCAATTAGATTAATCCAAATGTAGGGAAGAGATAAATTGAAGAATAAAAGGAAATCCCTCCAAAAATGAGTAAATACTCACATAATAAGAGGAAGAGTTGACTAAGGACAAGGTTATTAGTTAAAAAAGAAAAGATATTTAGAAGAAATGATGCATTTTTGACACCTCAGTGTGGGGGAATTCTCCTCATGAAGGAGGTGCCTATTTCACATGTGTGGTTGAGTTTTAAACTCACAAATAATGAGATATTTTCATCTCTCCTCTCTCCTGCTTCAACTAGATCCAAAAAGTAAGCTAAACTAACCTAAAAATGGTCAAAAATTGACCAAACTAATCTAGAAAATTCTAGAATCAGTTTGCTTGGTTAGAGGCTCACTTTTTCCTATAAATGAAGCCTCCCTTTGTAAATGGTTAATAGTGTTTTATGCACTGTTACTCTACTCCTCCCCATAGCCAAAAACAGTGAATTTATTGATAATTCATTAGTTTTTGACCACTTCCTCTTCAAAAAATTGGTGGCCACTCTTGTTGCAAACAAGAGTAGATCCCTCAAACAATCAAGCCAAAGGAAAGCTCACAAAAAATCATGTAAGGTAGAAATCCTACTTTTTCTTTATTCCATTTAATGGTTTTCTAATTTTTATTTTCTTTAAAATGAAAAATGGTGCTATGTCTTGTTGGAAAGGCTTTCCTCCTCTCTTCATTCTTGAATTCAACCTTTCTTTATCCTAGATGTGTAATCAAATTGTTGGAATTAAACTTTTCATATTCTTTCTCTTAAAAAAGTGAAATTTGATTAGTTTAGAATACTTTAAACCATTTGGGATAATTTCTAAGTAACTTGAGAATGAAAATTTTTGAAAAATGGTCAGCCATACAAAGGAGGTTATGGCAAAAATTTCTTAAATTTTGTAAAATAAGTTTTATCTTTTATTATTCAAAAAGAGTAATCCCCACCGCTTGTGTATTCTAAAAGTGTTATTTTTATTCTATGCATAGAAAAATGCATATTAGAAATATTTTTATAATAAAAGTATTATTTTCATTAAAATTAATTTCTATGCATAGAAAGATGCATATTGGGAATATTTTGATTATAAAAGTGTTACTTTCATCAAAATTGATTTTTATGCATAAATAGATGCATAAAAGAATTTTTTTAATAAAAGTGTTACTTTTATTAAAATTGAATTTATGCATAAAATTTTTTTTTATAAAAGCGTTACTTTCAGCAAATTTTGATTTTATGCATAGAAAGATGCATAAAGAAATTTATTTTTATTTCAAAAGAGTTATTCTCATCAATTTTGATTTTATGCATAGAAAGATGCATAAAAAAATTTATTTTTATTTCAAAAGAGTTATTCTCATCAATTTTGATTTTATGCATAGAAAGATGCATAAAGAAATTTATTTTTATTTCCAAAGAGTTATTCTCATTAAAATTGAATTTATGCATAGAAAGATGCATAAAAGATTTATTTTTATTTCGAAAGTGTTATTCTCCTTAAAATTGAATTTATGCATAAACAGATGCATAAAGGGATTTTTACAAAAGTGTTATTTCCCACTGAAGTTGTTCTTATACATAAATAGATGCGTAAAGAATCTTTATATCAAAAATAAGAATTCACTTACATTCTATAAATAGATGTGATAAGATGTGATATGAATCAGATAGATGAGAATGAATAGAGGATGGATGTGATGAGAATAGAAGTGATGAGAATGAGAGGTAAATAGATGTGATGAGATGGGATGCGAATCAGATAGATGGGAAAGAATGGATGGATGGATGTGATGAGAATAGAAGTGATGAGAATGAGAGGTAAATAGATGTGATGAGATGGGATGCAAATCAGATAGATGGGAAAGAATGAATGGATGGGATGTGAATCAGATAGATGGGAAAGAATGGATGGATGTGATGAGAATAGAAGTGATGAGAATGAGAGGTAAATAGATGTGATGAGATGGGATGCGAATCAGATAGATGGGAAAGAATGGATGGATGGATGTGATGAGAATAGAAGTGATGAGAATGGGATGCAAATCAGATAGATGGGAAAGAATGGATGGATGGATGTGATGAGAATAGAAGTGATGAGAATGAGAGGTAAATAGATGTGATGATATGTAATGCAAATTAGATAGATGGGAAAGAATGGATGGATGGATGTGATGAGAATAGAAGTGATGAGAATGAAAGGTAAATAGATGTGATGATATGTGATACAAATCAGATAAATGTGAATGAATAGATGAGATGTGATGTCATGTGAATGAGGATGTAAATGAATGATATAGGATGTGAATGAATGTGATAACATGTGAATGAACGATAAGGGACGTGAATGAATGTGATAACATGTGAATGAATGATAAGGGACGTGAATGAATGTGTTAGCATGTGAATCGGGACGTGAATGAATGTGTTAGCATGTGAATCGGGACGTGAATGAATCTGTTAGCATGTGAATCGGGATGTGAATGAATGAGATGTGATGTGAAATGGATGTGATGTAAACTGGATAAATGTTAATGTATGTGAAGTGATGAGATGTATGGATAGATGCAAGTAGATGTGATCTTATGAGGATAAATGAGGAAATAAGTGATGAGATAGAAAAAGATGTGACTAGATGAGAATGGGAATACTTATGAAATGAATGTGGATTGATGTGTAAAGGAGGCAAATTACAAACAGGGGAGCTACCTCATACAAAATAAGGGGGGGGGCAAATTGGCAGTCTATAATGCCAAGTAATCTCGCCACCAGAGAAAGCGACCCGTGCATGCTATGTTCACAGGAAGCCTCTCGCCATCTATGCATGCGATAAAGAGGGACCTCACAGCTGTGGTATCAGAGCAAATTGGCTAATGAGGATCAACCGAGAAGCCAAAAATGTCATAAATTTATGAAGAAGCAGTAAAAGGTTGTAATTGTGTGAAAAAAAATTCATACGAATTGATATTGAAACTGAAATTCGTAAATTAGTAATTGGGTCTTCAAATGGAAGTACCGCAATTGTATGGAATCCCTGACTTACTTGAGGCCTAGACATGATGGTATTTACCTTATAGTTTCAAGGACCGTGACTACCCGTATATACCGAGGATATAACTGCAGCTCTTTACTGGCAGTATATACGAGTAAATCTAAGACTTGAAATTATAAGCATTAATACTATCCAGATGATGAATTCGAATGTGGTTGATATGATTTTAAATTCTGGTTGAGAACTCATGAGTTGAATTGAATTCTGATTGAAAAATGAAGATTCCTGAATTTTGGTTGAAATGTAATAAACTAAGCAAAACCACAATGAGGATGAATGGGATGAGTCCCTGTGATGATGTTCGTAGCTGGAATGACGTTAATGACTTCAGCAAATCACTATGAGATTAGTGGATTGTGCTGGTGGCAGATTGTTACTGTTAACACTTGACCCAGTGGATCAAGTTAAGGGATGTCAAATTAAAAATCTGTATAATTGAAAATTTCCATGAAGGACTGTTCAGATAGAAAATTCGGTCTAATGGACCATTATTGTGATAAGGATTTGAATGATACGATCTAAGTGAATTATTATCTGATGATGAGTTTTATATAAGGGATCTTTATCCCAGGATTCTGTTGGGTTCACCAGACTATAAGGAACCCCATAATCTGTTGGATCTTAAGGAAAAGAGTTCTCCTCTAATTTTGTGAGATGAGGACATCTCGCGTTTTTTAAGTGGGGTAGGATATAAGATTCCTCCCTCCGTCTTTTGAGGTGTGCAAGTGTAAAAACCTCCCCTTCTGATCTTATAATTATTCCCCTCTCTGAAATAAAAGAAATATCCTATTTTACCCTGTTTTGGCCTAGAGAGAGAATGTCTAGAGAGAGATAATTTAAAATTGAGATATTTTTGGATATAAAAATCCTCCTAGTGTCTAAAATGGTTTCCCCTGAAACAGATATTCAAAAAGAAATTTCCAATGTGCAATTGGAATAAATTGAAATCAAGTAAAAAGGACCTTAGCTTAAGGGTCCAGATTTTTTGAAATTTTTGAATTAAGGTTCCTATGGACCAATTAGATTAATCCAAATATAGGGATGAGATAAATTGAAGAATAAAAGGACATCCCCCCAAAAATGAGTAAATACTCACATAAGACAAAGAGTTGACTAAGGACAAGGTTATTAGTTAAAAAAGAAGAGATATTTAGAAGAAATGATGCATTTTTGACACCTCAATGTGGGGGAATTCCCCTCATGAAGGAGGCGCCTATTTCACATGTGTGGTTGAGTTTTAAAGTTACAAATAATGAGATATTTTCATCTCTCCTCTCTCCTGCTTCAACTAGATCCAAAAAGTAAGTTAAACTGACCTAAAAATGGTCAAAAATTGACCAAACTAATCTAGAAAATTCTAGAATCAATTTGCTTGGTTAGAGGCTCACTTTTCCTATAAATGAAGCCTCCCCCTTTGTAAATGGTTAATAGTGTTTTATGCACTGTTACTCTACTCCTCCCCATAGCCAAAAACAATGAATTTATTGATAATTCATTAGTTTTTGACCATTTCCTCTTCAAAATAATTGGTAGCCACTCTTGTTGCAAACAAGAGTAGATCCCTCAAACAATCAACCAAAGGAAAGCTCACAAAAAATCATGTAAGCTAGAAATCCTACTTTTTCTTTATTCCATTTAATGGTTTTCTAATTTTTATTTTCTTTAAAATGAAAAATGGTGCTATGCCTTGTTGGAAAGGCTTTCCCCCTCTCTTCATTCTTGAATTCAACCTTTCTTTATCCTAGATGTGTAATCAAATTTTTAGAATTAAACTTTTCATATTGTTTCTCTTAAAAAGTGGAATTTGATTAGTTTAGAATGCTTTAAACCATTTGGGATAATTTCTAAGTAACTTGAGAATGAAAATTTTTGAAAAATGGTCAGCCATACAAAGGAGGTTATGGCAAAATTTTCTTAAATTTTGTAAAATAAGTTTTATCTTTTATTATTCAAAAAGAGTAATCCCCACCGCTTGTGTATTCTAAAAGTGTTAATTTTTATTCTATGCATAGAAAAATGCATATTAGAAATATTTTTATAATAAAAGTGTTATTTTCATTAGAATTAATTTCTATGCATAGAAAGATGCATATTGGGAATATTTTGATTATAAAAGTGTTATCTTCATCAAAATTGATTTTTATGCATAAATAGACGCATAAAAGAATTTTTTTAATAAGTGTTACTTTCATTAAAATTGAATTTATGCATAAATAGATGCATAAAAGATTTTTTTTTATAAAAGCGTTACTTTCATCAAATTTTGATTTTATGCATAGAAAGATGCATAAAGAAATTTATTTTTATTTCAAAAGAGTTATTCTCATCAATTTTGATTTTATGCATAGAAAGATGCATAAAGAAAAAAAAATTATTTTGAAAGTGTTATTCTCCTTAAAATTGAATTTATGCATAAATAGATGCATAAATGGATTTTTATAAAAGTGTTATTTCCCACTGAAGTTGTTCTTATACATAAATAGATGCGTAAAGAATATTTATATCAAAAATAGAAATTCTCTTACATTCTATAAATAGATGTGATAAGATGTGATATGAATCAGATAGATGAGAATGAATAGAGGATGGATGTGAGGAGAATAGAGGATGGATGTGAGGAGAATAGAAGTGATGAGAATGAGAGGTAAATAGATGTGATGAGATGGGATGCGAATCAGATAGATGGGAATGAATGGATGGATGGATGTGATGAGAATAGAAGTGATGAGAATGAGAGGTAAATAGATGTGATGAGATGGGATGCGAATCAGATAGATGGGGGAAAGAATGGATGGATGCGAATCAGATAGATGGGGGAAAGAATGGATGGATGTGATGAGAATAGAAGTGATGAGAATAGAAGTGATGAGAATGAGAGGTAAATAGATGTGATGATATGTAATGCGAATCACATAGATGGGAAAGAATGGATGGATGGGAAAGAATGGATGGATGTGATGAGAATAGAAGTGATGAGAATGAAAGGTAAATAGATGTGATAATATGTGATGCGAATCAGATAAATGTGAATGAATAGATGAGATGTGATGTCATGTGAATCAAGATGTAAATGAATGATATAAGATGTGAATGAATGTGATAACATGTGAATCGGGATGTGAATGAATGATAAGGGACGTGAATGAATGTGATAACATGTGAATCGGGATGTGAATGAACGATAAGGGACATGAATGAATGTGTTAGCATGTGAATCGGGATGTGAATGAATGAGATGTGATGTGAAATGGATGTGATAAGATGCAATGTAAACTGGATAAATGTTAATGTATGTGAAGTGATGAGATGTATGGGTAGATGCAAGTAGATGTGATCTGATGAGGATAAATGAGAAAATAAGTAATGAGATAGAAAAAGATGTGATTAGATGAGAATAGAAATACTTATGAAATGAATGTGGATTGATGTGTGGGTAATGTGGATTGATGTGGAGGAATGAGTTGATAATGTGGATTGATGTGGATGATGTGGATAGATGTATGGATGATGTGGATTGATGTGTGGGTAATGTGGATTGACGTGAATGGATGTATGGATGATGTGGATTGATGTGTGGGTAATGTGGATTGACGTGAATGGATGTATGGATGATGTGGATTGATGTGTGGATAATGTGGATTTATGTGGATGGATGTATGGATGATGTGGATTGACGAGTGGATTGATGTGGATAGATGTATGGAAGATGTGGATGGATGTGTGGATAATGTGGATTGATGTGGATGGATGTATGGATGATGTGGATTGGTGTGGATGATGTGGATGGATGTATGGATGATCTGGATTGATGTGTGGATGATGCGATTGGATGTGATTTGATGTGGGAATGATGTGATGTGATAGGGATCGATGAAGAAGAAAAAAATATGGGAAGATGAGATTAGATGGGGACTAATGTGAAAGGATGTGGAGTGATGAGAAAAGATGGAAATATTGTTGGAACTATATTTGTATGTGAAATCTGTTTTTAAATGACTGTTTTATGTCAAGAATGCTAGGGAAACATTTTGACCGTCTTGTGAATGAGATCGTGGAACCCTATCTGTTAAAGTTGCAACTGCTGCGATGGAGGATGTCTCGCGTAGCGAGGTCGGCTGAGGTCTTGACCAGCCTCGGTTTGATTTAAATGGTGAGCTTTCAGTACAGTGGATGAGGGACCAAGGAAGCGACCTATGAGTGAAGCGCTAGGTGACCTACGAAGGATCCTAGAGGGTGCTGACCATACGGTGCTCGGGCTCTGGGGTCGCCGAAGATACCCACATGTACATCGGGGAAGATATTGGAACAAGGAGTAAGAGTTGTTTTCTGAATTCGAGCATGGATCTAGTTGGTTGACCTTGTTTGTCCTCAACGAATGAGTCCATGGCTCTTTTATATGGATCTGTTGGTTGATCTTGCTGATCTTCAACGAAGATTCCATTTTGATATGTGAATATATTGCCAGTTACTACTATGAGCTAGGAACTATCGAAAAGGCCCCTGAGTGAATAGGTGGTGAGCGTTCTGGTTGCCAATGATGCCATAGGTACACCGATGAAGGAATGATTGGAAATAAGGATTCAACTAGAGATTTTGAGGATTGTGATCAGTGACACAATGGTTTCATTAAATGATTGTTTTAAAGATAGCTGATGCTGAGAAAAAGGCAATTTCATATTGGGTGTGTAAGTGGTGTGACTAGTTTTAAGTTTTCATGAATATCCGGCTAGGGGGCCTGGGAACTCTTTTCCCTGGTACCCGGGACAAAACCTAACCAAATTCTTAATTGATCCCATCACTACAGTGGTTGGGCGGTTGGCTAACCCACAGGACTGGATGGGGTTAGGCTGGACTGATGGATCCTTAAATTGAGACTCAATTCTATTATGGCACTATAGATGAAGTAAATCTCGGTTCTCTCCTTCTCCCTCAAATCTTGGCCAGCTGCGCGAAATATCCAGGAGGCGCTGAAAAAAAATTTATTCTCCCTTTTTACTCTTGCACGCGCTACGTGCGGCACTGAAATTTATTTATTTTATTTACCTGCAAGAATTCTCATGGGGAGAGGTAAAGCTTATAAAAGCTTTAGTAAGCTTAATTAAAAGCTTATTAATCAGCATAAAAGCTTCATAGATTTATATATATATATATATATATATATATATATATATATATATATATATATATATATATATACATAAGCTTTAAAAGCTTTACAAATGAGATCAATAAAATGTTTTACAAAAGAAAATATTTTTTGACGATCCCCATCATACTTTATGGAAAAGGATCTCATGTACATATAGTTAGTTTGGATTTCTTCCATAGATTTTTAGAGCTTAGCTCAAGAGAAATTTAGAGACTTAAGTCAACTTCTTCTTAATAATGTTGTTTTCTAAATCCTCGTGAAGTCCGAATAATATGAACAGCTTGTTAGTGAAGATATCATCAAAATGTTGCTTTATCCTACTGCTAGTTTTCTAATTTTAAAAGAGTCCATGGATTACTTCTTGAAAAATTATACATTTGTGTATTGAGCTAACCTGGCAGGACTCACATCTAGCTCGACATTCCATATGAGATAAGAAACCTTATCTTTTCTCTTGTTTTAATTTTTTCGATTCCTTTTAATTATCAGGAAATGGGCAAACACTAGTGCATATTTCACCATGTGTGCAAACCACTGTATATCACCCTGTGGGTATCATTTTATAACATAGTACACCAACATATATTAGCAATGGCCTTAAATGGTAAATCTAATATAGATGACCTACATGTTGCCTACCTGATTGAGCTCTCCATGTACTCCATGTACAAGATATCTTTTTCACTTCAGGAATTTGGGTAAACCATTCCCATATAACCACATCTACTAACAATCTTTTCACTAACACTTCACCTCTAGCTAACTTGTCTATTTCACCACCTTCTTCTCCATGTAATGGTGTCCAAGAATCCACAGGCATTGATGATCTGCAAATTACTTGTGTTTAGTAACCATCTCTACAAGCTGTGATGGAGCCAGAACTTGTGAGTACCATAGAAGATCAAGATATACTAGTGGTGGTTGAGCTTCAAACATTCATAGAGTCAGAGATCAAAGAAATGCAGTTGCCTTTTAAGCAAGAATTAAAACTCCAAGGTCATCTTGAGCAATGGATTTCACTTGGCACGCGATACCAATGCACCTATTTTGAGTGACTTTGATGAAATAATTTCATAGAGTTTTTATTGAAACTCCATCCCATGGCTCCATGCCATGCATGCAAACAACGCATGCTCTTTATTGTGTCTCATCTTCATTAGTAGAGGCTTTCCCTACATATCCACAGGTTGTTCCACAAGCGCCACAAATTTTAGCAAGGGGAAATTAGCAAGTGCAAGGAGGAAATCAGCAAAGGGGTAATGGTCAAGGTATTGCTGCATCCCAAAATCCTAATCCATGAGCTCAAGAACCACCATAAGAAACAAGTGAGAGAGTAGTATACTTATCATCACAGGACCCTTTATTCTTCTTGAAGAGAATAATCAAAAACTCATAAATTATATCAAATATTAAAACAACTACTTGAATTAAATTGAAAATTAAAGCACATAATAAAACATAAGGCAAGAGTTCTTATTCTTGAATCAAAAGAATATGGAGAGAATCAAGCTATTCCTAAATAATAGGACGGTGCGTGCCACGTAGACTCAATAAGATATACCATGGTTTTGGAGATAATGACAAATCAATGGCAGGGAATTCCAACCCTTCAGACTTTTAGTCATTTCTAGAAAAGCCTTCTTCACATAAGAAGTCTTGTAGTCATTTCTAGAAAAGCCTTCTTCACATAAGAAGTCTTGTGATGTTAGAGTAGCGTAAACCATCACAAGTGGTTATGAGCAATGGTGTATAAAGGCATGAAGTAGATATCTATAGGATAAAAAATGAGATTGATGAAGAGAAAACAAGTTAGCAATTGAAGAATATGATTGTGCATTAATGCATGCAAGCAATGAAGAGAAATGATGTGAAGGTTAGCAATGAAAATAAAAACAGGTTAGCAATTGTGAATTAATGCGTGCAAGCAATAAAGAGAAATGGTGCGAAGGTAGTGGTTCACTTAGTGACACATCAAGCTTTAGTGCAAGGAGTGTTAGTGTTTTAAATAAGAGGGTTAGTGTAAGTGACAATGTACGAGTTTCCACAGGCAATGAATCCAATTGTGAAGTGGTATAAGCAAGTTCCATTTTATGCTCTGTTTTGTCATCCTGAGGTGTGGATTGTGCTGCATCCTGCTCTTGGAACATTTGATGAAAGATTTGCTACTGACACTCTACAAGTACCCTTTGATAATCCTTTTATTTATTTTATGCACACTCTATCGCCAATTTTGTGTATAATCCAATTTTGTTTTCTCCACTTTTGCCTATAGTAACTTGTATTCTAATTCTATCTTTTCCTTTTAAGTATGTAACTTCTCCATTTTTTGCTATAGTAATGTGAGTTTTGTGAAGATTCACCTTTCCTTGAAGTGTTGTAGCTAGAGAGCTCTTTGAAATCTCTAATTCGGCTTGAAGGGCCATAATCTGCTGATCCTTGTTGGAAGAATCTTTCCATTGTTCCTATAGGTCATAAGATGTGGAAGCAACATGAGTGAGTAGTTTGATCCAATTCTCACGTGCGTCACAATGTTGGTAGAAAGGTTTTGGATGGAGTTATCTTGCGAGGGTGACTGCCTTTGTGTGAAGAATGACAAAGCAGAAGTAAAAGTAGTCATATTATCAACCCTAGGGTTAATCATCATGGGGTGAGGTCATGGATTCTCTAGCTCTTAGAAATGGTGAGCTTGATGAAGATGGTGCTCTAGTAGTAGCAATGTTTGTAGAGAACTCCTCATTGAAGGTGTCCTCTATAGAGAAGTTTGTTTAATAGGATGTGGATGGAGTGGCATCTAGAAATGATGGTGGAGCATATGGTTTTGGGAATCCTAACCTATGAAGGTTGATGACCAATGGTGAGGGTGATGATGTATAAGAGTGGCCAATGGATCTAGAAGTGGTGGCCGATGTAGAGTGTAACCTCTACTTTGACTCTAAGTCAACACACATAGCCTCGCCCTAGCTAACATATTCACCATGAAGAAGCCCAATCTCTAGGCATCATGCTGTGAGATTGGGGCGCATACTATCATGTTGCACCACCAAGAAAATTTGAACCACCATCTACCCATGCAAATCAGGCAATGGTGGTGGTCCTAGAGCTCATTCCATGCCGATAGCTTCTACCAACCATGTGAATGTAAAGGGCTCAGTCCATTTCCATATAATAGAAGGAGGTCTTGCATGATAAAATTCTACTTTGTATCTACCTTCCATGCAGACTTAGCAAGCTACCTATCCCCAGAACTAAACGAATCTTATCACCAATATTCCCTACATCTGGCTATGGATTCTGGCTACGGATTGGCCCCAAATCATACCACACCTCGCATACCAACTTCATAGCATATCCTAAACCATCCAAACCTTTTGACCCCAAAAGCATCTTCACCACCAACTTGGGTGATGTGATGACATAGTTGCCATTAGGAAGGGGGTATGTTAATCACTATGTTTGTTAACACGGTTTCACCTGCCTGACCTATCATAAGGCACTGTGCCATCTTACTCGCTTGAACAAGCACTTATCTTCTCTTTTTTTTAATGGTGTTGAAACATATAAAGCGACCCTACCTTGAGCTTAATGTCGAATATACGGAGAGTCTAAGGACTTTGTGTACATACTTGCTTAAGAATAGTAATAGAGACCAGTCCATTTTTAAGTTTGGCTAGCCTAGTGTGAAAACTAGTCACTTATATATAAGTGCAACACAATCATTCCCTTGTGGTAATGGAACACTTATATATAAGTGCAACACAATCATTCCCTTGTGGTAATGGAACACTTATGAGCTTTCCTTCTTGCTTGTATATGTGTTATTGAATTTTGTGTGCTTGATGATTGCATGCTAGATATGTTTGTTTGTAGGTTTCCCTTTTGCATTAGCTTCTTATTCTTCATCATCCACCTTTTGTGAAAGACAACTACCATGATGAAGACAAATCTCTATTTGCCTCGATCTAGGCAAAGAGGGCTCTTTCTTCACCCCTTTAGCAAGGAGGAGCAATCTAGTGTAATAACACATTGAGGACACGACCTGACAAGCTAGCGCACCCACATTGGGAAGTTACATCTATGACTCTATGCCAAGGCCCACAACACATGATTTGCCAAAGCTAAGGTGAGATCTTGACTTGAACATCCATGGAACCATCAAATTTATGCTTCCCTTTGTAGACCCAATTATCCAATTGTTTTGTTTTCCTTAGGCAAAGGCACCAAATCCCATGTTTCATTACCATCATCATCTTACGTAGCCATCTCTTCATCCATGGTATCTTCCCGATGCTTATATCCAATTTCCTTATCCTACATGACCAAAATCTCATAAGACCCATTGCTAAAGCACTCTCCCCACTAGTATATAGCTACTCGTCTCATTAAACAAAACATCCCTTCTCGCTTGTATCTGATTCGTAGTGGGGTTATAGTATATAGCTACTCGTCTCATTAAACAAAACATCCCTTCTCGCTTGTATCTGATTCGTAGTGGGGTTATAGTATTTATAAACTTTCTACCTGAAGAAATAACCAATGAATATATGATTTTCTACCGTGGGATCCTACTTCTCACCTCATCTAGTACATGTACATAAGCAATTCACCGAACACTTTTAAGTGTTTATGCCAAATCTAGTTTTGTGCCAATAAACTTTTATTCAAGCATTGTGCCATGAACTATTGTAGTAGGCATCCTGTTCATGATATTAAACTACAGCTGCAACTACTTCAATCCAAATATAATGAGGTATCCCTTCTCATCATCAATGCATGGGAAACTTCCACAATATACCTTTTTTTTCCCTTTATGCAACCCCATTTTGTTGTATCCAATAAGATTGTATAGTTGCCCTATAGCTTTACTCCCGCGCGAAGAAAGCTCCTCAATCAGAGAACCCCACCATATGACCTTAGGCATTTTATGTGCATGACTTTGTCTTTCTTTACCATAGCATTGAAGCTTTGAAAACGAGTTATCACTTTTTCTCTTTCATGAAATACACCCACACTTCCCTAGTGTGTGGTGATTAATCAAAGATACATAATAATGACATGCCATCTTTATTGGTCCCCAAACATCAAAATGCACCACATCCAAAGTTCTTTAATTTACATGCTTATCATGTGGAAATGTATGCTTAGCTTGCTTGCCCAAACATACTTTATGCATTCTATCCACTTTGAACTTTGGCAAATCTGTAACAATACTTTGGGCCTACATATTCTTCAGCCTCTCTGAATATTGACATGTCCAATATGTCTATGCCGAATACCTATCTACAATCACACATGTACCATGTACAAACATTGCACCCTTCATCTCAAGTATGCTTACATCTAATATAAACATTTTGCCAACTTTGTTTCCCTTTGCAACAACCAAGAGTGATGACATTGGTTATTGAAATCTTCCACATAACATCCATGATGGTTAAACCTCACTTATGGACCCTGCTCAAAATAGAAACTAGGTTCTTTATTACGTTTGACACATGAAGCACACATCTATAAGATAGTTCATTTTGCCATCTTGCATAAACAATGTGACCTTCCCAACATGCACAATAGGGTGCATTGTATCATCACCTATTTCTACATAACTTGGATTTTCCAAAACCCTTAATCTAAACCATTCACCATGGCTGATCATGTGGTTAAAGACACCCAAATTAACACACTATATATCTCTCTTGAATTTGGTGCATCTACAGGTGGAACTAAGCATATACAGCATCACAAAAGTTACTCAATTCTATCTTCAACATGCTTTCTTGACGATGCATAGTTCCCTTTTGCTAACTTCTCGCTTTTCTATCATTCTTCTTTTTATACCACTTTTTGCTATATGCTTTGTTTGCTACATTAATAACTCTCTATGCTATTTCCACTATGATTGATCTTCCATCATGTCCATGATTTATGTTTCCATATCAACTTGCACCTCGAGCTCTAGATGAAGATCTACCTCTACCTCTACCTTTGTTTGTGTAGAAGGCCTACTCATGCAGATTATTAGAAATTTATTTATTCCCAACATTCATCTCCTCACTTTTAGAAGGGCTTTAAGGTCCTTAAAGTTTGGAAATAGATGTTTGAATCTGATTGTATTCTTTTCCAAGCCCATTCAAAGTAAATGACACCAAGTCATCAATCATTAGTGCTCCAATAGAGGCGAGGGCATCTACAAGCCCTTTAATCTTCAATGAGTAATCATTGATACATAGCTTATTCCTTTGCACATTATGTAGCTCTTTCTTCTAGCCTTGGTACTTGTGTTATATAGTTTAACTAAGGTATCGCACGCATCTTTAGGTATCACACGTATCTTTAGGTGTCGCTACATCCTATATATATGACCAATCATAGAATTAGACACACTAATAGAGAGAACACTTCAAATCAACCATTGTGCAAAACATACACAAAAACACTACATAGTTAGAAACTATCAATGTTGACACTTCTGTAGTAGAGTGTCCGTGAAAACCTTGCAAGGCTAAAAATGAGGTTTAAAACAACTCCGGATGGCCAAATAAAGAGTGAATGCACTTTCGCTTCATTGAAGAGGGCTCCCCAAGATGTGATAGTGTCCCCTCCTACTATGCCTATTGCTATCGTCCTTGCTTAGCAGCACGCCTACCTATAGAGATTTGATTCTACATCAAAGGAAAAAAGATCAAATTACCTTTACCCATGTGTACTGCTTCCTTTTCTTGCCTCTTGCTTATCTCTTGAGCTCATTACGCAAATAGGTGCTCTGATATAACATGAGAAGAATGTGGGGGAGAGGATGAGCTTGAGCTCCTTTTGCAAGCAAACTTCTTCACACACATACATAAGAGTAGACAAGAACACAAAAGAGAGACGAAGATGGATGGATGATTTTTCTTCTTACTTCTTTACAACCCAACATAAAAATAAGAGTATATATTACAAGGGAAAGTACTCTACTACTAAAATATACAAGGTCCATAGTGTGAACCTGAATATATGAGCTGGCACTATAACTGTGCCATAACTTTAGTAACTAAATTGGCTATCCATATAACTTGTAATCCACTGGTGATATATCAACCATAATCTCGGTAAGACTGTTAAGGGTATAGTAGAGGATGGTGAGTTAGAAGTTCACATTCTGTGGAGATGTCAAGTGCCCAGTCCTACAAAGGCTTCTTTTATCTTTTGAAATTTTTCTTTTGTTGGACACTACATTCTTTCTTCTCTCTCTCTCTCTCTCTCTCTCTCTCTCTCTCTCTCTCTCTCTCTCTCTCTCTCACACACACACACACACACACACACACACACACATTCATATAAGAAGCCATTACAAGTTGGTTTTTCCCCACTTAATAATGGTTTTACAACACTGGACATGGCAATGATGATTTTTCCCCCCTTCTCACAAAATGTTATTTAGGTAATCATTTAAAAATTTGTTATGGAGGAATTTGCTTTTGGATCAGAATAGTAAGGGTTGTGAAAATTAAGGGGGGCCTTCAATTCTTTGTTAAATTGCTAAAAGTACTGAAGCTTGAAAAAATAGGAAAATGTAAAAGTGCTTTAAAAGTAAGTGCCCATCTACCATGCAGGCCTCAAATTTGAAGCCATATCAAGCAGCATCAAATATGCCCTCCAATTTAACCAAGGTTGCAAGTATGAAGTTGAATAAATATATAAAAGCTTTGAATTGAAACTTAGATACTATATTTAAGAGGTATATATAGTTGTGTATGTATGTCCATACGTGTGTGTATGTGTGCACGTGCAGATGTGTGTGCGTGTAGAGTATAATTTATGTGAAAGATATTAATAATGAATAGACTTTATAAACAATACTTAAATTTACTTTTCCAAGTAAGAGTTAAACTTAATTTGTGTGGGAGATATTAATAATGAATAGAATTTATAATTAGTACTGAAACTTAATTTTCAAAGTAAGAGTTCTTTAGTTCAAACCTTGCCTTAAGTAAATATGTGGGAGATATAAATAATAAATAGACTTTATAAATAATACTTAAACTTAATTTTTAAAGTAAGAGTTCTTTAGTTCAAACCTCTCCTTATCTCCACATGTTTGCAAATTGTGTCCATTAGGCTCTAGTGCTTCGCGTCCCACTAGCACCACCATAAAACTTTGCTCTCTCTTAACTTGGATGCCCATTTTCCATACCTCTGCATTATAGATTCTAGTCATGTAGAGGGATGTGACCCTTTGCATGGGTGGGATCTCTGGACACCCATAACCTAGAAGCTTATATGCATAGCTACATGCATACCTACTTAAGATGTGTACCGTTTCCATGAATAGCTCTTTGTATTAATTTTATGCAAAGCTCCTTGCACACATAGCTTAGACACATGCATAGTTCTTTGCATAGATTTAACACATAGCTTAGACACATGCATAGTTCTTTGCATAGATTTAACACATAGTGAAATGCAAGATTTTGATTAAGGTCCATGCACATACAAACAAATAGCTTTAAGTTAACTATGTAGATAATGATTATGATTTGTAATAGTGTGGGAATTATTATTTTGGGGAGTAGTGATACCTTATCATTCAAAAAAATGGAAGCCCAATATGCCCACAAGAGATGCTTTGTGTGAGATATCAATGCACAAATCTGAAGGTGGCATTTTGATGTGCACAAGAGATGGGGCATACTACCACATGTGTCAATCTTGTAGTTGTGGAAAAGCTCATACATTATATATCGGATTAATGGAAAGAATGAATACTAGGAAAGATATAATAAATGCACGAAGAGTGTATAAGGCCATGCATTTGAATTTTCAATTGCATGATTCAATTGTTTAGGATGTGTACACTGAAATACCTTATTTTTCTAGAATAACATATATACATTTCTTTTTTCTAGAATGAAATATGTACATATATATACCTTTCTTTTCTAGAATGATATAAAAGATTGAAGACTAAATAGTTTAATCCCAAGGGGGACTTTTTTTCAAAAGTGGAATGCATCTTAAATATCTTAAATGCACATATGAACCATGAGATGGTGAGATGGTGCTACTTTGGACAATTAAGAAATAGTCATTGAAGTTACTATTGAAATGCCTTTATTAAATCATGCTAGTGTATTATTACAAAATCAAAAGAGAAGAGACCATTTCTTAAACTAATACAAGTTAGCAGAACAATTGAACAACTATTAAATAGGAGGAATATCTTTTTGTTAACGTGCATCTAGTGCTACTACCCCCCAGTCCCAGCACCACCACTTACGTGTAGCTAATTGTTGCCTTGCCCCTTCCCGGTGTCCTTCCCTACACTTCTGTGTGTATATGAGCAAAAGGCAGTACTATGTGCACCCTTTCAACTGTTCTAGCCCAAAAGGTCAATCATGTGCTTTTGAGACTTGTCCGCCCTTTCGGCGGATAGGCAAAAGGGCACCATAAAAAATTATACCCTTTTGACTCTCGTCTTTTCTATCCCCTTGTTTGCCTTTCAGCCATAGCTTTTTCTTCTTCTTTGTCTCCTTGGTTGAGAAAGCCTTTGAAGTAGACCCTTGGATGTCAACACCTTCTCCAATGTATGATGTTAATCCCGTGCAAGTAAACAGCCATAGATGAAGACATCGCTCACCTGTTCATCCACCATTGGTACCCTGCCACCAACGACAATACATTAGACATGGATCCCAAATTTTTGGAGAGCATTATTCAACAGCTTTGGGACCAAGTCGCATCTGTCCAGTGCATTCCATCTGTAAATAGACGACCAAATAGAAATCTACAGTCAGATGACTTTTAATGTTCTCAAATCGTATTGCCATTAGGTAGTCAAAGTGGGAGCATTACTTCCATTTGGTTCAAGCCATCCTGAACGGCACTCATTCATCTAGCATTGATTGGACTCCTTGTACGAAGCATCATTTGGTCGCCGTTTCTCATCATTACTTATGAGGATGGTGTTACCTTCCTTGGAGGCCAACAAGATCACCAAAACTTTTTCAAAGATAATTGAGTCGGCCATAGTTCTCCAAAAGGGTCGGCCATAGTTCTCCAAAAGGGTGGTCATTCATCCAATGGCTCCGAATTCCCATATAAGTGTGCAGTGAACTCCAAGAATAGAATGATGAGCTATCGGACACACCGCGCCCATTTGACTCTTTCTCTTTGTGTGAGGAAAAAAGCAATACCCAAGGAGATAAGAGTACCAAATAAGTTTGTATCTAAACCTAGATAGAGTTAATTATTCCAATGATAATTTGTAAATTTGTAAATTAAAATAAGAAGGATCCCAGTAACAAGGCTAACAATAAAGATGAATCCAAGCACCATGTAATTAAGTGCAACAAGGGGGGGCATATTTCAAATTGCCTAGAGAAAAAGAAGAAGCCAGAGGTAAAGCTTCATATGATTGAGGGTGATGATGAGGACAAACCACTCAAGCAAGAGTGTAACTCTTGCTTGATGATGAGGACAAACCACTCAAGCAAGAGTGTAACTCTTGGCAAGAGGGTAATTCCAACAATGAGTCATCTGATGGTGGAGGTGATGTACTTCTAAAAATGAAAGGCTCAACTAAGGGTAAAGAGGTCATAGTTTCGCATGACGACAATATCATGCATGATTTCATTTCAGAAAGAGAATTGAGATTGTTGCTTCATTTGGAGCCAGTTCCATCACACAATAAGGTCATTTACTAATTATAATTGCCCTAGGGAGATCGAAGATCTAGAAATTTCCATTAAACCATATGTAGATGAACAAGACTTCCTAGTAGTACCCTTGCAAGGGGTAGACATCATCTTATGAATGCTGCTTATGGAGACATCAATACAGTCCTAAGATAGATTATGATACTCACTAAATGTGGATTGAGAAAGATGGTACATAACTATGATTGAAGAAGCCAAATGCAGGGAGAGATTAGTCCTCATGTGTGTGAAGTAGATTTTCCAAATTCCAAAGCTGATACGTAAAACATTTAAGGTTGAACATGGAGAATTGTGGGCTTTCCAAGTGGTGGGAAGGGGTCAGTTTATTATATGTTGTCCAACCTTTCATATCGTTATTGCTCTCGCTCTTTCTCTCCGCGTACGTTTTCATCGTGCTCTCTCTCTCTCTCTCTCATGGGCCACAACCCTAACTGAGGCTCTTCTTTAGGATGCCTATTTATAGGCTTCCTAGACCTAGAACCCTCTAGATCTTGAAGAGTCCAGAAGCCTCCAGCTCCGTCCACGCATCATCTTAACGTTAAAATAAAAAAAACGTCGATTAACCTTTTGCCTAAGGTCTTCCTGCTAAGGTCCCATCACTTTCCCCCTTCCAAACTAATTAATTAATGCCCAAACAATATTGGGGACCCATATTGTGGGTAATCCATCATACTATCGATGCCTCATATGAACTTTGAAGTGTGTAATTGTTGAATACACCCACTCAGACATTGCACTATTTCTAGCATGGCAAGATGTGAATGGTGATTGATTATCCGACGTTTTCACGTTGGACGAAGCTCATGCTAGGGTCTTATCAATGTTTTTTTTGGACTCAAGAGGAGGCATCCTAGGAGGAGAAGGGGAGAGTCTTAACCACCCACTATTCCTCAAGCTAACCAAGAAATCTATTGCTATGAAAAATTATTTATGCCCTTGTCGAGTCCTAGCGGGCGACCAGCTGAACCGGAGAAAACTGGCCCAGCCGGTGGCTATCCTCAAGTGCAAGCTCAAACCCTAATTCCCTTTAAGTAGCGAGTGTTTCGCCGCAGGTTCTCTTTCTTTGCCGTCATCAGACTCTACCGCACGCCGTTCCTTCGCTATGGGTAAGTCCGTTTGCCTTCTCTCTTCTTTTGTTTTGTTCCTTGTAAGGGATATCTGGGTCATGAATCCTTAGGGTTTCCTTCGTTGTTTTCTGTGGGTTTCCTCATCACGAGGTCCCGGAATTACATTTTGGCTTTCTACATCATATACTTTTAGGGTTTCGCTTAGCTTGAGGTGCCGGTTTTCTATCTATATGATTGCTATCGTCGTGATCGGATGGGGTTTTCTGCTTCTTCTTCTGTCAGGATCTCTGCTGCTTTTTACTCGTTTCTTCTTTGATTTCTGTCATCTAGGATTTCAGGTCTTGTCATTTGTTTTCCTGCATACTTTCCCCCAGAGCTTTCAGGATGGTTCTGAAGGGAAGCGTATTTGGCAAGGAGCCTTAATGCATATTGATTTCTAGGTTTTAGATGTTATCTTAACTTGATCTCTTGCAGCCAAGATCAAGGTACACGAGTTGCGCGCGAAGAGCAAGGCTGAGCTGCAGGGGCAGCTCAAGGAGCTGAAGGGGGAGTTGGCGCTCTTGAGAGTAGCAAAGGTCACTGGCGGCGCACCCAACAAGCTGTCAAAAATGTGAGCTGTCAGTGCTCTTCTGTATTAAACACCTGTTTTTTTTCGAACTAAGGACATGCTAGAAAACATTTGTAACAATCGTCGGATGGTTTAGAGAGACTTGAAAAGTTATGAAGTAAAGGATTTTGTCTGCGGGCATTCACATGCCCACATGTTAGAGGCTATGGAGTGTAGGGTGTTGGAATGAGTTTTTTAGCTTACCCAAGAAAAAGAAAGCGGTGTCATGAATTGATGATTTTTGAGTTGTGGTTTACAGGAGTTTATGGGCTTGTGTTTGCATATGAATCAGATATTATTGAGTAAAGAGTGTGTGAGGTGGATCTTCACCTTCACCATGTGAGAGGTTTTGAATGGTTTTGGAGCGTAGGATGTGTGGGGCCATCTCTGGTAGTGTAAGGGCTTGGTTATGCTTATTGATCAGAGATTTTGAATCGCGATGGATTCTATGGTGTGTTGGAGTGAATCTTTACCTTCAGCATGTGATTTGGGTTCGTCAATGTCTATGAATAGGTGAGTTATGGAGGATACAATGTATAGGGCATGTCCTTTAGGCTTTACCTTTTATGACCTTTTATGATGATGGTTTTGAAAGCTTTGCGATTGGTTTGTCTGTGTAAGGTATTGTTGCCTTTTAATTTTTATTTGGAGTAACTGTAGAGCTGTTTATGCGAGTATTTCTCCTGATTTTGTGAATGGTTTACAGCAAGGTGGTCAGGCTCTCCATAGCGCAGGTGTTAACAGTGCTTTCTCAAAACCAGAAAGCAGCTCTTCGTGCAGCCTACAAGAAGTCCAAGCTGCTACCTTTGGACCTGCGCCCCAAGAAGACCCGTGCTATCAGGCGGCAGCTGACCAAGCATCAGGCAATGAGTGATCTTTGCTTGTTTTCTGTTCACTTCTCTTTGCATTTTACATTCAGATCAGAATGATAAAACATATTTCTAATGATTACTTGGATTTTTTAGTTTCTTTAATAAAAGTTATGCTCGGCCTTTTTTCAAAGAGTTTTTTACATTTAAATCTTTGAGGTTTTCAGGTCAACATGAAGACGGAGAAGCAGAAGAAGAAAGAAACCTATTTTCCTAAAAGGAAATACGCATTGAAGGCATGAATGCATCAAGTGTGAGAGCTTTCCCATTTTTTTGAAGGAACTATGATACTTTAGGGACCAGCTGTATCACCTTATTTTTATGATTTACCAAGGATTTTGTAATACCACACAGGTTTATCTTGTGCCACGGATGAGCATTTTGATGTCTTGGTTTAAATATCTTCTGGTCTTGGGGACTTGGAAATGATGTTCCGTTGTCTGCTGGTTTCATTTGGTCAATCTCAGCTGGTCCAAGTGAACTTGTAATTTTGTATTTTCTTAGATCAGAAAACTTTGAATGTCAACTAGTAAAATGTTCGTCATTCAAAGGAGCACAAAGTACAATATTTTCCACATCAGCACTGCACAGATTTTCCACAGCCAGGTACAAGCCAATCATAAACACAAATTGAAGCTCTCCAAACTCATTTCCAAAGACCTTGGAGATAGAGGGATGCTGATGTTTGCAGGTGTCATTGGTGCTTGATTAAATACCCTTTCTAGTAGTCTAAATGGATAGACTAGAAGAATTTCTGAATTTTATTGTATACCGAGGGACTGCTATTGACCAATGCAACTGATGATAATGTGAATATGTAGTGTGAGATATGTCTTTGAAATTGGAGATCCATATGGAATAATAAGGTTTAAGAAAATGCCATTTGGAATGTCTGTCTTAAAAAATGTCTCTGGGTGGGCTGTTCAGGGATTGATCTTCTACCTTTAGCATTAATTGTGCATCAGCTTGCATGCTGCGTACCATCTGAGGGCACCTAGGTGCAGCTCATAATCTAGAGGTCACAATGGAAATTTGTTGTGGTTGAGGTCGTATGTGTGCTCTGAGTTGCTGCTCCTGCATTTCTTCATGATTGTCTGGCTCTCCATCCAGGAGCTGCATTTTCATGTCCTCCAGTCAGGAGTTGCATTTCCTGTTGGGTTTCCTGCTGTCCCACAGTGACATTTTCTTCTTGATTCTCTCTCCAGCTCGGAACTGTCTAATGCTAAACCTCTTGCTTTTTATTGTCATGTGTTTTTGATATATGTGAGTGGGTATAAAATTTAGAAGCCGTTAAGAGTATAGATAAGAACCCACTCCTTCAGAGGCATGTTTTACTGTTGGGCTAAAGCCCAGGAGGTAAACTTAAATGTCGTTGGGAAGAGGAGCCGGATGAATATATGTTTGCAAAATTAGGAACAACTTCACAAACTTCTCCAATAATAAGAAGTATCCACCCTCGTATGCATTGGTATTGTGAGAAACTTTGCATTGGGCACACGTTACCCTAGCATTTGTGGGCTTATTTGATTCTAAAGTAGGTGTGCTGGAGTGTTGCCCACGCTTAAGAAACTCCCAAACCAGGTCTCCCTTAAACCACAATCCTTGAACCCTCCTGCATAACCTTTACAACCATCATTTCATCAGTCCTCTTGAGGATACTTCTTTATGTTGACAACTATACATCCATGTTATGCTCCCTGCAGAGTTCCAAATATCATAATAATTGTCCATTTGTAATGATTGTGATTACTATAATTCCAATGTTTCCAAAGACTCCATCTATTACACAATCCACGAACACAAATTACAAAGCAAATGGAGCTAAATTCTGCATGTAACAAGGGCTCAAATTATATACATGAATCTACCTACAACTGCATGTGTCTAATTTGCAACATCACGTGTTGTCTTTAAAAGTTGGGTGATTTTTATTACATGAGGGTCTTACATACCTTTTACTAACACACACACCTATAGGTATAGGAGTTACAAGGTAGCACCATGCAATGTAGGTAGCCGTGGATTGAACATGTTACCTCGGGTTACAAGCCATCCACTTTAGCCAACTGACCTATTGATTGTTGGTATCATGTGTATTGTTACACCCAAAACACATAATAATACATATACCTGAAACACATATAGGGTCCTCCAAAACAACCTTTCAACTCTAATTTTTTTACAAGGAAAAACATGATGTCATAGCTTGATTCTATCCTATTTTAGTTTCCTAAATTTGTACTATGTGTGGGTTTTATAACTAAAATATTGCCCTAGGGGGCTTCAGGCTCCAACACCCCTTAAAAAGAGGCACACCCACTCTCAACAATGAGCCTTCAATAATTAATTAGAATAAAATGACTTGTAAATACTATTTTTATTTAATATTTTGTACTATTTTTTATTAAATATTTTTATATACAAATTTGGCAAGTTGATATGGGTTAAGTCATAACTTACAAGTAATATTTCTACATGCAATTTTTGGAGTTAGCTTACTACTTTCAAATTACAAACATAATGTTTCAAAAAAACTATTAAAAAAGACAAATTTTGAATTAATTGCACTTATGAGTCATAACACTCACGAGTTATGCCTCATGAGTGCAATTTCCAACATACCCTTAGAGGCTTAATGAGGGTAACGCATAGTTAATCCATTATATAACTATGGTTAACCAAAAACTCATCCAACTTCGAGAAAAGATAGGTTTGGCTTAACCTAGAACTTGTTCAATTTCTAAAAAAACCTCCTCAAAATTGAAGGAAGAAGAAAAACACCTCCTCAAAAATTTCAAGATTTAGTTATATTTAGATTTAAGTATTAAAAAAAAGCTTGTTCAAAATTACAATTTCCTCTTCAATTCATGATGAAAAGGATTGATGTAAGGCTCATTAAAAATAACTTCCAGAACCCTACATCCAAGTTTCCAATGTCATGCTCCATTTTCAAGGTCCTCAACTTATTCACTTAGCATTGGTTAGTATTCAAGCTCATTGTCTAGGCTCTCAAATTTCAATCTTCAAGAGCTTGTAACCATGTCCCCCCCATTCTCTTCTTTGACTACCTTTGACACCAAGGCTTGCACCCCTGCTCCTATTTCTATTTCTGATGATATGCCTCTCACCTCCATTGAAAAAGCTTCAGCTTCCTCTTTGATAGCTTTGTCTTCCAATATTTTATTGCTGGATGACTCCTCCATGTCTTCCTTCACCTCTTCCTTTGCCTTTATCACTCCTTTTACCTCCTCTTCGAGTATGAAATTATCAATGGTGGCTAGTAGGCTGGCATCGATCTTCTTCATTTTTCATGTAGGCTATCTTCTTGAAGCTTTACAGTAATAGTAGCTCTACAAGGACTTAGTCTCACTGCATATTCACCTACTTGCAATAATGGTGCGGTAGCTCTACTTGCAAAATAATGGTGTGGCTGAGATATCTGAGAGTAGCTAAGATATGTGAGTAGTAGCTTTGGCTCTTTGTATGCATTACCTTTGATGGGGCAAAGTTTGCCCTCTTCAGTGGTAAAGCTCTCTTTGCATGAGCAACAACTCCTTGAGTGCATTCTCTTTTTTGAATTGTTAATACTTTTTTAAAGCTTAAAATGAAAGGAGAGAGAGAGAGAGAGAGAGAGAGGAATTATTTTAAGGCAAAAGAATTAGAAAAAGTTAATGAGAGGGAGATTAGAGAAAGAGAGGAGAGGGAGAGGAAATGGAAAAAACAATAATGGTAAAAACCAAGAGGAAACTAGGTAGCTACTCTTTTATGATTGTACATTATTACATGGCTTCTAACACTTAAGGGAGAACTTAAAAGGTATGAAGTAACTACATTAGTCTTGTAAGTTGCAATTGATGGCATGGTTTTTAATATTAAAAAACTATTCTTGTATGTATGTCTTGTCTTGCAAGTTACAATTGACAACATTTGTTTTTTATATTTAAAAATTATTCTCATAGGTATGCATTGCCTTTGATGGGCGATAGTTTATCAAATTTAAATTTCATCTTATTAGGTTGTGATGGAGAAAGGAAATCCAAGCGGAAACCCAATGCTTTGAAGGCCTAGAAAAGACACAACACAAAGAACACTAGCTAATGCATTTCGAATTTATCAAAACAAGAGAAGTTTGAACTTTATAGATCTGAATGAGGAACAAATGGGAAAGACAGGGTGAAACGTAAATGGTGTTCAACAGTCAAAATGGATAATATTTTTGCTATGGAAGGTAGTACCACTATAAGCATTAGAGAAGCATGCAAAGTTTGAGTCACATAAGCTAGCCGCATAAAGATGGAATCTAAAAGAGAGGCTTGATATATTGCCCATTATTCAGAAACATGCCGAGCTCATGATAAATGCTGAAAAACAAAGAATCGTTAGTGTCATGCACTTAATGTACTTTGTGACAGTTAGGGACATGTCTTTGGAGTCCTTTAAACAAGAATGTGATTTTCTCACATACATGGGTACCCCAAACATGCTTGTAAATGATGGGTACTCATTGTACAAAAATCAAACTTCGGGAGTGGATTTTCTTATAACTTCAAAGGAAGTGTATTGTTCATTCTTGAAAAGTGAAGTGTTAAAGAGCCCTCTCTTTTCCATCTTGATTATAACCTTTGAGCAGCATTTAATTATTTATGTCAATTATTTAGAGGACGAAGATAGAGGTGCATGTGTCTACAAATGTCTCTTTTGTTGTGAAGTTGGTGTGCGAGGTTTAAGTGGTAGATTTGGGACCAATCCGTAACTAGGTGTAGGGCATGTTGGTGATAATCTTTGGGTAGCCCTAGTGGTAGGCAACTCATGGTAGCCCTAGTGGTAGTAGGCAACTCGTTGAGGTGGCGTGAATGGTATATGCGACATAGCAGTTCTCTTCATGCTAGGTCTCCTTCTATTGTGAAAGTAGCTTGGGGCCCTCAAAATCAGAGTCGGTAGAAATGACTCACACCTTTTAATTGGCATAATTAGTGCCAAGACCACCATTGGATGATTTGCATGGGTAGATAGCGGTTCGGACCTTCTTTGCATGGCATGATATTATGGCTTCTTTGTGGCTAATATGTCTGCTAGGGCAAGGTTATAATCATGTCAAATTGGAGTTGATGTAGATGTTGTATTATTTAAATTTTTTTGGAGGTAGTTGCAAGGTCGATGGTTATCCAAGCGATGGGTCGTAACCATGGGCTAGACCGTAGGCTTATGCTCGCCATGGTCCCCTATTAAATCACTTCGTAGGTTAACATGGTTTCACCCGCTGTCCAACCACACTTTGCCTTCTTACCCACACGAATGTGCACTTATCTTTTGTAATATACCACTAGAACATATAAAGCAACCTTAACCTATGCTTAATGTCAAATAGGAAAATTCTACAGATTCCGTGTATATAGTTGCTTAAGATTTGTAATAAAGTCCACACCATTTTTAGGTTTAGCTGGTTTAGTGTGAACATTATTCATTTTTAAGTTTAGCTGGTTTAGTGTGAACATTATTCATTTATATATGTCATTCTTGATAATAAGAAATACACAATCATTCTCTTAAAACTTTTATCTTGTGAGCTCCCCTTCTTCCCTCTTCTTGCTTGCTTGCATGCTATGGGACATGTTAGATGGATGCTTGTTTGAGTAGGTTTGATTTCAGGGTTTTCTCTTCTTATCCTGCCTTTTGTGAGAGAGAACCATTGTGAAAGACCATCTCTTACTGCCTCCATCTAGGCATAGAGGAGAGCTCTCCCTTCACCCCTTTGGTAAAGGAGCATTCCAATGTGACAACAGAGTGAGGATACAATGAGTTAGCTTGCATCCGCATAGGGAAGTAATTTGCAGCTCTAAGGCAAGATCCAATGACACGTGCTTAGGCAAGGCTAATGTAAGCTCTTGATTTGAACATATTTGGCATGTTGTCGAGGACTAGCCTAGGGATTAGCGTTGTTTATCTATCCATTCCAAGAGCTATTGGGATAATCCAATGATCAAGTCAAGAGCTTACCTTAGCCATTGTCACATCAGAATCTCAGGGGGCTATACTTTTAAAAGACATATGTACAACGTGTGTTTAAAGGACATTAAAAAATATCATTTTCTATGAATATTGACTTAATAAAATGACCCTTTTTTCTTTATAAACTAACGAGTTTTTTTGCTTTTCAAAATGCCATTTAAAACCCCCTTATATAAGTAGATTTTTGTAAATTTTTATTAAATTCTTGGTTTTAAAAACCCCTCCTAATGATTACACGTAGTAGACTTGCATATTTTTAAGTGAACGTCCCCTCCCCTCCCCCCCGAGATCGGAATGCTCCTTTGCCAAAGAGGTGAAGGGAGAGCTTTCAATGCCTAGATGGAGGCAAGAAGAGATGACGCTTCACGATGGTTCTCTATCACACAAAAGGCGAGAAAAGAAGAAGCTAATGCAAGAGAGCTGCTTCATATATTTCAGCATCATCTTACAAAAGTTTACCCATTCGCATAAGTAAGATGGCAAAGCACCTTACAATAGATCGAGCGGATGACACCATGTTAACCAATGGAGTGGTTAACATACCTCCCTTTCTTAATAGTGACTGCATCCTCACATCACTCAAGTTAGTAGTGAGGTTGCCTATTGCCGAGAAGTAGATGGTGTGGATTATCTAAGATATGCCATGGAGTTGGTGGTGAGGTTAAGTGGTTAGTTCATGACCAATCCACAGCTAGAGGCAATGTAAAGTGATGGGTAGCTTTGGGCAACCCTGAATGGTAGGCAGTCAAGGAAGCATAGAAAGTGATAGGCAATGTAGAGGATCTTCATAATGCCGGGCGTTCGTTGGTTGTGGACGTGGTGTAAACCCTTCAACATAAGGTATTTGGTAGAAGCGGTTCGTACCCTGTTCCTTCGTTATGACTTATCACACTTGAATTGAAGCTCCTACTAATTGAGATTGTAGAGAGAGGATAGAAAGGGAGAGAGGATGTACAACCCCGCTTCAAAAATCAAATAAACAAGGCTTCAAAATACCTTAATGATATGCTCTCCCTTGAATCGATTACGCCACGCTCACACAGCTTCTGACTTCGCTTTGCTTCTACAGTTTGCTTTGCTTTCTCTCCTGCTACTACAAGTTTTGCTGCAGTTTGCTTTCTTGCTAAAAATAGCAACTTACAGTGAGCTTCTGCTGCTGCACTCCGATGCTACTGCTCTCGCTTTTCTAAAGACTACTGATGCTACGCTGCTGCTCCCCTAGTGATGCTCCCTGTTGCTTCAGCTTCACGATTTGTGCTGCTGCTGCATTGCTTTGCTATTGGTCAACGCTCTGCGCACTACTACGCTACTGCACCTTGCGTTTCTACTCACTACGCTGCTCTTTGCTTTTGCTGACTGGCACTGCAGGTGCTTCTTCACTAGCTGCTGTTTGACTGTGTACCGCTTCACCAGTAGCTACTCGGAGAACTTGCAGCTTCAAGAGCTTCTCCTTCAGCAGATCAACAGACTACTCCACAGATAGCTCCAAGATGAATGCAACACATTTCTTCAAGGCTCCAAGGCTCTTAGCTCTCTAATACCATGTTAAGAAAGTGAGTGGCCTTGAGAGAATTCATGAAAAGAGATGTAAACATGCAAGGAGCTTCAAAACCTGTGAGGGAAAGAGCTGTGAGGGAGAGAGAGAGAGAGCCTTATCTAACTTCTATGTTAGATTTATTAAGGGTTCACACTACAATGTGTGACTCAACATTTTATACATAAATTTAGGGTTCTCATCCCCAAGTTCAAAAACACACACACATAACATTGGTTGCCCGCACATGCTTTGCCAGCAGGCACACACAAACACACATTACAATGTCTTGCCTACATAGACGGAGAGGTTCCAACACATGGGACCCAAATCTCCTTCTTACCCTCCATTACGTCAAATCATACCATACATACAATTTTGGGGAGGTTGAGATGCCATATGGGTCACTTCACCAAATCCTGCTCACCGAGGATCTTGTGCGTTACATCTCCCAATCCATGCATGCAAGTTCCACAATGGGAAGGGAGCCATGGCTGATGTATGGTACCTAACTGCTACTAACGAGGGCCTCAATTCCAATGCAACTAGATTTGACAACATAGTCATCCCAGAATGGGTGCCCCTAGCTCGTGTGCTCACTTTCCTCACTCATTAGAAAACCCAGAACTGCCACAACACGGTGTCCCTCACCATCCTTACCAAGTTTCTTTCTGACCAATTGGCAAAAATTGGGCCGAAGCCTTCACCACCACTGAGCTCCTGTGCGCGACAAGCTCCTGTAAAAACTCGACGGGGCAAGGTAGATTATTATGTACACATGCTCACTAAGATCCTTTGGAACACCATTGACAAAGAGCTTCCCGCCCCTATGCCTTGCCCAGCCCGTTTGTTTCTTCTTCCACCTCGTTCCACCAATGCCCCCCTAGCCCCACCCTCTTCCAAACAATTCCAAACAAGCACCAGTCCGTAATCCATATGTTTCTTCCCCAAGGCTCAACTGGCCACTCGTTGTTGGCTCCAGCCTAACCGTGACCTCAACCTCCTGCCACCACCTTTCATTCTCCCCAATCCACCCCGATTGAAGTAGCTCCTCTTGGCTTTGCTAGTGATATGTTTGAGACACCCCAGGACATGTGAAACCCATGTGTAGAACCCAAGCTACCAAAGCCCATCAAGAGAGTCACCTAGTGACCCACCACCCTCCTCAAATCCATCACCTATTCCCACTTCATCCCAACCTCCACCACATCCGCTTTAATGGTTGGCCTTCTGCCCATGGATGCATCCCATACCCACCTTCACAATACCCTCAAGGATGTGATTTATTGGTCTCTCACGGACCATCTCTTTCCCCCAAAACTAGCCCAAGATTCTCTCCGCCGTACGTCTTCCGATATCTTCTGGCCAACAAAAAGAGATAACGAGATGGGATGCCTACATCGGAGATAAGGACTAGAAACTTACCCATGCCTAACAACTATTTCAAGCTACCCATGAGAAGAGTGCCATGCTTGAAGATGAACTCAAGAAGGCCATGCATGAAATCCATTGGCTCCAGCATGGGTTTATGAGATAGAAGAAGCCACCCAAGAGGAGCTCACCCACACACATGACGAGGACATGAATTCCCTCTGCCATCAATGCCAAGCCCTCAAGACCACCAAGGTGGTAGTAGCACAAGCACATGAAGCTGAAAGTGACCAACCCCTAGATGAATTCCCTCTGCCATCAATGCCAAGCCCTCAAGACCACCAAGGTGGTAGTAGCACAGGCACATGAAGCTGAAAGTGACCAACCCCTAGATGAGCTCAAGTAAGAGAAAGCCAAAGAGGGTCCATGCCAAAGGTGGTAGTAGCACAAGCACATGAAACAAAAAAGACCAAGGGGTCCATGTAGCTAACCAATTCACCAAGGAGTGTGATGTTGCCCTCGCTGCACCACATGAAGCCACCAAAACCCTCATTGATTTCCAAGACGAGCACAACCTTACAATGAGAAAGGCGGCTGCTAGGGAAGTAGCCTACTAAGGGCTCCTCTCCCACAAAGAAACCTTGATGATCGAGGCACACACCAAAATTCCCCATTGGAATGGCATGACCAATGGAATCTAGACATGCTTCTGTCATGGGCTACCAACCTTGACACATTGCCAACCATGAGCGGGTCTCCCATGGATACCCTTACTCTCATCAACCACATGTTGGCCCTACACTTTCTTCAATTGAATATCTTTCTATCGAAACCTATCTCTACCCCCACCTTCCACACCATTTTAGCTCCCATGGATGCCGCACGACAACCCACCCTCATCACCCTAGTCTTCTTCAACCAAGCCATCTCCTTCAAGGGGGACACTACATTACTATAATCCATGGAGTCCCATTCACTTGTGTCTGTAGAGTCACTTCACTTAGCCATATTAACCATGAAAACCCTTATCCAAAGTAGTGAAGTCTACCTTTCACGTGAGCTTCTACACCAGAAGAGTGGCTAAGTAAGCTTCTATACCAAAAGTGTGGCTAAGTAAGCTTCTACACCAAAAGACTCTTCCCCGCCTTGGGTTCCTTATGAGAACTCATCAAGTTCTTCCTCGTCATCTTTAGGAATATGGCTTCGAGATAAGGCAAAGGCCTCCTCCTGGTGCCTCATCCACATGAAAATGAGAGCATATTCACAACATTAAAGCATCTTCCCAATACTACACTAGACATCATCATTAGTGAGGAGAGGAGCATCAAGGCAAAGAGGGGAGACACATTATCGTCATCAACATCCTCTCAGGGGCAAGCCCTATCCATGGGTCATGGTGGTAAGAAGAAGGTCTCAAGTTTGATCATGTACCTATTGTAAGAAGAAGGGTCACAATGAAGCTAATTACTTCTTGAAAGATCCATCACTTCGGTTTCAGCCTCATCATGAAGGTCGGTTGTATATATAGAGATTTGTGTATGCTTGGGGGCCTATACGGCCTCTTTGGTGCTTTTTTTTAAAAGTAATCAATACCCTTTGTATTTCATTGTCTACCTCTCTTTTGATGAATTTGATAGAGCCTGTCCTAAGTGAGATCCATAGTAGCATTTTAACTACCATTGAAATAACCTTCCATCTTGGTCTCATCCAACCTCTCTATCTTTATTGCACCTTGAGGAGAAATTTTGTATACCATGACAAAAAAGATCTTGGCATCTATACTTGAGTTTTTGTTTGGTGTTCTTGACACTATACATAAGTACCATGTCTCTTAGCTTCATGCATTTATCCTTTAGTTAGTTGTCAAACCTCTGCTTGTGACATAGTTTTTCAACCATTAATCCATAAGTGGATCATAATATTTTTTTGCATAGTTTCTCTAAGGCAATTAAAATCTCTGTGCAATGGGTTGCCTTGCTGTAATTTGAAGGTTCCACTACATGAAGATCGAATGCATGCAGGAAAGGTGTGTTGTTGATAGCCACCAATGCGATAGGCCTATAAAGCAGAGTGTAACTTATGCTTCCAATCGCTTATGGATGCCTCTATTATCTTGGTGTGAGAATGGTGCAGAAAGTCTTATTTGTGCTCTTGTCTTGGACATTCTCTTGTGGGTTGTAAGGTGTCAACTTTCTGTGCCACTACAAGAAATTATGAGATCAAGAACTCCACCACTTCACTTTTAAAATGCATACACTATTTCTAGTGGAAAACTAAAATGAGTAATCAAATTTTCATGAAGAAACTTGGCAATAGACTTCAATCCTTCTCTTAGACCATTGCACACCTTTGGCATTTATCGTCGCACAATGTTTGACAAACTCAGCTCCATCTCCAAGGAGTATAGGGCACCATATTTTGGCCTGGAAAACCTTGTGAGTTGTCGGCTCCCAACGAAGTGCCCTCCTCTACCAATGCTAGAATAGGCTTATTCCAGCATTAAATGACAAAGTTATCTTCACGAACACATTTCCTCATGATGTCATCTTGACCCTTCTTATAAAAATCATTTTTGCTATCAACTGATAGGGGGACACCTTTTTGATGTGGCATCTAGCTCTATTCTTCATAATGGAATAGTTAATTGGAAATCCATTGGCCAAGAAGTGGGTTATGTCTTCATTCTATATTCCAATACATGGTCAATGTGAATAGTGGAGCATCGAGAAAATCATCTTCACTCCGAGAGGGGTTCTTTATTTTGAATTCTGAAAAGGTGATCAGCATGGACATGTATTTACCCCTTTCACATGATGATGGTAAAATCAAATTCCAAAAGAATAAGAGACCATCTAGTGATACCCCTCTTGTGGTGCAAAGCTTATTGACCAAATAAAATAGTGCTTGATGGTTGATTTAAAAAATAACTTTTTAGCCACAAGATAAATTCTATATTTCTTTGCAATATATACACCATGGCTAAACCCTCTCTCTGAGTGCTAATATAATTGAGTTCAGTGTCATTAAGTTGATAGATAGCAAAGGACCCAAGGAAGTCCATGTCTAGCTGTGCTAACATGCATCCAATATAGAAAATGCTATGAAGCATCATTATACACATAGAAAATTAGATCCCAACATTGATATATGCACATGGAAATTAGATCCCATTTGGGTATGCTCATTAATGCCTTCTTTAGCTTTTTGTATGCCCATTAGCATTCCTCTGTCCATTCGAGATAATCAGCACATTATATAAGGGTTTGGCATATACAAAGAAGATGAATCTTCTATAATACCATACGTACCTTATGACTCTTTGCATCTTCTTGTAGTTAATGGGGGTGGTTATAACTCCAAGATCACTATTAGAGTGGAGACAAAGGTAACAACACATGCATATATGTAATAAGCAAGTAGAGATAGAGAGAAGCATAACACTCAAAGTAGATTGATGAGAATAAGTGAAGAACAAGTGAAATGACATGATAAGGTCACTTATACACTCACACAAAGAGTGTGTATACACGCTCAGGGAAAAGAACCTCCTAAGGAGGGAAAAAGTACCCTGTCCTTTATTGGCTTGTGTCCACATGGCACTACCATATATAATTAGCTAATCAATCCCCAAATGTAATGATGTTGTGAGCATGTGCAAGGATCATGTGGCTAATCAATCCCCAAATGATAATAAGCCCAATTCTTATGAACTTCTCCCATGAGAGAGTCTTTGTGAGCATATATGTCGGGTGGTGTAGAGACATAAACTAGGCTAATGTCTCTTGCAATATGAATCTCTTCGTAACATAATGATTATGTATCTCAATGTGCTTTGTGCGAGCATGAAATGCTCAAGTCCTCACAATGACCAATGCACTGTGCTTTGTTTTTAGAAGTTATCTTTTTGGAAATCAAGCTTTTTCCAATACCTATAAATATAGGTGTGGTACAAGGGCCACACTCATCCCAGAGGAGATTCAACCCATTCTTGTGTCGACGATGGTGACCTCTACTCTAGTCTCCATATCTCTTTGTTTATTAAGGTTTATGAGTTTAATTTGTGCAAGTATATATTATACTCTAATTTTTGTGTTGAGAAATTAGAATTCCTTCCTCAAGGGTCTTAAAGGTCTCTTTAAAATTTTCTTTTAGGGACCACTCAAGGAGAAGGATTTTTAAAGAAAATTTCAAAAACAAGGTTTACACAATTATTTGGTGCAAAGAAGGCCAAAGGTTTTATTTTTGGGAATTACTTAAGCCTCAACAATTAACACCAAAAAAAGAAAGAATTGCAAAAGCCTCCAGTAAGGATACAAGTACTTTGGACAAAGAAAGGAGCTCAGAAAAAACCAAAGGGTAAAGAAAGCAAAGCTTGAGAAACCTTTGGGAAAAAGTGTTGAATGGTTTATATACAAGTGTTGAGAACCATTGGATGGATATCTAGATCAAGGGCTACAAGTCTTTGTCACCTTTTCTCCAAAGACCACTTCCAACTTTTCAAATACCACCTACATGAGCAAAAACACCTTTTAATTCTCCCATCCTCTCCAAAATCTAGCCTTATGGATGGAAAGAGCATGGGCTGAAGGTCACTTCCCTAATTTTAGCTTTGTTAGATATATATATTATCAAAAAGCAACTTCACATCTTTACATCTAGCTTCCCAGGGCTCTTGGAGGCAGTTTGCTAATGAGATACAGGGTATAGTAAGGGGAGTTGGGAAATTGTTGAATCAAGCCTCTAATTTTCCTCTAAATTTTTTGAAGAAAAATCTCCTTTTTCCTTGTGCATTGTCGAAGAATTCTTTTTTCTCTCTCCCTCTCTTCGCTACCCATTAGCGCAAGGAACCGTCGACCTTTTTTTTTTTTTTGTCGCAAAGCTTCAAAGCTTTGCTTAGTAAGCTTTACTATTAAAGTTTTTTTTAATATCTCTTCTTCTCCCTCCCCATCCCATTGCTACACCTTTAAAAAAACTTTTTCATTCTACCCAAAAAAAATTCTTAAGTCAAATTGTTTTAAAGCTTTAATTTCAAAAACCATTTTACAAGCTATTCTTATTTAAAAACTTTAAAGCTTTTAACTCTTAAAAGCCGTCAATGCTTTCAAAGCTTTATTATTTAAAAAGCTCTAAAGGTTATCTTGAAAATCTTTACAAGCTTTTTTTTAAAACTCCATTAAAACTCTTAAAAATATTCTAATACTTCACGACTACCCTAATTTTCAAAAGCAAAAAACATTACTATTTTGAGCACACTTCTCGGATTTTTCTACCATTGCTTTCTGCACATTAAATCAAGGGTTTCAAGCACAAAGGACTCTCATATTTCTCACTTATTTATCAACATTTCTTCTTCAAAGTTTCTACAAAGACTAAATCAAGTGTTCAAGGGAAAAGTCGCCATCAAGGGCTCCAAGCAAAGGAGAATTTCAAAAGTTTTGTCGAGGTTTACTTTTTGCATATTTCATCAAGTGTCTTTTTCCACGATTCAACCATGAGGATGACTTCTCTCTCGAGCAAGAGGCTAATTATGCACATGAAGGTATTTTTAAAGAATCAGGTATGCCTACACCTATTGAAAATAAAGTTTCACCTCATATGCTTCCTATAAATAAATAAATAAATAAAAAGACAAATTAATGACAAGAAAGTAGCTGCTAAATTTTATGGACCTTTCAAGATTATACAAAAAGAATCTATCATTGAGCACCATAAGACCATCACTACATGCACATGCAACAGTTATGTTAAGTCCCTTGTGACTTTCAAGAATCATCCTATTGAACATGCCAAATGGATGCCAGAAAAGTTTTTCTGTTCTTATCAAATTCTCATACACTCATACCATCTATGTAATTGAGGACAATTGCAGCCCGAGAAAGAGGGAATGTTAGTCATAACCTCTATGGAGACGCCCATTATTTTATTTCAAGATATTTTATTTTGGATGTGCCTTTTATTTATATCATCTACTAGGATTAATGTGTTTAATCCATTGAGTGCGTTGATATGATGTCTACCAGGATTAGTGTGTTTAATCAGTTTTGTGCATTGGTATAATATAGTCAAAATTAATGTGTTTAATCACTTGTGTGCACTAACTAATATTATTTTAGATGAATGTGATAATTGAGTTATGTTAATTGCGGGTGGAACATGTGTTGGACCACTATGAGATATTTTGGAAGACACGTAAACACCTTTTATGGTTTTATATTTAGGCATCAATATTTTTGTAAGGCTAAGACCTCGTGCCTTTATACATACCAAATAGTATTTTATAATTTTGGGTGGCCCAAGACTTTATATTATTGCTTGCTATATTTTTGTAGAGCTTTTATGCTCATAAACTCAAAAGCACTTTTGCTTTGTTTTTGGAAGTTATCTTTTTGAAAAGCAAGCTTTTTCTAATACATATAAATATGGGTGAGTGGTACAAGGGCCACACTCATTCCAGGGGAGATTCAACCCAACTTGTGTGTCGGATGGTGGCCTTCTCCATCTCTATTTGTTTATTTTAATTTTTTTAAATTAAGGTTTATGCTTTTAATTTGCGCAAGTATATGTTATACTCTAATTTTTGTGTTGAGAAATTAGAATTCCTTCTCCAAGGATCCTAAAAGTCGTGACACTCGTACTCAGCTTCACAGCTCAAAGTGACTACTACTTCTTCTTATTGTTGCTAAGCTATGATATACATGAATTACCAAGATGAAAGCAAAAGCCACTAGTGGACCCCCACATGTCATAACATTCCAGCCTAATCGGAATCACTAAAAGCATGCAGCTCTCTGCTGAACATCACCCCTCTTAGAAAAGAAAAGAAAAACCCCCAAAAATGAGTAAATGCTCACATAAGATGAAGAGTTGACTAAGGACAAGGTTTATTAGTAAAAAAACTATGAGTATTACTAAAGAAATGAGATATTTTGGGTATAATGATTCAATTTTGACACCTTGGTAAGGAGAAGGAGGGCTCTTCAAGGAGGCGCCTATTTCACATGTGTGGTGGAGTTTTAAACTCAAAAATATTGTGATATTTTTATCTCTCCTCTCTCCTAGATCAAACCAAATCAAAAGGGAGCCAACAAACTAGGTCCAAATCTTGTCCAAATTCAGCCAAACTGAACCTGAAAAATTCTAGAAACTACTTGGACTTGGTTAGAGGCCTCGCTCACCTATAAATAGATCCTTAGTCCTTTGTAAAAAAATATGAGAACTATACCATGCCAGTAATAATGATATTTTCTATTATCCTCTAAAAATCCTCTACAAATTGAAGAGATTGGAGCTTCTCTCTCTCTTCAATCTTCCTTAGAGTCTTCATCAACATACCAAACCAATTGATTGGTTGAGGGCCTCTACTTTGATCAAAGAATCAAGCAATCTAGGAGGTAAATTGTGGTTCATGGTCTTTTTTCTTTAATCTCCAAATGTTTCTCTCTTCTCAACCTCTCTCAAGCTTGAGAAGCATTCAATTGAATGGCTTTTTAATACAATTGAAGTTCTTTAATGAATTGTGGTGATAAAACACATAAATTTTCATTTATGCTTAAATTAAATGTTTTTTTAAGCATGTCTCTCTCTCCCCCAGAGAATGGTCATTCCTATAACCTATTCTCAATTCAAATGAAGCTTCTCATGAAGCATTTCTCTAATCTAAAAGTAATTTCTATGCTTCTCTAATTGGAGGCCAAAATAATAGCTTTTTAATACTTTTATGCTATTTAATTTATGGTAAAATTAAGAATCAATCCATAATTGGATAATGATCCAATTAGTGGTTATTCTAATCACATGAATAATACTAAACCTTATTCTTTAAAATTTATTGAGAATTATCTCAGTAATAGCATCGGAGCTATGGCAAAATATCTAAAAAATAAACACATAAATCATTTATATTTATATTATGAAAAGAGGACTTTCTACCATATTCTAGGATTAATCATCCTAGATTAATTGAATGGTTCTCATTATAATCATGAAAAATTTGATTTTTATGTTTATGCATCAATAGTAATTAGCAATAGAGAAATTTCTAGTAATTCATTTTTTTGTTAAAAGAGGAATTCCTATGACATTTGGAATTCCATCATTGAGATGGGAAAAGAGAAATTCCTAGTATATTGAAATTAATGAGTATTTTAATTAAATTCAAAGATGAAATTTAGATAAATTTATTTTATCTATGAGAAATATTTTTATGTTAAAAGAGGAATTCCTATGACATTTGGAATTCCATCATTGAGATGGGAAAAGAGAAATTACTCGTATATTAGAATTAATGAGTATTTTAACTAAATTCAAAGATGAAATTTAGATAAATTTATTTTTTCTATGAGAAATATTTAAATGTTAAAAGAGAAATTCCTATGACATTTGAAATTCGACCATTTAGATGGGAAAAGAGAAATTCCTAGCATATTGAATTAATGGGTATTTTATTTTAGATGAAATTACTTTATGAGAAATATTTGATGATAAAAGAGGAATACCCATGACATTGGAATGCAATTAATTAAATGCAAAAAGAGGAATTCCCATGGTATTTGAGATCTAAGAAATTAAATGAGAAGAAGAGGAATTTTTAGTATAATTTAATTTATGATTATTTATCAAAAGTGAAAATATGGGTAAAATCGATTTCTGTAAATCCCATGAATCCTTTTATTCAAAAGAGGAATATTGAATATAGTTCATTTGAGAAATTGAGAATGAATATGGAAATAGTCGTCGTCGAGAAAAAGAACCTTTAATTAGGCCAAGCAATTGGCAGAAATTTAGAAAAAGTCCCATTATCGGGATTAACCTCGAAAAAGCTATTAAATGGGAATAACATGTGAATAGATGAGATAAGGTGAAAATAGGATGCGATAAGATGTGTATGGGATGTGATAGAATGTGAATGGATGCGATAAGAGGTGTATGGGATGTGATAGAATGTGAATGGATGTGATAAGAGGTGTATGTGATGTGATAGAATGTGAATGGATGTGATAAGAGGTGTATGTGATGTGATAGAATGTGAATGGATGTGATAAGAGGTGTATGGGATGTGATAGAATATGAATGGATGTGATAAGATGTGTAGGGGATGTGATAAGATGTGTATGTGGAAGAATGAATGTGGATGTGTATGTGGAAGAATGGATGTGGATGTGTATGTGTATGTGGAAGAATGGATGTGGATGTGTATGTGGAAGAATGGATGTGGATGTGTATGTGAAAGGTATGATATCGATGTGAGTGAATGAATGAGATGTGATGTAAATTGAGATAGATGTGAAATGAATGAGGTGTGATGAGATGTGAATATGGGTTGATGCGAGTGGATGAGATGTGATGAGAATAAACGAGGAAAGATGTGATGAGATGGAAAATGATGTGATGAGAATGGGTATACATATGAATTGGATATGGATTAAGTAATGTGGACGGATGTGGAACAATGTGAAAGACGAGAGTTCATTATAGAAACTGTATTTATGACCTATTTTTAAATGACTGTTTTATGACCTATTTTTAAATGACTGTTTTATGTCAAAAATGCTGGGGAAGCATTTTGACCGTCTTGTGAATGAGGTCGTGGAGACCTAGCTGATAAAGTTGCAACAGCTGACGGAGAGTCAACAGAGGAAGTCTCGTGTAGCAAGGTCGGTCGAGGTCTTGACCAGCCTCGATTCAAATGGTGAGCTTCCGGTACGGTGGATGAGGGACCAAGGAAGCAGCCTATGAGTGAAGCTCTAGGTCACCTGCGAAGGATCCTAGAGGGTGCTGACCATACGGTGCTTGGGCTTTGGGTTGCCGAAGATACCCACCGGGCATGGATCTAGTTGATTGACCTTGTTGGTCCCCAACAGATGAGTCTACTCCTTTGCCTAGCATGACACGTGTATGTTTTCATCATGCATCTTATTCTTCTCAGTGTCAGTGTATGCAATGAAGAGAACCCGTTTCCTTTGAGGAAGCATAGGAAAATGATCATTGATGTTGGCCATGCAGCGGGATGAATACGACTTAATCCTTAAAAAATGACACTTGATATTCGATAGATTTGCCTTATGGTGGTAAAAAAGGTCATTGGTATGAAGTGGGTTTATAAGCTTAATTATAAAGCTAATGGCAGCATTGACTACTCTACAAGGCAAGGCAAGGCTTGTTCCACAATATTATGCTCAGAAGAAGGGCATAGATTATGATGAGAACTTTTCCCCCACATCTTATATGACTACAATCCGGTGTATTATTGCATTGGCATCCCATGAATGTACATCAGTTGAATATTAAGACTGCCTTCTTTAATGGTGATTTACATGAGGAGGTTTAGGTATCTCAGCCTCGTGGTTTTTCTCAGAAGGGAAAGGAGTCTAAAATATATAGGTTAAGAAAATATTTATATGGCCTCCTTAGGGAGGCTCCCAAAGCATGGTATGAGAAGATAAATGCATACTTGGTTGCAAATGTTTCTTTAGTCCAACTGAGAGTACCATCTATATAAAGAGGAGTAAAATTATTATTTTTGTCATCATTTTTATACATTGATGACATGCTTCTCACATGCCCTAATGAGGAGAAGATTTTAGCATTAAAGGCTGAATTACACGTGTCATTTGAGATGACACATTTGGGCTTGTTACAATATTTTTTGCATACACTTTATGCAACACGTGATGATGGTATTGTGATATTGCAGTCAAAGTACATGCAAAGACTGTTTACATGGTTTGGTCTTGTTGTTACACCAGTAGAGACACATTCTAGTATCAGTCTCTAGGATGCATGTGAACCATTTGATACATCACTTTATGTGAGCAAGCTATTAGGTTCCTTATTTATCTATGTAATACAAGGCGAGATATTTTATTTGGGGTCTCCTAGTTGAGTAGATTTATGCACAATATTAGAAGTAAGCATTGGCAGCCTACCAAGCAAGTGTTCTGATTCTTATATAGGGGGCACTTAGTCCCCTGGGCTATTCTTTGCTAAGAGGGGTGCTATTCTTTGCTAAGAGGGGTGATATTCAACAAAGAGCTGCATGCTTTTAGTGATTCCGATTAGGTTGAAATGTTATGACATGTGGGTGTCCACTAGTGGCTTATGCTTTCATCTTAGTAATTCATGTATATCATAGCTTAGCAAAACAAGAAGAAGTAGTAGTCACTTTGAGCTATGAAGCTGAGTACGAGTGTCAGGACTTTTAAGATCCTTGGAGAAGGAAGAGTCTAATTTCTCAACACAAAAATTAGAGTATAACATATACTTGCGCAAATTAAAAAAATAAACCCTAATAAAAAAATTTAAAATAAACAAATAGAGATGGAGAATAGAGTAGAGGTCATCGTCCAAGACAAGTTGGGTTGAATCTCCCCTGGAATGAGTGTGGCCCTTGTACCACACTCACCCATACTTATATGTATTAGAAAAAGCTTGCTTTTCAAAAAGATAACTTTCAAAAACAAAGCACAAGTGCTTTTGAGTTTATGAGCATAAAAGCTATATAGAAATATAGCAAGCAATAATATAAAGTCTATGCATATGAACTAGTGTTGACAAAAGAGTGAAGTACAAAAAGAATACAGAGGTGTAATAAGTAAAATTTTCCCCTTTGTGCATGAGCATAGAGATACCACTTTATGTATGCTTATCTTGTTGCTGTAGTTCTTGTTGAAGCATTAATCTGGACTAGCATACTCTACTGTCGTCAAGGGACTGTAAAGTCCCACCTCTGATTAGCCCTGAAAGAGTCTCCTTTCTTTGGTAACATAGGATGTAAGAAGGCATCTTTGGAAACTAAATAGGATGTAAGAAGGCATCTGTATGTACTCTAACTAATATAGTTTTTTGCTTTTAGATGTATTTTTAAATAGGATTAATCCTTAATAAATGCCTTAACCGCATGAAGTTATATTTTCTTCAGAATTCCAAAGCATATTATTTAATCTAAGTTGGAACTCAAGATTTAATTATTGTTGCACTGCAAGTTTAGCACATGTAGTTAAGCTTGCAACGTTAGCAATATGACACAGATATTAGTCAAGATCTAACACGGGGTGATCTAGGTCTCATACAACAAAACTCAGGGATGGATGTCCACACCATTGTAATCATGGCCATATTTCATAACGATATTCACAACCATGTGTGTACATAAGCTTTGCACCCTATATTTCATGGCCATATTTCATAACGATATTCACAACCATGTGTGTACATAAGCTTTGCACCCTATAGCCCTAAACTTCAAATCATGGTGTGGAGTACATATGAACTCCACCATCTTGGATGATAGGTAAGAGATCTTAGAACTTTTTAGGCCACTTAACCTTCCTTACACGTGAGCAAATTTTGAAACCATAACTAACAGTTTTGCTTGGTTTCAGATACAGGGGTGGCTCAAAGCCCATGACATTCATAGGTACTTAATTTTACATGAGAGTTCCTTGTATCATCCCTATGGTATACCAAAGATCTATTAAAAAATATATAAACATCTTGAGCAAATACTTGTATCCAAAGTGTACTAGAGCTCTATCAAAAAATATATAAACATCTTGAGCAAATACTTGTATCCTAAGTTCATGATTTTACTATTGGGCATATCAAATATCCATTACTAATAATCCAGGAGATAGAATAAATATTGATATGTTCACCAGTACAACCAACCCTCCCCCACCACCACCATTTGAAGAGAATAGGGAGGAGGATAATCCTTACAACTAATTCAATTAAACGTCCTCTCACAGATAAACTCCTTTCTTCACATAAACTTGTCCCTAATGATATTGATGTCTAATCTATTAATAGGGAGTCATCTTCTTTTCACTTTGAATTTTCCATCGACACTCTCGTCCCCTAGCGACAATACGGTTGATGATTGCGAGAGCGTTTTGAGCGAGGTAACACCTCCTTCACCCATTTCTTTACCATTGCATTCTCTTAACAAAGATGTTTTGGACAAACTACCTCTTCCAAACTATGAGGCTTTGATTCAGGTTGGTAATCCACTATTGCGACCAAAGTTGACCAAAGTTGTTCAAGGTTTTAATGCAAATAACACTCTTCAACCCTACAACAAGAATCTTTTGGGGGAAGTTTTACAATGTGGCCAATAAAAAGGTCCTGTACATGCCATATCTAATCAAGGCCTCGATGTTAGAATGAGAAAAGAGCTTATGCCTATGAAAAGGGGAGGTACATTGTGGAAAACTAGACCAATAAGTATACAAAGCTAGAAAACACACAATTACATGACTTGCTTGGTATACACATGGTCACTTTATGATAGCTTATAGCTCTGCTGATCATGGAAAAAGCAACATCCATTACATTTAAGCAGGGCTACACAAAGATAGAGATAGATGACAAAAATCCTAGGATAGAGGAATTTGACATCTAGCTAGAGTGGAGAAAGTAGTTCTTAGCAATCCAAGATATGGGCATCATTGACACCCACTATATTGTTGATGAAAAGAAGGTATACGTCGATAGAGTTTGTAGTAGAACAAAAAAAGGATTTTCATGTTTGCTATAACTTTCTTTGATTTGAGCCAGCAAGGTTTAATAACATAGAGAGCTAGCGACAATATCTCCTAATGTGTGGATAAGAGCATAGAGAAGGATACCTGAGCTAGCCATTGTAGCATCATGTAGATTTATGAAGTTGATCATGGAACTGCTCAATTAAAAGAAAGAAATTGTGGAGAATTATGACAAAGAAGTTCTATGCTTTGACATGAATAGGGATCCTAAAGAAGAAAAAATCATGTAATACTATTATCATCTTTGCTACTATAAGGATATATGTGTCACGTTTGAAGACATGGTAGATACAACATTTTGGAATCACATCTCTATTTGCATCAGATAGGGAAAGATGTTAATCCATTTTACGGTTAATAAAAGCATTCTCTACTATATATGGGAGTAGTAATAAGTGTCATGAAAAGGTAGTATAAAAGTTGTAAATATTATGAGAAAAGCTAGCCACGCTAAGCTTATTAGTTAGTTTTTAAGTTTTGGATGCCCAAATGTGAATCAAGGCAAGATATATATAAGACATTTTCTCATAATGTAAAGACACAATCCTCCTTTGTGCTAAGTGAGCTCTTGTTATCTCCTTGCTCTTGTGTGTGTGTGTGTGTGTGTGTGTGAGAGAGAGAGAGAGAGAGAGAGAGAGAAAGAAAGAAAGAAAGAAAGATATATTAAGCGTCTACTAAGACCCAATGGGCCTTTGAGACCAAAGTGATACAATAATGTCCATGGCATATCTCATCATGGAATGGAAATAAAACAGAAAGAAAACATAAACATAGCTATCTCATTGGGGTGATACAAAATTATCCATGGTAACTCATCATGGAATACTAAGAACATAGAAACATGAGAGCAGCATCAACTCCGAGTAGATGGTATACCACTCTTGTTAAGATTCTAGAAATGGGATTGGTCATGGTGAAAGACATAGATTAAGCATAAGATTAAGGTGGATTAAACCACACTAAAAACTCCATGACTAGAGAGAGAGGAAGATTGCACACTCAACACTATTCCCTTGTATTTCATATCACAATGAACCATACAATGATATAGGCTCTCTAGCCTTATCCCACTTTACACATCATCATCCATGTGGCAACTCCTTTTCCACTTCTTTTGGTCAACACTCACACACCATACAATATTACATGTGGCATTCCATCTCACCACAATATCTTGCACTTCTAGAGTGCTTTCCCACATACACACAATATCTATCCTATAGGGTGCTTTCCCACATACACACAACACCACGATTACATCTCTCAACACCCCCTCTTAATCGAGGTGTTCGACAACTCACCCATCATCCATCATCCATATCAATGTAGCATTGCACAACCGCAATCGCTATCTCTCAACACTCCCCCTCAATGATACATTGGAGTGTCCATCATCCAAACATGTGTGCCCGTGTCTACCATCTTAGACACCTAGTCCATTTTGAGTCGACTCATCGCTCACAGCGGAACCACTGAGTCCGATTTGAACATGGAAGTTCGGGAGGGATCCAACCCATGTGCATGCACCTCACACGTGCATCGCTCTTGCACACATCACAACAACAATTTTGAGCTTCTCGGTGAGCTCGGGCATGGTTACCCTCATACCATGGATGATTACAAAATTTTTGTTTTGAGCACGCATGCTCATGGACGATTTATCCATCATCATGTTTGGGTGAGAAATTAAATAATTACAAAGCCTTTTTGGCCAAAGCCGGGCAGCGGACCCAAGTGTGTGTGAACATCTTCATCAACAAAAAACTATGTGTGAAACAATTTCTTGTCAAAGATTTTAACTATGCTTTATTAGCATAAGAAAAAATGCCTTGTATTTAGTGAGTGTTGAATGCACCCAAGCAACTTTCCTCCACGTCTGCCGATTTCTGCACGTTGATAGACTGTCGCTGCTGGTGACATAATTAGCATGTTCCACCTGCTTTTTATCTCCGCCATAACCTCTACGCTCCATATGCTAGCTCTCTTGAACTGCTTTCATACAGGCACTGTGCAAATTCCCTTATTGCTCGTGTAGCGTTTCAGCAAAAAACTCCTCCTAGAACCTGCAGCATAACATCAATAAGCACCACGTGCTTGTGCTATTCATAGACTTCAACATGAGTTTTCTCCCGAGTGGCTCTGCCGCCACAGTGCTGGTCTTCACTTTTGTGAGCCTTCACTCCACTCTAAGGCTCACCTAGGATTTGGACTTTAGTCCACTATACCTTCCTTTGTTGAGCTTCCATTGAGCTTTTCTCTACTGTCATTTTGCCTCAACCATCAAACCTGTCTCTTGAGGTTTACATACAGCCTTCAATATGACTGTGGCTAGCTCCCAAATGAACTCCAAAAGTGCATGCTCCTTATTGCATACAATCAGTCTTTTAAGGGTACTCTCTTCAAGTGGTTTCTCTTGAAACCATAGGTGCCAAAATAGAATGAATGGCCTTCATTGGCCTCCACAATTTTGCTCAAATCTGTGAGCAAACTCAACAAGCATCACCCTCTTTGGTGTGCCCAATCATGGGCTCTTTTCCTAGCCCATAACTCCTTATCTTACCCCTCATTTGGATAAGATTGCACCTCCTTACACTCTTTGCACATTTGCAACAAAGAACCATGGGATCTTCTCATCCCATAGAGCAACCCTTATACATTGAGCATTTTTCCATGCTCAAATACAAAACTTTGAGGCAAAACTTCACAAAACCAACCTTCTTGAGGCATAATCAGCAGCATATCTTCTCTTGGCAGCTTCTCCTTGACGGTGATGAAGACTCCATAGCCTTCATAATGCTGAAATCTCCATTTTCAGCTTTCTTGATGATGATCAAGCTCTCTTTGTTGCAAAACTTCATTTGCAACTCTCTTGGGCAGCTTCTATGCAACCTCCTTGTTGCAAATCTCCTCTCAAATCCTCACAAATGCAAATCTCCTCTCAAATCCTCTTCACAAATGCAAATCCAAATGATAATATGAGTGTGCATAATTTTTTTCATAATAAGCTGAAAATAATGCTTAATCAAACAAACACACAAACAAGCTAATATACATAATAGTCACCATAACCAAGAGCCCATTTGGCTCTGATACCATGTTAAGATTCTAGAAATGGGATTGGTCATGGTGAAAGACATAGATTAAGCATAAGATTAAGGTGGATTAAACCACACTAAAAACTCCATGACTAGAGAGAGAGGAAGATTGCACACTCAACACTATTCCCTTGTATTTCATATCACAATGAACCATACAATGATATAGGCTCTCTAGCCTTATCCCACTTTACACATCATCATCCATGTGGCAACTCCTTTTCCACTTCTTTTGGTCAACACTCACACACCATACAATATTACATGTGGCATTCCATCTCACCACAATATCTTGCACTTCTAGAGTGCTTTCCCACATACACACAATATCTTGCACCTCTAGGGTGCTTTCCCACATACACACAACACCACGATTACATCTCTCAACAACTCTCCAAAATATCAAGCATGGGGCTAATGAGTATGGTCGAGAGGTCTCCCTCAGCCATGTCACGTGGAAAGGTAGCTCGATGGAAATGGAGCATGTCCTCGATGGAGCTGATGAGGTGATCGTGGCCGGGGGCATTGGGCATGCTAGAGTGTGGAGGCTCTTAGTATGTGTTCCTCTTTATGCTTTGTGAGCTGTATAGAGACTGAGAGAGATGTGTCCTTGTAAGGAGTTGTAGAAAACCTCTTGTTGATAACAAGAGAGTCTTAGAGGGTTGGAGATAGCTACCATTGGTGAAGCTTGAAGGTTATGGAGATCTTGGGCTTAGAAGCAAAGTAAGTATCACCACGGTGGTGGTTGTCTATTTCCATTCTTGCTTTAATGAGCAAGAGTTCTTAAAGAGGTAAAAATGATCCATAACAGTAAGGGGTGATGATTGCAAACTGTGGTCAGTGTAAGGCATATGGTCGGTGTAAGGCAAGGGGTAGTAATCGTAAACTATGGTGACATTAATCTTTTTGAGGTTAACTCACACTCTAAGATTTTTGTTCTTTTTAAATGATTAATATCAGGGACACCCATTTGGTGTGCTTGATCTTATACATTAATCTCATGTCGATAAGCTTGTCTACATCTTATATGTTCGTGCTTGGGATTCATGTGATAGGCTCTATGTTTGGATGGTTTCGTATCTTTATGGAGAGGGATGGTGTGTTTTACCACTTATGGAGGAATTCTCTTCATGTCGGTATATTTCTTAGGCGAACACATCCTAAAATTCTTTGGCAAGGCTATCAATTCTCCTTCGTGCTTGGGGGTGAGGTCTTTGGTAATAAACATTGGCTCAAGTTCTTCATCTGGGTGGTGAGTAAGATTTACTTCCTTGACCTTGGTGTGGGGCCATCATATGAAACATGTGGATCTCCGTTAGCGCTTCTTTGAGACTTCTCGCTGTGTATCACTTTGTCCCTATCGATATTATAGGATTTAAAGTACTCGGGGCACTTGCCTCAGATCTTCTTCTTAAGGCTCGGTGAGCTCTTTGAGTTTCACTTCCTTCTATACCTCAGTCTCTTGACTTTAGTAGCTTGGCTTGCTTGGAGCTCATACGCTCCTTGACACCTTGATAAACCCCTGTCTTGGTATGAATGGTTACCTTGTTTTAGGTTGGCCTCTCATTGTCGGGTGTAGGTAGTGTGTGAATCTACAGCCTCAATCTAGAAAAGCTAGTGAAGATCCATCTCCATGGGGAGAAGATACTTCTTAGGCTTTCTATGCCGTTTTCTCCTTCTCCGCCCGCTGGTTGACTGTGGGCAAGGTAGATATTGATCCTTCCGCCGCCGCCGCTGGTTGACTGTGGGCAAGGTAGATGTTGATCCTTCTGCCAAGGAGTCATTGTTGCTAGATATATCACTAGTTCCTCCTAGTGCGAAGTCACTGTTGGCTTCCAAAAGGAATGTTGAGAACATGGAGGTTATTTCCATCTTGGTCCAGCTTTGAGAGAGGCTTATAGTCCCGATTCTCATCTTCACTATCCACAACATGTTGCAACATTTATACATGTTGAGATCAAAGCAGTTTGGGTAGTTGTGTTAAACTCATTAATACCTCGACATGTGGGGATGAGTCTTCAAGTTTATCTTCAAGGATTGGTTGTCTTTTTGTATATAGACGTGATTGGTTTTTCAATCATGAACCAACCTTGTTTCTCTTATGTAAGGCCTTTCGAGCATAATCGTGCATGATACTCTTCTTTGAAAATCCATCACTATGAATTTTTGGTAGAATCTTAGTCCAAAGGTTTTGATCTTTGCATCTCGCAGAACACCTAAGAGTTTAAATGCGTTCCCATCCGTAAGCTTGACCAAATGGCTTGTTCCCATGCGCAGTGGGCTATCCTAAGTCTCCTTGAATTCCTTGGTAATTATACTGACACCAGCACCACCATCCAAATCATAGAGATCGTTAGGTAACACTTTTTGCTTTCAAATAGTGCCCCAATAGCTTATTCATTTGGCACTTTTTGCTATCCTTTGGTTTTGGTTATGGAGGGAGGAGGATGATCAATGGGGCATTGCTGAACCTCCTCCTCTTCAAGTTCAAGTTCAACAGTGTGGGGGACTCTTAAGTTTCCATTTAATGTATGATGCCTTACAAACTTCAGGAAAATGGTGTGGCTAAAAGGAAGAAGAGATCTCTCATAGAGATGACACATTGCATGTTAAAGGCTTGGACTTGCCTTCTATTTTTTGGTTGTTATGTGTGCCTCTTATGTGTAAAACAGATGCCACTTATGTTTTTTTGGTTGTTATGTGTGCCTCTTATGTGTAAAACAGATGCCACTTATGTTTTTTTGGTTAGAGGTAGCTATGTGTGCCACTTGTGTGTTAAACTGATACCCCACCAAGGCTTACAAACAATTACCCCTTATGAAGCTTGGAAAGGTAGGAAGCCCTCTATGGCTCATTTACATGTTTTTGGTTATCTTGCTTATGCGCTTGTGCTGCCTAAGCAGAACAATGCAATAAGGTGGATGATAAGGAAGTAAAATGCATTTTGTGGGATATAGCTTAAAAAGTAAAGTGTGTAGGCGCTACCATCCAACCACACTAGGCAGATTTTGGTGAGAGTAGAGATGTTGCCTTTGTTAAGAACTCAATTCATGCTATAATTTTATGCAAAAAATAGTAAAATCCATGCTCACATGACATCTTTGATACACTCCTACCTTTTTACAATGTCGAATAACCATATGTGGCACAAAAAAATGCTCAACAAGGTGCTATAAATTAGCTCATACACCAAATTAGCTCAAATTTTGGCCCACAAATCAACCTATTGAGACAGTTATGAACGAGGAAAGGGTAGCTATACATGCATCTAAGAGTATGCCAAAATGGCTAGTGCAGACATTGTAAGAAAGCAAAAGCTACTCCTTTGCTTAGCATGACATGTGTATGTTTTCATCATGCATCTTATTCTTCTCAGTGCCAGTGTATGCAATGAAGAGAACCCGTTTCCTTTGAGGAAGCATAGGAAAATGATCATTGATGTAGGCCATGTAGCGGGATGAATATGACTTAATCCTAAAAAAAATGACACTTGATATTCGATAGATTTGCCTTATGGTGGTAAAAAAGGTCATTGGTATGAAGTGGGTTTACAAGCTTAATTATAAAGCTAATGGTAGCATTGACTACTCTACAAGACAAGGCAAGGCTTGTTCCACAATATTATGCTCAGAAGAAGGGCATAGATTATGATGAGAACTTTTTCCCCACGTCTTGTATGACTACAATCCGGTGTATTATTGCATTGGCATCCCATGAATGTACATCATTGGATATTAAGACTACCTTCTTTAATGGTGATTTACATGAGGAGGTTTAGGTATCTCAGCCTCGTGGTTTTTCTCAAAAGGGAAAGGAGTCTAAAATATATAGGTTGAGAAGCATTTTTCTTCTCCGGCTGCTGCTGTTGGTACAGGCCGCCTACGATGAGAAGATAAATGCATACTTGGTTGCAAATGTTTCTTTAGTCCAACTGAGAGTACCATCTATATAAAGAGGAGTAAAATTATTATTTTTGTCATCATTTTTATACATTGATGACATGCTTCTCACATGCCCTAATGAGGAGAAGATTTTAGCCTTAAAGGCTGATTTAAGATGACACATTTGGGCATGTTACAATATTTTTTACATACAGTTTATGCAACACGTGATGATGGTATTGTGATATTGCAGTCAAAGTACATGCAAAGACTGTTTACATGGTTTGGTCTTGTTGTTACACCAGTAGGGACACATTCTAGGATCAGTCTCTAGGATGCATGTGAATCATTTGATACATCACTTTATGTGAGCAAGCTATTAGGTTCCTTATTTATCTATGTATTTATCTATGTAATACAAGGCTAGATATTTAATTTGGGGTCTCCTAGTTGAGCAGATTTATGCACAATATTAGAAGTAAGCATTGGCAGCCTACCAACAAGAAAGTGTTCTGATTCTTATAGGGGGCACTTAGTCCCTTGGGCTATATTTATCTCCTCCCCACACTTGGATTGATCCTATTGGCCCATAGGAACCTTAATTGGAGCATAATTCAAAAATTTCTGAAAATCTAGACCCTTAGGCTAAGGTCCTTTTTACCTATTTTTAATTAATTCCAATTGCACATTGGAAAGTTCTTTTTGAATTTCTATTTTAGGGGAAACCATTTTAGACACTAGGAGGATTTTGAGATCCAAAAATATCTCAATTTTGGATTATCTCTCTCTAGACATTTTCTCTCTCTAGGTCAAAACAGGGTAAAACAAAATCTTTCTTTTATTTCAAAGAGGGGAATAATTACAAGATCAGAAGGGGAGTTTCTTACACTTGTACACCTCAAAAGCTGGAGGGAGGAATCTTACATCCTACCCCACTTAAAAAACACAAGATGTCCTCATCTCGTAGGTGGAGTATGATCTCTTTCATCTTCTTCTTCTTCTTCAATCACTTCCAGCGTTTCTACCTTGGAAGTGGACGGCCGATTTGGGAACATCTCTCTTTGACTTCCCCTATTCTAAGGCGGAGGTCTTGCATTACTTTGGATTGAAACTGCGGGTTGGTTAGAGGGGCTACCTTTGGGGTTTCTCTGATTTTGGCAAAAAGAAACTTGATTACTCTGGAAGGAAGGGGCTAGAGTCTGGAATCTTGATCCCTGATTTTTCTGCCCTGAAAACCTTGTTCCAAAAGGAGTTAGGCAATCCATACTGCGATGTCCAAATCCTTGATAGTTATAGCATTTCACTCCCTTGTTCAAGGGTGAAACTTCTAAAGTTGAATTCCAAGGGATTGAGTTCCGGGAAAAGGACATTTCTTCCATTCTGGAACTTCCCATATCCTAGGTTTGACCCTTATATCTCTTAGACGGTGGGAGGTTGGAATCACCTTCTAGAGCTAAAAACCTTTTGAAAGGGGATGGTGATGGCTTCGACAGGACCTTAACATCAAAGGCCTTGGCGAAATCCTTTGCCATCCGCACTGCTTTGGCCATGGAAACTGGCTTGGCATTCTTCACTAGGATATTCAAAGGTTCATTTAGTCCTCGAATGAACCTGGCCATCAGTTGTTCTTCATCCAGCGGTGGTGAATATTTGAGGAGGAGAGCGAACGCTTGGTGATATAATTCAATAGTTCTGCTCCCCTGGGTTAACTCTATAAGAATTCGTTCATCTTTGTTTCCAAAAAGCCGGGAGGACAAAATCTCTTCCTTAAGTAAATTTTGAGATCATTCCATGTCTGAGTGTTTCGATCCACACGGTTTGTCTCGCAGTGGTTTCTCCATGCTACTCTGGCTGTTTCTACTATCTTCAACCTTGCAAGAGCCATTTTGCTCTTCTCATTGTACCCGGTGACATTGAAGTACTCTTCCATTGCTTCGATCCACTTCTCCACAGTCTCGCCCAAGTATTTCCCTTCACCCTTGAAAGGTCAAGGGTGCGATCTATGAAGAGTTTTACGAACATCCAAGCTGAGCTCTTCCTCATCAAGTTGGGGGTTATCATTCCTACCACGATGACCTTGATCCATGATCCTATCAATACGAAAATTCTTGTTAAGTCCTTTTATTTACAATTCAAATCCAACTTTAGATCTAACTGATTCTGGGGTTTTTTAGATTGGTCAGCTCTCCACAGAATCATGGGATAAAGATCCCTTATATAGAACTCATTATCAGATAATAATTCATTCAAAACATATCATTCATATTCTTAACACAATAATGGTCCATCAGACCAAAAATTCCATCTGAACAATCCTCCATGGAAGTTTCAGTTATGCAGGTTTTTAATTTGTCATCCCTTAACTGGATCCACTAGGTCGTCAAGTGTTAACAATAGCAATCTATCAGCACAATCCACTAATCTCGTAGTGATTTGCTGAAGTCATTATCGTCATTCCAGTTACGAACATCATCACAGGGACTCGTCCCATTCATCCTCATTGAGGCTTTGCTCAGATAATTACATTTCAACCAAAATTCAGGAATCATCATTTTTCAATCAGAATCCAAATCAACTCATCAGTTCTCATCCAGAATTCTAAATTCATATCAACCAGCATTCGAATTCATCATCTGGATAGCATTTTTACTTATAATTTTAAGGTCTTAGATTTACTCGTATATACTACCAGTAAAGAACTGCAATTATACCCTCGGTATATACGGGTAGTCACGGTCCTTGGAATTATAAGGTAAATACCATCATGACTAGGTCTCAAGCAAGTCAAGGATTTCTATACAATTGTGGTACTTCATCTGAAGACCCACTTTCAATTTTATGAATCTTCATTCTGAATATCAATTTGTATGAATTTTATCACACAATTATAACTTTTTACTGTTACTTCACAAATTTTTGACATTTTTGGCTTTTCAGTTGATCCACTTTAGCCAATTGGCTTTGATACCAACTGAAAGATCCCTGCCCCCTCCGTGCAACGAATTCGGGGGTGCTAGCAACGGAAGTAGCACTTCTTACGCGGGACAAGATCCTTCACTCGGGGCCTCGCCCAACGGATATCCGGTCAAGAGACTAATCCCTTGGTTCTTCAAAAACCAAACCCGAAAAAACTTCCCCCTACCGAAAAGCACCGACGATTCCACCAGGATAATTATACTCTAACGTAGTCAAGCTCATTACTTACCAAACTGATCCGACCGAACCTGAGTGTCACTTGGTCAGATCAAGGAAGAAACTTGCACTTGGATCATAGAAACCAATGCTTTTTTCCCCATCGAGAGGCACAGATTCTTTTTTTCCATAGAACAATTACTATCCAGGATTTACTTCATCTATCGTACTATAATAGAATCAAGTATTTTTTTATGGATCCATCAGCCCAGCCTAACCCCATCCACTCCCATGGGTTAGCCAACCGCCCAACCACTGTAGTGATGGGATCCAATTAGGAATTTGGTTAGGTTTTGTCCTAGGTACCAAGGAAAAGATTTCCCAGGCCCCCTAGCTAGATATTCATGCAAATTTAACGCTGGTCACACCACTTACACACCCAATATGAAATTGCCTTTTTCACAAATTCAGTTATCTTTAAAAACAATCATTTAATGAAACCATAGTGTCACCGATCATAATCCTCAAAATCTTCGATTGAATCCTTATTTCCAATCATTCCTTCATCAGTGTATCTATAGCATCATTGGCAGCCAGAACGCTCACCACCTGTCCACTTATTTAGGGGCCTTTTCGATAGTTCCTAGCTCATAGTAACCGGCAATATATTCTCTTATAAAAATTAAGATGGAATCTCCATTGAAGATCAGCAAGATCAACCAACAAATCCATATAAAAGAGCCATGGACTCGTCCGTTTTGAGGACCAGCAAGGTCAATCAACCAGATCCATATAAAAGAGCCATGGGCTTGTCCGTTGAGGACCAGCAAGGTCAATCAACCAGATCCATGCCCGGTTTCAGAAAATAACTCTTACTCCTTGTTCCAATATCTTCCCCACCGGCACACGTGGGTATCTTTTGTGACCCAGAGTCCCAGCACCGTATGGTCATCACCCTCTAGGATCCTTCGCATGTGACCTAGCGCTTCACTCATAAGCCACTTCCTTGGTTCCTCATCCACCGTACTAGAAACTCACCATTTGAATAGAACCAAGGGTGGTCAAGACCTCGGTCGCGACCTTGCTACAAACAAGACGTCCTCCGTTGACTCTCCGTCAGCTGTTACAACTTTATCAGCTAGGTCTCCACCACGATCTCATTCACAAGACGGTCAAAATGTCTCCTCTCCACACTTGGATTGATCCTATTGGCCCATAGGAACCTTAAATGGAGCATAATTCAAAAATTTCTGAAAATTTGGACCCTTAGGCTAAGGTCCTTTTTTACCTATTTTCAATCAATTCCAATTGCACATTGAAAAGTTCTTTTTGAATTTCTTTTTCAGGGGAAACCATTTTAGACACTAGGAGGATTTTTATATCCAAAAATATCTCAATTTTGGATTATCTCTCTCTAGACATTTTCTCTCTCTAGGTCAAAAGAAGGTAAAACAGAATCTTTCTTTTATTTTAAAGAGGGGAATAATTACAAGATCATAAGGGGAGGTTCTTACACTTGTACACCTCAAAAGCTAGAGGGAGGAATCTTACAATATCATTAGGGACAAGTTTATGTGAAGAAAGGAGTTTATCTGCTGTGAGAGGACGTTTAATTGAATTAGTTGTAAGGATTATCCTCCTCCCTATTCTCTTCAAATGGTGGTGGTGGGGGAGGGTTGGTTGTACTGGTGAACATATCAATATTTATTCTATCTCCTAGATTATTAGTAATGGATATTTGATATGCCCAATAGTAAAATCATGAACTTAGGATACAAGTATTTGCTCAAGATGTTTATATATTTTTTGATAGAGCTCTAGTAAACTTTGGATACAAGTATTTGCTCAAGATGTTTATATATTTTTTAATAGAGCTTTGGTATACCATAGGGATGATATAAGGAACTCTCATGTAAAATTAAGTACCTATGAATGTCATGTGCTTTGAGCCACCCCTGTATCTGAAACCAAGCAAAACTGTTAGTTATGGTTTCAAAATTTGCTCACGTGTAAGGAAGGTTAGGTGGCCTAAAAAGTTCTAAGATCTCTTACCTATCATCCAAGATGGTGGAGTTCATATGTACTCCACACCATGATTTGAAGTTTAGGGCTATAGGGTGCAAAGCATATGTACACACATGGTTGTGTAGCCAGTAAGGTGAATATCGTTATGAAATATGGCCATGATTACAATGGTGCGGACATCCATCCCTGAGTTTTGTTGTATGAGACCTAGATCACCCCGTGTTAGATCTTGACTAATATTTGTGTCATATTGCTAACGTTGCAAGCTTAACTACATGTGCTAAACTTGTACTGCAACAATAATTAAATCTTGAGTTCCAACTTAGATTAAATAATATGCTTTGGAATTCTAAAGAAAATATAACTTCATGCGGTTAAGGCATTTATTAAGGATATATACATCTCTAGGCAAGTACAAAAAGCTCTCTCTGAGATATTGTGGGTTGTACGCCATTACTAAGAAAATAGGAGATCTAGCTTATGAACTTCTTTTTCCTCCCCATCTCAAAGTAAATAACGTATTCCATGTTAGTTCACTTAAAAAGTATGTACCCAGCCCGAGTCATGTGCTGGATGATGAACAGTTGACTTCTAAAACTTAAGGCCAGACGGAACTCCAACCCGAAGAAATCCTTGATGTTTGGGAGAAGGCTCTTAGGAACAGAGTCCTTAGAGAGTTTCTAGTCAAGTGGACCTTCTTATAAAAATCATTTTTGCTATTAATTGATAGGGGGACACCTTTTTGATGTGGCATCTAGCTCTATTCTTCATAATGGAATAGTTAATTGGAAATCCATTGGCCAAGAAGTGTTAAAGTATGCAAGCTCAATACGATCTCTTCACAAAGGTTGATTGAGCAAAGTCAAGGTTGATACCTTGATGGTGATATGTTGTAATGTACATGCCTAAGACACATCACGTGTGCATGGTTGGTGAAAGAGACTCCTTCAATCAAGGAGAAAAATTCTAGATGCTAACTTTGCTGTATGCAGGTTTGAAGTATTAATATCTCTTAATCCCACCGTTAACTTTTGGATCAATTAAGAGATTAATTGTTCCTCTCTTTATAGACAACAAGCTCACCGTTGGGATCTTCTAGATCAGATTTCTAGAATGATATATATAGCCTGCAAGTTAGCTATCATTCTAGAAATCTGATCTTCTAGATCAAATTTCTAGAATGATATATATAGCCTGCAAGTTAGCTATCTACCTACCTGCAGAATTCTGGACTGCACCTACCTACCTACTTGGCGACCTCAATACTAAAGAAGATTGATCCTCCAGCTCATGGAGCATGAAGAATAGTTGTTCCCCATATTATGGAGCATCTACCCACCAAAGGATTGGTTGTGGTTCACTCACAAGTGTGAGATACATCAGTTCTCTACAGTTACAATTTACAGTCCTGGACATAGTTGGAGAGTGAGACACACACATACTGTGTAGTGTTGAGAGTGTAGTGTGGTGCTGATTGTAGCCAACACTCTTGCTATTGTACGCATTGACATATCAGAGCTTATTGAGCCTCTTGGTATTAGTTTTGGGTTTGGGGATTAGCCCATGATTTGTACGTAGTAGTCATTACTACTCCATTGAATAAGAGTGCAGTATTGTTTCTTCCATATTGGAATTATCTTGTTGATTGAGAACGTGTCTCATTTCCTCTCAATCTCCAATTCTTTTCATGGTATCAGAGCAGGCATCTTAGAGTCTTGTCTTACGTGATCTTAGTGTGAGTGAAAATCCCCATTCATTGCTTTGTTTGCTTGAAGCAGAGAATGGCACCTAGTCTGCACAGTCTACACTTGGAGGGAGCTGAGAAGCTCAATGGAACCAACTATGCCACTTGGAAAGTGAAGATGGAATCACTCCTATTCTTTCAAGATTTTTGGAAGATAGTTTCTATGGATAGACCGGATGAAGCTGATGAGGAAGCATTAGCAAAATAGGACAAGAAGGCCATGTTTGTAGTCCATATGATGAAGCTGAGTGTCAAGGATGATATTCTTAGCCATCTAATGGATGTGAAGACTCCTAAGAAAGCTTGGGAGACCTTGAATAACATCTATGAGTCAAAGAGTATGGCAAATTGCTTTGAGATCAAAGCTTACCAATACAAAGAGGAATAAAGGAGAGACTGCTAACAGACTTCATCAAAAGAGTGAAAGATCTACATCAACAATGCTGTTGGAGACAAAATGACAGATAATGAGCTATCTACAATCATCATTCATGGCTTGAAGGAAGGATATGAGGGCCTTGTTCAAGGTCTCATCATTCTAAGGCAAAAACCATCACTAGATGAGATGGAGCAGATTCTTAGGGATGAGGATCAAAGACAAGCAGCTATGAAGAACATTCATGATGGTGGTGGCTCTACAAGTGCTTCTACAGGCACAAATGATAAAGCCCTTCTTTCAACAAGAGAAAGAGGAAGATTCAACACTTAAAGAGGAAGAGGAAGACATCAGCCCAAACAAATCAACTACAACATGGATCAACAATCTCATGAATGTAACCATTCTTCTTATGGAAGAGGAGGCCATTCCTCTAGAGGTAGAGGAAGAGGTAGAGGTAGAGGTAGAGGCTATCAAAGTTCAATTCAATGTTACTATTGTTCAAAATATGGACACTATGAAAAAGATTGCAGGAAGAAGCAAGTTGATTTGAAAGGAAGATCAGCCAGTTTTTCTTGTGATGATGAAAGAAGCTCTCATGGATTCTCTAATGACAATTCTCATAGAGGAGATTACTCAAGCCAATAGTGTGGATATTGGAATGAAAGAAGAACCATGGTGGATTGATAGTGGGGCAAGCTCCCACATGACTTCTCATGCTGAATATTTCTCTAAGCTAGATTCTACTCATGATGGTAATATTTACACTACACATAGTACTCCTAATGCTATCACAGGTAAAGGAGATATACATGTTCAGCTCAACATGGGGCTGAAAAGGAAACTTGGAGATGTTCTCTTGGTACCCTCACTTACCAAGAACCTACTTTCAGTTGGAGCTATGACAGAAAAAGGATTCAAAGTGGAGTTTGAAGGCCAGCAATGTCTTATTAAAGATGCAAAATATCACTACAAGGTAGTAGCCAAAGGAAAGAAGCATGGAAAACTCTTCAAACTTGATGGATCACCTTCAGTATTTGCAGCCATACAAGATGAAAGATTAGCCTCTCTTTCTCCTACCAAACTATGGCATAAAAGGTATGGACACTTGAATTTCAATAGCATGTGTATGTTGAAGAATCACAGCACGGTTTTGGGCATACCATCTCTACAAAGGATTGGCAAAGTGTGCGAGGCATGTTGCATTGGAAAGCAATCAAGAACTAGATTCTCAAGAAGTACAACTAAATCAAGAGGGATCCTTGATCTCATTCATGCAGATGTATGTGAATCAGGCCATACACCTTCAATAGGTGGACATACATACTATGTTAGTTTCATTGATGATTTTTCTAGATATACTTGGGTATTCTTCATGAAATCAAAGGATGAAGAATTTGATATTTTCAAGCATTTTCATATCATAGTTGAGACTATGACAGGTAGAAGAATCAAGCTTCTACGATCTGATAATGGAGGGGAGTTCTTAATCAAATGAATTCAGCAAGTACCTTCTACAACATGGGATACGAAGGCAACTTTCTTGCAGCCACACACCTCAGCAAAATGGTGTGGCAGAGAGGAAGAATCGGACACTGTTTGAGGCAGCAAGATGTATGCTAAAGGATAAGCAACTTGCTAACTACTACTGGGCTGAAGCAGTCATTACTACTTGCTACTTGATGAACCGGTCACCTACACTACTTGCTACTTGATGAACCGGTCACCTACACTGCTTGCTACTTGATGAACCGATCACCTACAGAAGTGTTAAAAGGCATTACACCATATGAAGCATTCTATGGAACCAAGCCTCAGGTATATCGTTTAAGAGTGTTTGGATGTTTAGCTTTGGCTCATATTCCTGATGCAAAAAGGAAGAAACTTGATGATAAATCAAGAAATGTGTATTTGTTGGATATAGTAGTGTGAGTAAAGCCTACAAGCTTTATGATCCAATCAAGAGAGAAACTTTTGTCTCCAGAGCTGTCATATTTGATGAGAATGCAAGCTGGAAATTAGCTCAGTTTTCAGATTTGGATGCATCTTCTTCCACATCTATCAAAGCACAAGTGCCAGGTTCTATAAAAGATGTTACTATTGAAGAATTGGAGGAAGAAGATGAAGAGCATCAAGCAGCTTTAAGGAGGTCTACAAGGGATAGAAGGAAACCCCAAAGATTGACCTATCATAGAGGTAATAAATCAAATTTTGAGCAATGCAATTTTTCTTTTCTTACATCAGTTTTGCAGCATGATGAACCTACTACATATAAGGATGCATGTGGTAAAAAGGAATGGACGGATGCTATGGATAAGGAGATGAATGCCTTACGTAAGAATGACACTTGGGATTTGTGTCAACTCCCACCCAACAAACAAGCAATTGGTTGTAAATGGATCTACAAGCTGAAATTTAATAAGGAAGGTCACATTGATAGGCATAAAGCAAGATTGGTTGCTAAAGGTTTTGCTCAAGAATATGGTATTGATTATGAAGAGACATATGCTCCTGTAGCCAAGATGAGCTCCATTAGGTTGTTGCTCTCTTTGGCCTCTCTTCACAAATGGAAATTGTGGCAAATGGATGTCAATAATGCCTTTCTCAATGGGCAGCTTGAGGAAGAAGTCTATATGAAGCAACCGGAGGGATATTGAAAAGATGCAAGGGGGAAGAGAGCTTGAGCTCTTGCAAGCACACACACACTCACAAAACCCTAATAGAGAACACACAAGGTGAGAGGCTGAAAATCTTCTTCTTCTTCACTCAACACTCAACACACCATATACAAAGATAAGAGTACACACAATATGAAAGGTACTCAACCAAATACATACAAGGGTTCTCTATAGTGTGAACCCAACTAAATGAGCTGGCGCTATAGCTATGCCAATCTCTAGAATGGCTGTCACACAGCCTATCATCCCACTAGCCGCATATCACCCAAGATCTCACCCACCATGCTAGTGGTATAAGTGTGGGGCCTATCTTCCAGGCGGGTCGTCAGTGTCCACCGCCTCACTAGATGAGCTCGATATCTCAACACTCCCCCTTGAGATCAACTCCATCTCATGTACACCAAGCGAAGCCTTGAATCTGCGGAGCTTCTCTGTACCCAATGCTTTGGTGAAGATGTCAGCTACCTGATCCTCTGTGCTAACATAAACAAGGTCAAGGTCTCCTACCAAGACCTTTTCTCTGACGAAATGGTAGTGGACCTCTATATGCTTCGTGGTGCGAGCATGAAAAACTGGGTTCCTGGCCAATTGTATACTGCTAATGTTGTCACAGAAAATGACAACTTGTCTATCTGATAGACCCAAATCTGCAAGTAGCTTTCTCAACTAAGCTACCTCACATGCTGCCATAGCAGCTCCTCTGTACTCGGGCCTCTGTACTGGATAGAGCAACCGTAGGCTGCTTCTTGTTGCTGCTCCAAGTCACAGCAGCACTCCCCAAAGAAAACATGAATCCACTGATAGATCTTCTATCTGAGATACTGCCAGCCCAATCAGCATCTGTGTACCCATGTACACATATCTCTGTCCCAGTCTCATAGAATAGTCCACAATGTAAAGTAGACCTCACATACCTCAGTATGCGTCTCAATGCATCCAAATGCAGTTTTCGTGGAACCTGCATAAATTGACTCACCAACCCAACAGCATAGCTATACATGTGGTATCAAATCTAATAGCCCATTAGCTAAGGTGTTGAAGCTTGCAAGGTTAATGATCGTCATGTATATCAAGCTTCCTACTATGCGCCTATACATAGTAGGATCCTCCAAAATCTCTCCTGAATCTGCACTCAACTTGCCATTGTGATCCAATGGCACGGAAATAGGCTTACAGCCTATCATACCATACTTGGACAACATGTCCAAGCCATACTGTCTCTGTAGTAATCCAATACCATGTGGTGACCTAATCACCTCAATGCCCAAGAAATATCTGAGCTCCCCCAGATCCTTCATCTCAAACTTCTGTCTAAGCAGGATCTTTACATCAAAGATCTCTGCATCATGGTCCCCCGTAATGATCAAGTCATCCACATAGATGACAACAAGCACAACCCCTCTATCACCATGTCTCACATACAGCGAGAAATCTGCATTGGCTACATGAAAGCCAATAGTGACAAGATATTCAAAAATCTTGTCAGACCATGCTCTTTGTGCTTGTTTTAAGCCATACAAGGCTTTCTTCAACCTGCAAACATGCTTGGGGTGTCCCACATCCTCATAACCAGGTGGCTGCAACATATACACCTCTTCTTGCAAATCCCCATGCAAGAATGCATTCTTAACATCCATCTGATGTAAAGACCATTGCTTTGACACAGCCACTGCTATCACAACTCTCACTGTTGCCATCTTGGCAACTGGGCTGAAAGTTTCCTCATAATCAATGCCATATGTCTGCGCATATCCTTTGGCTACCAATCTAGCCTTGTACCTATTTATGCTTCCATCACTGTTATGTTTTACTTTGTACACCCACTTGCATCCAATGGCTTTCTTGCCTTCAGGCAATTGCACTAAATCCCAAATCTCATTTCCATATAATGCATCCATCTCCTCATCCATAGCTTTCTCCCAACACACATTTTCAATAGCCTCATCAATGCATGTGGACTCTACAACCTGCACAACCTTTGCCATATATGCATAGTGATGTTCCACATAACCATCATAGGTAAACCTCTGCACAGGGTTTTTGACTCTCCTAGATCTTCGTAGCTTTTCATTCATGGCTTCCATAGCCTTCTTTACACCAGGTGTTCTCATAGCTGGGATCCCAAGCTCCTCATCAAGGCTCATATCTGAGCCACTAGACTCTCCATCAACATAAGAATGCCCTGCAGAAATGTCAGGCATACCAAGGGGCTCAACCACTTTCTCTTTTCCTTTACGTGATGTACTAATCACATTTGTAGGACTGGTATTATGACGCAACCTACCACTCCATGGTCTATCAACAGACCCACTAGATGAGGACTCTCCTGGTCCACTCAAAGACTGTGATTGCTGACCTACATTCTGTGCAGCCACACTTCCACTCACATCAGCCCCAACAGCTTCTTTTAGCACCATACCAGCTTCTCATCTCATCAAAGACATCCCTGCTTACCCTCAACTCACGGGTAGCAGGGTTATAACATCTGTATCCCTTTTGCTCAAGGGAATATCCAATAAACACACATTTTTCAGCTTTTGGATCCAACTTAGTTCTCAGCTCATCTGGCACATGCACATATGCAATGCATCCAAAGACTTTCAAATGAGACAAATCAGGTTTTTTGCCAGTAAACCTCTCCTCTAGAGTTACATCATGTATGGCTACAGTTGGAGTCCTGTTCATGATGTATACTGGTGTAGAAAAAGCCTCAGCCCAATAGCTATGTGGCATATTCTTCTCTTCCATCAATGCTCGTGCAATCTCGGCAATGTGCCTGTTTTTTTGCTTAGCAACTCCATTTTGCTGTGGAGTGTATCTACATGTAAACTGTCTCTGAATACCATTCTTCTTCAAAAATTTAGATAACTCATTAGAGAAGTACTCTCCCCCTCCATCTGACCTTAGGCACTTTACATATTTCCCTGTTTGCTTTTCAACCAAAACTCTGAAATTCTGAAAGTGAGTGAACACCTCACTCTTCTCCTTCATGAAATACACCCACACTTTCCTTGTGTGGTCATCAATGAATGTCACATAATACCTGCAGCCTCCCATAGACATGGTCTTCGTAGGACCCCATACATCTGAATGCACAACATCTAGTGCATTTCTACTCACGTATCTGTTACGTGGAAATACATGCTTTGTTTGCTTTCCAAATTGGCATGCTTCACATATTCTCTGCATACCTTCCACTTTAAACTTTGGCTGCCCTGTCACAATTCCTTTAGTCTGCATAGACTTCATTCTCTGCACATTCACATGTCCAATTCTTTTATGCCAAATGTCTATGTCTGCAATAATTCCTAAACCATTTGCAAACATCACAGCACTCATTTCAGGCATGTCTACATTCAACGTAAACATTCTGCCCACTCTGTTGCCTTTTGCAACCAACCTGCACTTGTCTTTAAAGTCTTCAACATAACAACCATCAGGGTTAAACCGAACCTACAAACCCTGCTCAATCATCTGGCCAACTGAAACCAGATTCTTTGTTATGTTCGGAACGTGAAGTACATCTGCAAGGTACTTCACTTGGCCATCCTGCATAGACAATGGCACATCTCCAACATGGGCAATCGGATGAGCAGTGTCATCCCCTGTTTCCACAAAACCTGGTCTTTCAAGGTTTTTCATCTCCTTGAACCACTCCCCATGACTTGTCATGTGGTTCGAAGCACCTGAATCCACATACCATACATCATCTTTTTGTGCTGCTTCAACATTTTCAGACATGGCATTCACGACATGCTGCATAACAAACAACCTTTCATTATCCTCATTATTTCTGCTTGAGGATGCATAGTTGTTTTGCTGCACTTTCCCATTTTTCATGTCAGCCTACTTCTTATAACATTCTGCCTGCACATGTCTAGGATTACCACACAATAACAGCATTCACGTGCATCATTATACTACCTTTGCCAATTTCCACAACCTCTTTGACTCCCCCTGCCTCTAAATTTGCCTCTTCCACCTGTGTGTTGTTGATGTTGTTGTTGTGTATTCTGGGACTGTTGTTGTTGCTGCTCTGCTGGCCATAATTCTGATTACCTATTCGGCCACCTCCTTGATCGCATCCACGGCCTCCTCTACCTCGTCCTCTACCTGAACTTGTGTAGAAGGCCTGTTGCTCTGAACTATTTTTGTTTTGTGAAGACTGTTGGTCTTCACCCAAGCTCTTCTCTTCTATAATCAGCATATACACCAAATCTGTAAAGTTGGGAATGTTTTCCCGAGTCTGAATAGACGTCTTGAACGCCTTGTATTGTGGCTCGAGATCACGTAGACAGACTTCCACCTTATCATCATCATCTACTGACACACCAATAGATGCAAGGGATTCCACAATACCCTTTATCTTCAATGCATAGTCATTCATAGACATGCTCTTTTTCTCCACTGTATGAAGTTTATTCTTCAACTGTATCTTACGTGCCTTGGTATTTGTTTCATAGAGTTTTACCAAGGTGTCCCACGCCTCCTTGGGGGACTTGGCATCCTGAATGTGCCCAATCATGGTGTCCTGTATACTAATGGAGAGCCAATACATAACTTTCCTGGCTCCTTGGTTCTAGTCTTTAAACTCTTTCACATCTGCAGAGCTGTCGAATTTATGTCCGGTATCTCTAGTGCCTCTTCATGGTTATCTTCTATGTAGTCCCAATAGCCCTTTTCCATCAGGAAATTTGTCAACCTGAACCTCCAAGCATGGAAGTTATTCTTATCAAGCTTCTCAGCCACAATCTGGGTTATGCCATCATTTGACATCTTGCCAGACACACAATTTTACCAGAAACAGCACTCTAGTTTGTCCTGCACAAACTGCTGTATTTTCTACAGCGGTACTGTAGTACTCTCAAATGTCACAACCAATGACTTCAATGTCCATACATACACCCAGTGGCAACTGTTGACCTCTTTGCAGCACCCACAGTGTCTGCACAGTCAATCTGTCTTCCTGCAGTTCTTAAAACAGAGTTCTGCAGAGAATCGATGACTTACCCGCAGTGCTCGAAATCGCCTACTTTCTGAAAAACGGAGGTCCAGACGCGCCCGAAACGCGTTTTCGACCCAGAAAATATTGTCCAGATGGGATAGATAGGACAGTATAGTTGCCCTATAGCTTTACTCCCGCGAAGAAATCTCCTTGCCGGTGCCTCCCGTAGAGATCCCGACAAGGGTGTAGTCACCAACACAAATAAGGAAGAGTAGTTGGAGCTCTTACTCTCGTACCGCTTCCTATGGTTCTCTTGCTTGCAGCTCAGCCCTTAGCATGAACCAGGCTTTGATACCATGAAAAGATGCAGGGGGAAGAGAGCTTGAGCTCTTGCAAGCACACACACACTCACAAAGAGCTCCCGATAAGGGTGTAGTCACCAACACAAATAAGGAAGAGTAATTGGAGCTCTTACCCTCGTACCGCTTCTTGTGGTTCTCTTGCTTGCAGCTCAGCCCTTAGCACGAACCAGGCTTTGATACCATGAAAAGATACAGGGGGAAGAGAGCTTGAGCTCTTGCAAGCACACACACACTCACAAAACCCTAATAGAGAACACACAAGGTGAGAGGCTGAAAATCTTCTTCTTCTTCACTCAACACTCAACACACCATATACAAAGATAAGAGTACACACACAATATGAAAGGTACTCAACCAAATACATACAAGGGTTCTCTATAGACCTCCTCATGTAAATCACCATTAAAGAAGGCAGTCTTAATATCCAACTGATGTACATTCATGGGATGCCAATGCAATAATACACCGGATACAAGACATGGGGGAAAAGTTCTCATCATAATCTACGCCCTTATTCTGAGCATAATATTTTGTAACAAGCCTTGCCTTTCCTTGTAGAGTAGCCAATGCTACCATTAGCTTTATAATTAAGCTTATAAACCCACTTCATACCAATGACCTTTTTTACCACCATAAGGCAAATCTACTGAATATCAAGTGTCATTTTTTTAAGATTAAGTTGTATTCATCCCACTGCATGGCCTACATCAATTTTCCTATGCTTCCTCAAAGGAAACGAGTTCTCTTCATTGCATACACTGACAATGAGAATAATAAGATGCATGATGAAAACATACACGTGTCATGCTAAGCAGCAAAGGAGTAGCTTTTGCTTTCTTGCAATGTCTACACTAGCCATTTTGGTATACTCTTAGATGCGTGTATAGCTACCCTTTCCTCGTTCATAATTGTCTCATCAATACATTGATTTGTGGGCCAAAATTTGAGCTAATTTTTAGCTGGTGTATGAGCTAATTTGTAGCACCTTGTTGAGCATTTGTTTGTGCCACATATGGCTATTCAACATTGTACAAAGGTAGGAGTGTATCAAAGATGTCATGTGAGCATGGATTTTACTATTTTTTGCATAAAATTACGAGTTGAATTGAGTTCTTAACAAAGGCAACATCTCTACTCTCACCAAAATCCGCCTAGTGTGGTCGGATGGTAGCGCCTACACACTTTACTTTCTAAGTTATATCCCACAAAATGCATTTTACTTCCTTATCATCCACCTTATTGCATTGTTCTGCTTAGGCAGCACAAGCGCATAAGCAAGATAACCAAAAACATGTAAATGAGCCATAGGGGGCTTCCTACCTTTCCAAGCTTCATAAGGGGTAATTGTTTGTAAGCCTTGGTGGGGTATCAGTTTAACACACAAGTGGCACACATAACTGCCTCTAACCAAAAAACATAAGTGGCACCTGTTTCACACATAACAACCAAAAAACAGAAGGCAAGTCCAAGCCTTTAACATGCAATGTGTCATCTCTATGAGAGATCTCTTCTTCCTTTTAGCCACACCATTTTCCTGAAGTGTGTAAGGCATCATGCATTAATGTTCAATACAACTTTGGAGAGACTTATCCAAGTGGATGAATGGAAACCTAAGAGTCCCCCACATTGTTGAACTTGAACTTGAAGAGGAGGAGGTTCAGCAATGCCCCATTGATCATCCTCCTCCCTCCATAACCAAAACCAAAGGATAGCAAAAAGTGCCAATGAATAAGCTATTGGGGCACTATTTGAAAGCAAAAAGTGTTACCTAACGATCTCTATGATTTGGATGGTGGTGCTGGTGTCAGTATAATTACCAAGGAATTCAAGGAGACTTAGGATAGCCCACTGCGCATGGGAACAAGCCATTTGGTCAAGCTTACGGATGGGAACACATTTAAACTCTTAGGTGTTCTGCGAGATGCAAAGATCAAAACCTTTGGACTAAGGTTATACCAAAAATTCATAGTGATGGATTTTCAAAGAAGAGTATCATGCACGATTATGCTCGAAAGTCCTTACATAAGAGAAACAAGGTTGGTTCATGATTGAAAAACCAATCACATCTATATACAAAAAGACAACCAATCCTTGAAGATAAACTTGATGACAAGGAAGACTCATCCCCACATGTCGAGGTATTCCCATTAATGAGTTTAACACAACTACCCAAACTACTTTGATCTCGACATGCATAAATGTTGCAACATGTTGTTGATAGTGAAGATGAGAATCGGGACTATAAGCCTCTCTCAAAGCTGGACCAAGATGGAAATAACCTCCATGTTCTCAACATTCCTTTTGGAAGCCAACAGTGACTTTGAACTAGGAGGAACTAGTGATATGTCTAGCAACAACGACTCCTTGGCAAAAGGATCAACATCTACCTTGCCCAAAGTCAACTAGCAAAAAAGGAGAAAACGGCATAGAAAGCCTAAGAAGTATCTTCTCCCCATGGAGATGGATCTTCACTAGCTTTTCTAGATTGAGGCTATAGATTCACACACTACCTACACCTGACAATGAGAGGCCGACGTAAAACAAGGTCACCATTCATACCAAGACAGGGGTTTATCAAGGTCTCAAGGAGCGTACGAGCTCCAAGCAAGCCAAGCTACTAAAGTCAAGACTTAGGTATAGAAGGAAGTGAAACTCAAAGAGCTCACCGAGCCTTAAGAAGAAGATCTGAGGCAAGGGCCCCAAGTACTTTAAATCCTATAATATCGATAGGGACAAAGTGATACACAGCGAGAAGACTCAAAGAAGCGCTAACGGAGATCCACATGTTTCATATGATGGCCCCACCAAGGTCAAGGAAGTGAATCTTACTGGCCACCCAGATGAAGAACTTGAGCCAATGTTTATTACCAAGTACCTCACCCCCAAGCAAGAAGGAGAATTGATAGCCTTGCCAAAGAATTTTAGGATGTGTTCACCTAAGAAATATACTGACATGAAGAGAATTCCTCCATAAGTGGTAAAACACACCATCCCTCTCCATAAAGATACGAAACCATCCAAACATAGAGCCTATCACATGAATCCCAAGCACGAACATATAAGAGGTAGACAAGCTTATCAACATGAGATTAATGTATAAGATCAGGCACACCGAATGGGTGTCCCCAATATTAATCATTTAAAAAGAACAAAACTCTTAGAGGTTGAGTTAACCTCAAAAAGATTAATGTCCCCATAGTTTATGATTACTACCCCTTGCCCTATATCGACCGTATGCCTTACACCGACCACAGTTTGCAATCATCACCCCTTACTATTATGGATCATTTTTACCTCTTTAAGAACTCTTGCTCATTAAAGCAAGAATGGAAATAGACAACCACCACCGTGGGGATACTTACCTTGCTTTCTAAGCCCAAGATCTCTTTAAGATCACCAACGGTAGCTATCTCCAACCCTCTACGTCTCTCTTGTTATCAACAAGAGGTTTTCTACAACTCCTTACAAGGACACATCTCTCTCAATCTCTATACAGCTCACAAAGCATAAAGAGGCACATATACTAAGAGCCTCTGCACTCTAGCATGCCCGACGCCCCTGGCCTCCCCATCGGCCATGATCACCTCATCAGCTCCAGATCTCGGACATGCTCCATCACCATTGAGCTACCTTTCCATGTGACATAGCTAAGGGAGACCTCTCGACCATACTCATTAGCCCCATGCTTGATATTTTGGAGAGTGGTATACCATCTACTCGGAGTTGATGCTGCTCTCATGTTTCTATGTTCTTAGTATTCCATGATGAGTTACCATGGATAATTTTGTATCACCCCAATGAGATAGCTATGTTTATGTTTTCTTTTTGTTTTATTTCCATTCCATGATGAGATATGCCATGGACATTATTGTATCACTTTGGTCTCATAGGCCCATTGGGTCTTTAGTAGACGCTTAATATATCTTTCTTTCTTTCTATCTCTCTCTCTCTCTCTCTCTCTCTCTCTCTCTCTCTCACATACACACACACACACAAGAGCAAGGAGATAACAAGAGCTCACTTAGCACAAAGGAGGATTGTGTCTTTACATTATGAGAAAATGTCTTATATATATCTTGCCTTGATTCACATTTGGGCATCCAAAAGTCAAAAACTAACTAATAATCTTGGCATGGCTAGCTTTTCTCATAATATTTACAACTTTTATAGTGCCTTTTCATGACACTTATTACTACTCCCATATATAGTAGAGAATTCTTTTATTAACCCTAAAATGGAGTAACATCCTTTCCTATCTCATGCAAATAGAGATGTGATTCCAAAATGTTGCATCTACCATGTCTTCAAACGTGACACATATATCCTTATAAGTAGCAAAGATGATAATAGTATTACATGATTTTTTCTTCTTTAGGATCCCTATTCATGTCAAAGCATAGAAAAGAGATATTGTTGCTAGCTCTCTATGTTATTAAACCTTGCTGGCTCAAATCAAAGAAAGTTATAGCAAACATGAAAATCTTTTTTTTGTTCTACTACAAACTCTATCGACGTATACCTTCTTTTCATCAATAGTATAGTGGGTGTCAATGATGCCCATATTCCTAGATTGCTAAGAACTACTTTCTCCACTCTAGCTAGATGTCAAATTCCTCTATCCTAGGATTTTTGTCATCTATCTCTATCTTTGTGTAGCCTTGCTTGAATGTACTGGATGTTGCTTTTTCCATCATCAGCAGCTATAAGCTATCATAAAGCTACCATGTGTATACCAAGCAAGTCAAGTAATTGTGTGTTTTCTAGCTTTGTATACTTACTGGTCCAATTTTCCACAATCGACATCCCCCTTTCATAGGCATAAGCTCTTTTCCCATTCTAACATCGAGGCCTTGATTAGATATGGCATGTATGGGACCTTTTTATTGGCCTTGATTAGATATGTCATGTATGGGACCTTTTTATTGGCCACATTGTAAAACTTCCAAAAGATTCTTGTTGTAGGGTTGAAGAGTGTTATTTGCATTAAAACCTTGAACAACTTTGGTCAACTTTGGTCGCAATAGTGGATTACCAACCTAAATCAAAGCCTCATAGTTTGGAAGAGGTAGTTTGTCCAAAACATCTTTGTCAAGAGAATGCAATGGTAAAGAAATGGGTGAAGGAGGTGTTACCTCGCTTGAAGCGCTCTCGCAATCAGCCGTACTGTCATTGATTCTTAGGGGACGAGAGTGTCGATGCAAAATTCAAAGTGAAAAGAAGATGACTCCCTATTAGTAGATTGGACATCAATATCTGAAAGATCCCTGTCCCTTCGCGCAACAAATTCGGGGGTGCTAGCAAGCACTTCTTGCGTAGGATAGGATCCTTCACTCGGGGCCTCGCCCACCATGGATATCCGGTCAAGAGACTAATCCCTTGGTTCTTCAAAAATCGAACCCAAAAAAAACTTCCCCCTACCGGAAAGCACGGGCGATTCCACCAGGATAATTGTACTCTAACGTAGTCATGGTCATGACTTACCAAACTGATCCGATCGAACCTGAGTGTCACTTGGTCAGATCAAGGAAGAAACTTGCACTTGGATCATAGAAACCAACGCTTTTTTCCCCATTGAGAGGCACAGCCGTTGATTCTTTTTTCTATAAAACAATTACTATCTGAGATTTACTTCATCTATCGTACTATAACAGAATTGAGTATTATTTTACGGATCCATCAGTCCAGCCTAATCCCATCTAGCCCCATGGGTTAGCCAACCGCCCAACCACTGTAGTGATGGGATCCAATTAAGAATTTGGTTAGGTTTTGTCCCGGGTACCAAGGAAAAGAGTTCCCCAGCCCTCTAGCCAGATATTCATGCAAATTTAACGCCAGTCACACCACTTACACACCCAATATGAAATTGCCTTTTTCACATATTCAGCTATCTTTAAAACAATCATTTAATGAAACCATAGTGTCACCGATCATAATCCTCACAGTTCCTATAATGAACGTCCACATTACTTAATCCATATCCAATTCATATGTATACCCATTCTCATCCAATCACATCATTTTCCATCTCATCACAACTTTCCTCATTTATTCTCATCACATCTCATCCACTCATCAACCCATATTCACATATCCCATCACACCTCATTCATTTCACATCTATCTCAATTTACATCACATCTCATTCATTCACATCCCGATTCACATCACATCACATCTCATTCATTCACTCACATCGATATCACATCCTTTCACATACACATCCGCATCCATTCTTCCACATACATATCCACATCCATTCCTCCACATAAATATACGCATCCATTCTTCCACATACACATCTTATCACATTCTATTTTCATCTTATCACATCCTATCACATCCCCTACACATCTTATCACATCCATTCACATTCTATCACATCCCATACACCTCTTATCACATCCATTCACATTCTATCACATCCCATACACATCTTATCGCATCCTATTTTCACCTTATCTCATCCATTCACATGCTATTTCCATTTAATAGCTTTTTCGAGGTTGATCCCGATAATGGGACTTTTTTTAAATTTCTGCCAATTGCTTGGCCTAATTAAAGGTTCTTTTTCTCGATGACTATTTTCATATTCATTCTTAATTTCTCAAATGAATTATATTCAATATTCCTCTTTTGAATAAAATGATTCATGGGATTTACAGAAATCAATTCTACCCATATTTTCACTTTTGATAAATAATCATAAATTGAATTATACTAAAAATTCTTATTCTCATTTAATTTCTTAGATCTCAAATACCATGGGAGTTCCTCTTTTTGCATTTAATTAATTGCATTCCAACGTCATGGGTATTCCTCTTTTATCATCAAATATTTCTCATAAAGTAATTTCATCTAAATAAAATACCCATTAATTCAATATGCTAGGAATTTCTCTTTTCCCATCTAAATTTATCTAAATTTCATCTTTGAATTTAATTAAAATACTCATCAATTTCAATATACTAGAAATTTCTCTTTTCCCATCTCAATGATGGAATTCCAAATGTCATAGGAATTCCTCTTTTAACATAAAAATATTTCTCATAGATAAAATAAATTTATCTAAATTTCATCTTTGAATTTAATTAAAATACTCATTAATTTCAATATAATAGTAATTTCTCTTTTCCCATCTCAATGATGGAATTCCAAATGTCATAGGAATTCCTCTTTTAACAAAAAAATGAATTACTAGAAATTTCTCTTTTTACTAATTACTATTTATGCATAAATATAAAAATCAAATTTTCCATGATTATAATGAGAATCATTCAATTAATCTAGGATGATTAATCCTAGAATATGGTAGGAAGTCCTCCTTTCATAATATAAATGAAAATGATTTATGTGTTTATTTTTCAAAAATTTTACCATAGCTCCGCTGCTGCTATTACTAATAATTCTCAATAAATTTGAAAGAATAAGGTTTATTATTATTCATGTGATTAGAATAACCACTAATTGGATCATTATCCAATTATGGATTGATTCTTAATTTTACCAATAAATTAAATAGCATAAAAGTATTAAAAAGCCATTATTTTGGCCTCCAATTAGAGAAGCATAGAAATTACTTTTAGATTAGAGAAATGCTTCAGAGAAGCTTCATTTGAATTGAGAATAGCTCATAGGAATGACCATTCTTTGGGGGAGAGAGAGACATGCTTAAAAAAATATTTAATTTAAGCATAAATGAAAATTTATGTGTTTTATCACCACAATTCATTAAAGAACTTCAATTGTATTAAAAAGCCATTCAATTGAATGCTTCTCAAGCTGAGGATTTTTAGAGGATAATAGAAAATATCATTATTTCAATATAATACTAGCATGGTAGAGTTCTCATATTTTTTTACAAAGGACTAAGGATCTATTTATAGGTGAGGGAGGCCTCACCAAGTCCAACTAGTTTCTAGAATTTTCCAGGTTCAGTTTGGCTGAATTTGGACAAGATTTGGACCTAGTTTGGCTCCCTTTTGATTTGGTTTGATCTAGGAGAGAGGAGAGATAAAAATATCACAATATTTTTGAGTTTAAAACTCTACCACACATGTGAAATAGGTGCCTCCTTGAAGAGCCCTCCTTCTCCTTACCAAGGACCTGGTGTCAAAATTGAATCATTATGCCCAAAATATCTCATTTTTTTAGTAATACTCATAGTTTTTTTTACTAATAAACCTTATCCTTAGTCAACTCTTCATCTTATGTGAGCATTTACTCATTTTTGGGGGGTTTTCTTTTATAAATTGGATTTAGCTCCTCCCCACACTTGGATTGATCCTATTGGCCCATAGGAACCTTAATTTTCTGAAAATCTAGACCCTAAGGCTAAGGTCCTTTTACCTATTTTCAATTAATTCCAATTACACATTGGAAAGTTCTTTTTGAATTTCTATTTCAAGAAAAACCATTTTAGACACTAGGAGGATTTTGATATCCAAAAATATCTCAATTTTGGATTATCTCTCTCTAGATATTTTCTCTCTCTCGGTTAAAACAAGATAAAACAGAATCTTTCTTTTATTTCAAAGAGTGGCACCTGTACACCTCAAAAGCTGGAAGGAGGAATCTTACATCCTACCCCACTTAAAAAACACGACATGTCCTCATCTCGTAGGTGGAGTATGATCTCTTTTATCGTCTTCTTCTTCTTCAATCACTTCCAGCATTTCTACCTTGGAAGTGGATGGCTGATTTGGGAACATCTCTCTTTGACTTCCCCTATTTTGAGGCGGAGGTCTTGCATTACTTTTTGGATTGAAATTGCGGGTTGGTTAGAGGGGCTACCTCTGGGATTTCTCTGATTTTGGCGGAAAGAAACCTGATTACTCTGGAAGGAAGGGGCTGGAGTCTGGAATCTTGATTCTTGATTTTCTTGCCCTGAAAACCTTGTTCCAAAAGGAGTTGGGCAATCCATACTGTGATGTCCAAATCCTTGACACTTATATCATTTCACTTCCTTGTTCAAGGGTGAAACTTCTGAAGTTGAATTCCAAGGGATTGAGTTCTGGGAAGAGGACATTTCTTCCATTCTAGAACTTCCCATATCCTGGGTTTGACCCTTATATCTCTTAGATGGTGGAAGGTTGGAATCACCTTCTAGAGCTAAAAACCTTTGAAAAGGGATGGTGCTGGCTTCGGCGGGACCTTAACATCAAAGGCCTTGGTGAAATCCTTCGCCATCCACACTGCTTCGACCATGGAAAGTGGCCTGGCATTCTTCACTAGGATATTCAAAGGTTCGTTTAGTCCTCGAATGAACCTGGCCATCAACTGTTCTTCATCCAGCGGTGGCGAGTATTTGAGGAGGAGAGCGAACGCTTGGTGATATACTTCAATACTTCTGCTCCCTTGGGTTAACTCTAAGAATTCGTTCATCTTTGTTTCCAAAAAGCCGGTAGAACAAAATCTCTTCCTTAAGTAAATTTTGAGATCATTCCATGTCTGAGTGTTTCGATCCACACGGTTTGTCTCGCAGTGGTTTCTCCATGCTACTCTGGCTGTTTCTACTATCTTCAACCTTACAAGAGCCATTTTGCTCTTCTCATTGTACCCGGTGACATCGAAGTACTCTTCCATTGCTTCGATCCACTTCTCCACAGTCTCGCCCAAGTTTTCCCCTTCACCCTTAAAAGATCCAGGCTGCGATCTATGAAGAGTTTTACAAGCATCCAAGTCGAGCTCTTCCTCATCGAGTTGGGGGTTATCATTCCTACCACGACGACCTCGATCCATGATCCTATCAATACGAAAATTTTATTTACAATTCAAATCCAGATCTAACTGATTCTGGGGTTTTTTAGATTGGTCAGCTCTCCACAGAATCATGGGATAAAGATCCCTTATATAGAACTCATTATCAGATAACAATTCATTCAGAACATATCATTCATATTCTTAAGAGAATAATGGTCCATCAGACCAAAAATTCCATCTGAACATTCCTCCATGGAAGTTTCAGTTATGCAGGTTTTTAATTTGTCATTCCTTAACTGGATCCACTAGGTCAAGTGTTAATAGTAGCAATCTATCAGCACAATCCACTAATCTTGTAATGATTTGCTGAAGTCATTATCGTCATTCCAGTTACGAACATCATCGTAGGGACTCGTCCCATTCATCCTCATTGAGGCTTTGCTCAGCTTATTACATTTCAACCAAAATTCAAGAATCATCATTTTTCTATCAGAATCCAAATCAACTCATCAGTTCTCATCCAGAATTCTAAATTCATATCAACCAGCATTCGAATTCATCATCTGGATAACATTTTTACTTATAATTTCAAGGTCTTAGATTTACTTCACATCCCATCACACCTCATTCATTTCACATCTATCTCAATTTACATCACATCTCATTCATTCACATCCCGATTCACATCACATCACATCTCATTCATTCACTCACATCGATATCACATCCTTTCACATACACATCCGCATCCATTCTTCCACATACACATCCACATCCATTCTTCCACATACACATCCACATCCATTCCTCCACATACACATCCACATCCATTCTTCCACATACACATCTTATCACATTCTATTTTCATCTTATCACATCCTATCACATCCCCTACACACATCTTATCACATCCATTCACATTCTATCACATCCCATACACCTCTTATCACATCCATTCACATTCTATCACATCCCATACACATCTTATCGCATCCTATTTTCACCTTATCTCATCCATTCACATGCTATTCCCATTTAATAGCTTTTTCGAGGTTGATCCCGATAATGGGACTTTTTTTAAATTTCTGCCAATTGCTTGGCCTAATTAAAGGTTCTTTTTCTCGACGACTATTTTCATATTCATTCTTAATTTCTCAAATGAATTATATTCAATATTCCTCTTTTGAATAAAAGGATTCATGGGATTTACAGAAATCAATTCTACCCATATTTTTACTTTTGATAAATAATCATAAATTGAATTATACTAAAAATTCCTCTTCTTCTCATTTAATTTCTTAGATCTCAAATACCATGGGAGTTCCTCTTTTTGCATTTAATTAATTGCATTCCAACATCATGGGTATTCCTCTTTTATCATCAAATATTTCTCATAAAGTAATTTCATCTAAAATAAAATACCCATTAATTCAATATGCTAGGAATTTCTCTTTTCCCATCTAAATGGTGGAATTCCAAATTTCATAGGAATTTCTCTTTTAACATTTAAATATTTCTCATAGATAAAATAAATTTATCTAAATTTTATCTTTGAATTTAATTAAAATACTCATTAATTCCAATATACTAGAAATTTATCTTTTCCCATCTCAATGATGGAATTCCAAATGTCATAAGAATTCCTCTTTTAACATAAAAATATTTCTCATAGATAAAATAAATTTATCTAAATTTTATCTTTGAATTTAATTAAAATACTCATTAATTCCAATATAATAGGAATTTCTCTTTTCCCATCTCAATGATGGAATTCCAAATGTCATAGGAATTCCTCTTTTAACAAAAAAATGAATTACTAGAAATTTCTCTTTTGCTAATTACTATTTATGCATAAACATAAAAATTAAATTTTCCATGATTATAATGAGAATCATTCAATTAATCTAGGATGATTAATCCTAGAATATGGTAGGAAGTCCTCCTTTCATAATATAAATGAAAATGATTTATGTGTTTATTTTTCAAAAATTTTACCATAGCTCCGCTGCTGCTATTACTAATAATTCTCAATAAATTTGAAAGAATAAGGTTTATTATTATTCATGTGATTAGAATAACCACTAATTGGATCATTATCCAATTATGGATTGATTCTTAATTTTACCAATAAATTAAATAGCATGAAAGTATTAAAAAGCCATTATTTTGGCCTCCAATTAGAGAAGCATAGAAATTACTTTTAGATTAGAGAAATGCTTCATGAGAAGCTTCATTTGAATTGAGAATAGCTCATAGGAATGACCATTCTTTGGGGGAGAGAGAGACATGCTTAAAAAAATATTTAATTTAAGCATAAATGGAAATTTATGTGTTTTATCACCACAATTCATTAAAGAACTTCAATTGTATTAAAAAGCTATTCAATTGAATGCTTCTCAAGCTTGAGAGGGGTTGAGAAGAGAGAAACATTTGAAGATTAAAGAAAAAAGACCATAAACCATAATTTACCTCTTAGATTAAAGAAAAAAGACCATAAACCACAATTTACCTCCTAGATTACTTGATTCTTTGATCAAAGTAGAGGCCCCCAACCAATCAATTGGTTTGGTATGTTGATGAAGACTCCAAGGAAGATTGAAGAGAGAGAAGCTCCAATCTCTTCAATTTGTAGAGGATTTTTAGAGGATAATAGAAAATATCATTATTTCAGTATAATACTGGCGTGGTATAGTTCTCATATTTTTTTACAAAGGACTAAGGATCTATTTATAGGTGAGGGAGGCCTCTAACCAAGTCCAACTAGTTTCTAGAATTTTCCAGGTTAATTATCCACATTAGAAGATATTGTTGCTAGCTCTCTATGTTATTAAACCTTGCTGGCTCAAATCAAAGAAAGTTATAGCAAACATGAAAATCCTTTTTTTGTTCTACTACAAACTTTATCGACGTATACCTTCTTTTCATCAACAGTATAGTGGGTGTCAATGATGCCCATATTCCTCGATTGCTAAGAACTACTTTCTCCACTCTAGCTAGATGTCAAATTCCTCTATCCTAGGATTTTTGTCATCTATCTCTATCTTTGTGTAGCCCTGCTTGAATGTACTAGATGTTGCTTTTTCCATCATCAGCAGCTATAAGCTATCATAAAGTGACCATGTGTATACCAAGCAAGTCATGTAATTGTGTGTTTTCTAGCTTTGTATACTTACTGGTCTAATTTTCCACAATGTACCTCCCCCTTTCATAGGCATAAGCTCTTTTCCCATTCTAACATTGAGACCTTGATTAGATATGGCATGTACATGACCTTTTTATTGGCCACATTGTACAACTTCCAAAAGATTCTTGTTGTAGGGTTGAAGAGTGTTATTTACATTAAAACCTTGAACAACTTTGGTCGCAATAGTGGATTACCAACCTGAATCAAAGCCTCATAGTTTGGAAGAGGTAGTTTGTCCAAAACATCTTTGTCAAGAGAATGCAATGGTAAAGAAATGGGTGAAGGAGGTGTTACCTCGCTCGAAGCGCTCTCGCAAATCAGTCGTATTGTCATTCATTCTTAGGGGACAAGAGTTTCGATGAAAAATTCAAAGTGAAAAGAAGATGACTCCCTATTATTAGATTGGACATCAATATCATTAGGGACAAGTTTATGTGAAGAAAGGAGTTTATCTGTGAGAGGACGTTTAATTGAATTAGTTGTAAGGATTATCCTCCTCCCTATTCTCTTCAAATGTTAGTGGTGGGGGAGGGTTGGTTGTAAGGATTATCCTCCTCCCTATCTATTCTCTTCAAATGTTAGTGGTGGGGGAGGGTTAGTTGTACTGGTGAACATAACAATATTTATTCTATCTCCTAGATTATTAGTAATGCATATTTGATATGCCCAATAGTAAAATCATGAACTTAGGATACAAGTATTTGCTCAAGATGTTTCTATATTTTTTGATAGAGCTCTAGTAAACTTTGGATACAAGTATTTGCTCAAGATGTTTATATATTTTTTAATAGAGCTTTGGTATACCATAGGGATGATACAAGGAACTCTCATGTAAAATTAAGTACCTATGAATGTCATGTGCTTTGAGCCACCCGTGTATCTAAAACCAAGAAAAACTGTTAGTTATGGTTTCAAAATTTACTCACGTGTAAGGAAGGTTAGGTGGCCTTAAAAGTTCTAAGATCTCTTACCTATCATCCAAGATGGTGGAGTTCATATGTACTCCACACCATGATTTGAAGTTTAGGGCTATAGGGTGCAAAGCATATGTACACACATGGTTGTGTAGCCAGTAAGGTGAATATCGTTATGAAATATGGCCATGATTACAATGGTGCAGACATCCATCCCTGAGTTTTGTTGTATGAGACCTAGATCACCCCGTGTTAGATCTTGACTAATATCTAACGTTGCAAGCTTAACTACATGTGCTAAACTTGCACTGCAACAATAATTAAATCTTGAGTTCCAACTTAGATTAAATAATATGCTTTAGAACTCTGAAGAAAATATAACTTCATGTGGTTAAGGCATTTATTAAGGATTAATCTTGTTAAAAAAAACTATATTAGTTAGAGTATACAGATGCCTTCTTACATCCTATTTAATTTCAGTGCTTTGATTGCCTAAACGGATGTTCAAGGTTTACATCAAGCGAGCAGCACTAGTAGATTGGGACTTATGTTTCATGTTACCAAAGAAAGGGGACTCTTTCAGATGGACTTTACAGTGATGACAGTAGAGTATGCTAGTCCAGATTAATGCTTCAACAAGAACTACAGCAACAAGATTAGCATACATAAAGTGGTATCTCTATGCTCATGCACAAAGGGGGAAAATTTTACTTATTACACCTCTGTATTCTTTCTGTACTTCACTCTTTTGTCAACACTAGTTCATCTGCATAGCCAATCTTGAGAAAATTCCTTTGATCGAAGACTGTTGCGTATGTAAAACAAGTATTAGGACAACATTTACAGTTGACTTTAGCCTTCCATACTAACCTGGTTGCCATTTCATTACGTGCCTTTCCAAACAAGAAATCATAACCTTCAGTCCTTGTAAGAATCGTATTACTTTCCTGAAGTTCTAGCGTTACTTCATCTCCCAAATTTCAACGCTTCCCATCCCATGACCAAATTTTCATCTCTGGGAAATTTTAGTACTTTTTACTGGCTACAACTTGCATTCTCATCATAACAACACAATTCTATAAATCTCATAGTTTACAAGACACTACTGAAACTTTTCTATTCTATACCAAACTAGTGCTAAAACTATCAAGATAAGGTTTAGAACTCTTTCCTCAAGGAGTGAAGCAAGTGCTTAAGACAAGTTGTGCAATGCAGAGCACAAACAGAGGTTAAGAGAGATCAAGAACTTTTAACATAATCATGTTTAGTGGCGGCTGGAGGAGAATCGTATATGTTCAATTAAAGTATTCATTCTTTTACCTGATTGCTTTAAGTCTTCCTTGAGCAAGTCTCTAGGCCTACCTTTTTTTTTGTTGGTGGAGATGACATTTTCAATCAGCTAGACCAATAGAAGTTGCAAACTTTAACCCACTAAAGTTGTTGGAATGAAAGGTAAAAATTTACAGATTATAGTATGGCATTGGTAAAAGAGCTTTACATTTTCTAAATTCATATGTCAGCTAGGCTAACACCTTCAGTGCTCTGATTTTAGTCTTTCAGATTTACTCGCATGCATGAGCATGTATGCATTTACTATCTAATCAACCCAATCATACAAAGTATTTTATCATACATATAAATAATAAATACCCCATTTATACAAAGTATTTTATCACGCGTGATAAAACATTGCTATGATATGTTAGTATTTTATCATTACATACAACTGTATTTTATCATACATACACACTCTTATCTACTTGTGAACCCATTAAAGACATGAAATGACGAACCTATCTCCTTATGTACCATTACACCTCATACATCTTATCGACCCTTATACCTCATACAACATATCATGATATATACTTGAGAAAACACTATGATCTCCTTAGAAACCCATACATAACATGAATAACATGTGAAGAGAACCTATGCAAGGCATGTCAGATTGGTAACTATCTGGGAATGCCCATCTTGGTTGAAGGTTGGGCATGCGTCATCTCTGAGCTGTGCTTGACAGCAAATTTAAATTTTTATAACTAAATAAAAAGGACCTAATTTATCCACACAGATCTCAAATGCCTCCTTTATATATTCTTCGCCTGGGGTTGCATGTTTGATTTAGACTCCAATCTCTGCCATTACATCTGGTTCGTCTGACTACATCTAGTTAACCTAACTACCCCCAATGCTAGCAGTTGCATTGCAAACATGGCACCCCCCCTCCACCACCCTCGGCCTCTTTTCCCTTGTCCATCAAACCTTACTCCTCATAATCCAACTCTCCTCACAAAATTTGGAGTTCTTAACAATATATCATTGATCAAAAGGAAATTCCGTGTCATTTTCTAGAACTTTGAAGGGCTGTGGGTGCTTCCCTGTGCAATGGAGGTTCCACATCCTGAAATATGCCCTTTCAAGGTTTTTCACCTGAGACCGTCATAAAGTATACAGCTCAAACATGGGACATGCAGGAGCTAACTGCTGTGGCGACTATTACAGGAACTTCAAAGTATGCTTTTGCCATGTAAATAAATCAAAAACTCCAACAGAAAAATAATATTAATTACCCATCGTGCAGTGTCAAACAAGGGACACGTCAATCGGGCTCCCGAAGCCTTGTAGTCAATGACTTCAACATGCTTCTCTCATATGGGCTACCAACCTTGACACATTGCCAACCATGAGCGGGTCTCCCATGGATACCCTTACTCTCATCAACCACATGTTGGCCCTACACTTTCTTCAATTGAATATCTTTCTATCCAAACCTATCTCTACCCCCACCTTCCACACCATTTTAGCTCCCATGAATGCTGCACGACAACCCACCCTCATCACCCTAGTCTTCTTCAACCAAGCCATCTCCTTCAGGGACACTACATTACTATAATCCATGGAGTCCCATTCGCTTGTGTCTGTAGAATCGCCATTCGCTTGTGTCTGTAGAGTCCCATTCGCTTGTGTCTGTAGAGTCGCCATATTAACCACCATGAAAAACCTTATCCACCAAGCAGTGAAGTCTACCTTTCACGAGTGGCTAGGTGAGCTTCTACACCAGAAGAGTGGCTAAGTAAGCTTCTACACCAAAAGACTCTTCCCCACCTTGGGTTCCGTATGAGAACTCATCAAGGTCATCCTCCTCATCTTTAGGAATATGGCTTCGAGAAAAGGCAAAGGCCTCCTCCTTGTGCCTCATCCACATGAAAATGAGAGCATAGTCACGACATTAAAGCATCTTCCCGATACTACACTGGACATCATCATTAGTGAGGAGAGGAGCATCAAGGCAAAGAGGGGAGACACAGTATCGTCATTAACATCCTCTCAGGGGCAAGCCCTATCCATGGGTCATGGTAAGAAGTGTTGAAATATACAAGTGAATAGGGTGTGTGTGGGAACAAGCTCTTGGATAGAGGCTGTAAAAGAGGAGATGTAATTGTGAAAGAACCTGTGAAAAGGTTAGAAGAATCTACTGGGAGAGAATAATGGGTAGCATGAGGGAATTTAGGAGTGTGGAGATATTCTGGGAGATATTCAAGGAAAAGAGAAGAGGTGGAGAGAATCAGGCAAGAGGTGGAGATATTCTGGGAGTGAATCATGGAGAAATCAATGGGATTAGATGCTTGATGTAAACTCTATAAATTGAGGCATAGCCCTAATGAGAATTTGCTGGTTTTTGAGTATCCATGCCTACATTAATCTATTTGCTAATTATTCACTAATTACATCGTCTTAATCATTTGCTAATCACTTTGTTAATGATGTTGATTCTAGTGTTTGATCCACCATAGCTCATCATTATGCTCAAATTTCAACATGGTATCAGAGCCATGCCTAGAATCAACCAGGTTTATGAGCCCATTAGTTAATTAATTAGGATTAGTAGATAATTAGTAAAAAATCAAATTTTTAGTGAGTTTTCACTTCTCCCCTTCACCCCCAGCCAGTGGAGGACTCCATTCAGCTTGCACACATAACATTAGGTCTTGCCCTTCTAACACAAGCTAGCCAACACCATTGGCTTCAAGCCCATCCAAAGGGAGCAGCAAACCGCGACAGATGCAGTCGATTTTTGCAAATTACTGGGCGCCGTTTTTCTGAAGCAGTTTGAAGATTTCTCCTTGTGCAAGTCAAATTGATTCAATTCCTCCTAGCCCAAGGTGTAATCAAGCATGCTCTACAAGCTGGTGAAGACAGAATTCAATTTCATCAAGTCTACATTGAGATCAAAGCTCTTCATCAAATCTGCAGGTGACTTTGGTAAAACAAAGATTAAGCTTTCATTATTTGGTCAAATCTTGTGTTTCTTGGCTTAATCCTCTACTAGACTCATTGCTATTGATGCCTTTGAAAGCATTTGAGCTCATTTGAAGTGGAAGGCACCAGATCTGGGCTCCTCGTATACTCTGTTTTCTGCACACAAACCAGAGCATTAATTTGCTAATTGGTGATTAATCAATGCTAATCACTGTATTTTGGTGCAATTGAGGGTTCAAATTAACCATTAGGTATCTGATACAGATCCCTAAAGCTTCAGATTGCAAATCGGAGTTGGTTTGATACTCCAACTATCCCGTACAAATTGGTTACCCTTAATTTAATGTAATTTCTGGTGATTTTATGCTGATAAAATTGTTGTAATCATCTATTAAACACCAGATTGAGTTGTAAAAGGGTAGATACTGCCCTTGAATCTTAAATTGGATTAAGAGGTAAGACCCCCTTCACATCACCATGAGTTCAGCACAGGAAATAGCCAAATTTAATGGGGAATAGTTTTATACATGGCAGACAAAAACCATGTATTTGCTGATGAGGAAAAATCTGTGGGGATTAGTTGAAGGGAGAGATGAATGCCCAGAGAGAGGAGAAAATGAGTGGAAGAGTAGGAATGAAAAAGCATTGGGACTTATTGCACTCAGTTTAAATGATGAAATCATTTATCACATCACAAGGATACAGTGGGCAAAAGATGCATGGGATGAACTCAATAAATTATTTGGTACACAAGCAAAAAATTCTAAGATAAATCTGTTAATGCAATTCTACAAATTGGACATGAAGGAAAGTGAACCTTTAATCACACACTTGAACAAATATAAAAGCATTAAGCAACAGCTTGCAGCTATTGGCAAAAAGGTAGAAGATGATGAAGCATTAGCTATACTTCTGAAGAGTGTGGACAAAGGAGATTATGAAAACATTGTAGCAACACTAAAGAATGTACCTGAACTAAAGATACACGAGATAGAAGCAGCTCTACTAGAGCAAGAGAGCAGAGGCAAAGAGAAGAAAGGGCTCGACTCAACAGCAGGAGAGGAAAAAGCATTCTTCACCCGAGGAGGATTCTCTCGAGGACGAGGGCGAGGAAGAGGCAGAGTAGGAGGGAGGACCTTCACTTGCCACAAATGTGGAAAGCCAGGACACATGGCGAGAGACTGCTACAGCAAACCCAGTGAAGAAGGAACGACATCGGCAAACTTCATGGAGGCTCCAAAGGAAGTGGAGTCGGATCATCTTTTCTGAGAGAGAAAGAGAGAGACCCCACAACCCAATGTAACCTGCCCCAATAAAGTAAAACCACCTCTGAGCCACCAATGATGTAGGCCACGTGGTGGATGTATGTGTGAGCACTTTAGTCAAGGTCGCGGGCACTTATAGTAGCCTTGGACACATAGAGAGAGAGAGTGTCAAGGACTATGGAGTTTAGGGACTTGAGGCGCTGGTCGCGGACTGTCAAGTAAGAAAGAAACTTGATACAGGGTCCAGGTGTGCTGAGATAACTTGAGGGGAGGAGTAGACACTCGTCACGGACTATCAAGTAAGGGGAGGCAAACTTGGTATAGGGTCTAGGTGTACTAGGAGTATTCACTTGAGGGGAGGTGTTGAAATATACAAGTGAATAGGGTGTGTGTGGGAACAAGCTCTTGGATAGAGGCTGTAAAAGAGGAGATGTAATTGTGAAAGAACCTGTGAAAAGGTTAGAAGAATCTACTGGGAGAGAATAATGGGTAGCATGAGGGAATTTAGGAGTGTGGAGATATTCTGGGAGATATTCAGGGAAAAGAGAAGAGGTGGAGAGAATCAGGCAAGAGGTGGAGATATTCTAGGAGTGAATCATGGAGAAATCAATGGGATTAGATTCTTGATATAAACTCTATAAATTGAGGCATAGCCCTAATGAGAATTTGCTGGTTTTTGAGTATCCATGCCTACATTAATCTATTTGCTAATTATTCACTAATTACGTCTTAATCATTTGCTAATCACTTTGTTAATGATGTTGATTCTAGTGTTTGATCCACCATAGCTCATCATTATGCTCAAATTTCAACAAGAAGAAGGTCTCAAGTTTGATCAAATGTACCTATTGTAAGAAGAAGGGTCACAATGAAGCTCATTACTTCTTGAAAGATCCATCACTTCGGTTTCAGCCTCATCATGAAGGTCAGTTGCATATATAGAGATTGGTGTATGCTTGGGGATCTATACGGCCTCTTTGGTGCTTTTTCTTAAAAGTAATCAATACCCTTTGTATTTCATTGTCTACCTCTCTTTTGGTGAATTTGATAGAGCATGTCCTGAGTGAGATCCATAGTGGCATTTTAACTACCATTGAAATAACCTTCCATCTTGGTCTCATCCAACCTCTCTATCTCTATTGCACCTTGAAGAGAAATTTTGTATACCATGATAAAAAAGATCTTGGCATCTATACTTAAGTTTTTGTTTGGTGTTCTTGACACTATACATAAGTACCATGTCTCTTAGCTTCATGCATTTATCCTTTAGTTGTCAAACCACTTCTTGTGACATAGCTTTTCAACCATTAATCCATAAGTGGATCATAAAAGCAAAAAACTATATTAGTTAGAGTATACAGATGCCTTCTTACATCCTATTTAATTTCAATGCTTTGATTGCCTAAACGGATGTTCAAGGTTTACATCAAGCAAGCAACACTCGTAGATTGGGACCTATGTTTCATGTTACCAAAGAAAGGAGATTCTTTCAGGGCTAATCAGAGGTGGACTTTACAGTCCCTTGATGACAGTAGAGTATGCTAGTCCAAATTAATGCTTCAACAAGAACTACAGCAACAAGATTAGCATACATAAAGTGGTATCTCTATGCTCATGCACAAAGGGAGAAAATTTTACTTATTACACCTCTGTATTCTTTTTGTACTTCACTCTTTTGTCAACACTAGTTCACGTACATAGCCTGTCTCTTGAGAAAATTCCTTTGATCGGAGACTGTTGCGTATGTAAAACAAGTACTAGGACAACATTTATAGTTGACTTTAGCCTTCCATACTAACTTGCTTGCCATTTCATAATGTGCCTTTCCAAACAAGAAATCATAACCTTCGGTCCTCGTAAGAATCGTATTACTTTCCTGAAGTTCTAGCGTTACTTCATCTCCCAAATTGCAATGCTTTCCATCCCATGATAAAATTCTCATCTCTGCAAAATTTTAGTACTTTTTACTGGCTACAACTTGCATTCTCATCATAACAACACAATTCTATAAATCTCATAGTTAGCATCAAGGCAAAGAGGGGAGACACAGTTTCGTCATCAAGATCCTCTCAGGGGCAAGCCCTATCCATGGGTCATGGTAAGAAGAAGGTCTCAAGTTTGATCAAATGTACCTATTGTAAGAAGAAGGGTCACAATGAAGCTCATTACTTCTTGAACGATCCATCACTTTGGTTTCAGCCTCGTCATGAAGGTCGGTTGTATATATAGAGATTTGTGTATGCTTGGGGGCCTATACCTTGTCATGAAGGTTGGTTGTATATATAGAGATTTGTGTATGCTTGGGGGCCTATACCTCCTTTTTGATGCTTTTTTTTTAAAGTAAATTGTAATCAATACCCTTTGTATTTCATTGTCTACCTCTCTTTTGGTGAATTTGATAGAGCCTGTCCCCTAAGTGAGATCCATAGTAGCATTTTAACTACCATTGAAATAACCTTCCATCCTTGTCTCATCCAACCTCTCTATCTTTATTGCACCTTGGAGGCCTATACGTCCTCTTTGGTGAATTTGATAGAGCCTGTCCTAAGTGAGATCCATAGTAGCATTTTAACTACCATTGAAATAACCTTCCATCCTTGTCTCATCCAACCTCTCTATCTTTATTACACCTTGGTGGAGGCCTATACGTCCTCTTTGGTGCTTTTTTTTTAAAGTAATCAATACCCTTTGTATTTCATTGTCTACCTCTCTTTTGGTGAATTTGATAGAGCTTGTCCTAAGTGAGATCCATAGTAGCATTTTAACTACCATTGAAATAACCTTCCATCCTTGTCTCATCCAACCTCTCTATCTTTATTGCACCTTGAGGAGAAATTTTGTATACCATGACAAAAAAGATCTTGGCATCTATACTTGAGTTTTTTATAAGTACCATGTCTTAGCTTCATGCATTTATTCTTTAGTTCGTCTCGTCAAACCACTTCTTGTGTGACATAGTTTTTCAACCATTAATCCATAAGTGGATCATAATATTTTTGCATAGTTTCTCTAAGGCAATTAAAATCTCTGTGCAAGGGTTTCCCTTGAAGTTATGCCTTGCTGTAATTTGAAGGTTCCACTACATATCGAATGCAAGCAGGAAAGGTGTGTTGTTGATAGTGCGATAGACCTATAAAGCAGAGTGTAACTTATGCTTCCAATCGCTTTTGGATGCCTCTATTATCTTGGTGAGAATGGTGCACAAAGTCTTATTTGTGCTCTCGTCTTGGCCATTCTCTTGTGGGTAGTAAGGTGTCAACTTTCTGTGCACTGCAAGAAATTATGAGATCAAGAACTCCACCACTTCGCTTTTAAAATGCATACACTATTTCTAGTGGAAAAATAAAATGAGTAATCAAATTTTCATGAAGAAACTTGGCAATAGACTTCAATCCTTCTCTTAGACCATTGCACACCTTTGGCATTTATCGTCGCCTGCACAATGTTTGAGAAACTTAGCTCCATCTCCAAGGAGTATAGGGCACCATATTTTGGCCTCAAAAACCTTGTGAGTTGTCGTGTTCCCAACGAAGTGCCCTCCTCTACCGATGCTAGAATAGGTTTATTCCAGCATTAAATGACAAACTTATCTTCATGAACACATTTCCTCATGATGTCATGTTGACCCTTCTTATAAAAATCATTTTTGATATCAATTGATAGGGGGACACCTTTTTGATGTGGCATCTAGCTCTATTCTTCATAATGGAATAGTTAATTGGAAATCCATTGGCCAAGAAATGGGTTATGTCTTCATTCTATATTCCAATACATGGTCAATGTGAATAGTGGAGCATCGAGAAAATCATCTTCACTCTGAGAGGGATTCTTTATTTTGAATTCTAAAAAGGTGATTGGCATGAACATGTATTTACCCCTTTCACATGATGATGGTAAAATCAAATTCCAAAAGAACATGTATTTACCCCTTTCACATGATGATGGTAAAATCAAATTCCAAAAGAATAAGAGACCATCTAGTGATACCCCTCTTGTGGTGGTGCAAAGCTTATTCACCAAATAAAATAGTGCTTGATGGTTGATTTAAAAAATAACTTTTTAGCCACAAGTTTTTCTATATTTCTTTGCAATATATATGCTAAACGCTAACATGCATCCAATATAGAAAACGCTATGAAGCATCAATATACACATAGAAAATTAGATCCCAGCATTGATATATGCACATGGAAATTAGATCCCATTTGGGTACGCTCGTTAATGCCTTCTTTAGCTTTTTTATGCCCATTAGCATTCCTCTGTCCATTCGAGACAATCGGCACATTATATAAGGGTTTGGCATATACAACATACAAGAAGATGAATCTTCTATAATACCATATGTGCCTTATGATACTTTGCATCCTCTTGTAGTTAATGGGGGTGGTGGTAACTCCAAGATCACTATTAGAGTGGAGACAAAGGTAACAACACATGCATATATGTAATAAGCAAGTAGAGATAGAGAGAAGCATAACACTCAAAGTAGATTGATGAGAATAAGTGAAGAACAAGTGAAATGACATGATAAGGTCACTTATACACTCACTCAAAGAGTGTGTATACACGCTCAGGGAAAAGAACCTCCTAAGGAGGGAAAAAGTACCCCATCCTTTTTTGGCATGTGTCCACATGGCACTACCATATATAATTAGCTAATCAATCCCCAAATGTAATGATGATGTGAACATGTGCAAGGATCATGTGGCTAATCAATCCCCAAATGACAATAAGCCCAAATTCTTATGAACTTCTCCCACCATGAGAGAGTCTTTGTGAGCATATATGTCAGGTGTAGAGACATAGACTAGGCTAATGTCTCTTGCAATATGAGTCTCTTCCTAACATAATGATTATGTATCTCAATATGCTTTGTGCGAGCATGAAATGCTCAAGTCCTCACAATGACCAATGCACTGTGCTTTGTTTTTGGAAGTTATCTTTTTGGAAATCAAGCTTTTTCCAATACATATAGGGTGTGGTGTGATGATGAGATATTTTGGAAGACACGTAGACACCTTTTATGGTTATATATTTAGGCATCAATATTTTTGTAAGGCTAAGACCTCGTGCCTTTATACATACCAAATAGTATTTTATAATTTTGGGTGGCCCAAGACTTTATATTATTGCTTACTATATTTTTGTAGAGCTTTTACACTCATAAACTCAAAAGCACTTGTGCTTTGTTTTTGGAAGTTATCTTTTTGAAAAACAAGCTTTTTCGAATACATATAAATATGGGTGAGTGGTACAAGGGCCACACTCATTCCAGGGGAGATTCAACCCAACTTGTGTCAGATGGTGACCTCTACTCTATTCTCCATCTCTATTTGTTTATTTTAATTTTTTTTATAAAGGTTTATGCTTTTAATTTGCGCAAGTATATGTTATACTCTAATTTTTGTGTTGAGAAATTAGAATTCCTTCTCCAAGGATCTTAAAAGTCCTAACACTCGTACTTAGCTTCATAGCTCAAAGTGACTACTACTTCTTCTTGTTGCTAAGCTATGATATACATGAATTACCAAGATGAAAGCAAAAGCCACTAGTGGGGACACCCACATGTCATAACATTCCAGCCTAATCGAAATCACTAAAGCATGCAGCTCTATGCTGAATATCACCCCTCTTAGCAAAGAATAGCCCAAGGGACTGTTGGAATTAGGGTTGCAGGAATGCACACACAACTTCAAGAAGATGAGGAAGCTTGAGCACAACACAGTAGTGTATTATGAGTGCCAAAATGAAAGATAACAAGCCCTAGAAGATAATGGGCGTATATACAATGCACGGGGGAAAAAACCTCCTAGTGAGGGAAAAAGTGCCCCGGCGGTCCTAAGTGTGTTCACACACATCACTACTATAATATGGTAACAAATCCCCCCTGGAGTGATGCGGTGAACAAGAGCTAGCACTCATGTATAGGGAAGTGTCTAGCTATGTGGACGAATCCACAAAAGGGAGTAAGCCCAAAGCTTTGCGAAAAGCTTCGAACTTCTCACGAGGCAGAGCCTTTGTGAAAAGGTCTGCAAGGTTATCCTGTGTTGGCACATAAGCCAAACTGATCTCTCCTGCAGAGAGTCTCTCCCTGACATAATGGTAGTGCACCTCAATGTGCTTCGTACGAGCATGGAACACTGGGTTCCGCGCAACTGCCAATGCGCTCTGACTGTCAGTGAAGATGGTGGTGGCAGATGGCTGCCCAACACCCAAATCAGCCATAAGGCGTCTGAGCCACACACACTCAACCGTAGCTGTGAAAGCTGCCCTGTACTCAGCTTCACAACTAGAAGTGGCCACAGTAGGCTGCTTCTTGCTCAACCATGATATGCATGAGCTTCCAAGCATGAAGCAAAAACCACTCGTGGACACGCGTGTGTCATAACAACCAGCCCAGTCAGAATCTGAAAAAGCATGTAAATCTGGCGGCAATGATCCCCCCTTGGGATAAAACAACCCAAGATGCCGAGTACCGCTCAAATAGCGAAAGATACGCTTCACTGCCTGCCAATGCTTAATGCCTGGGCTATGCATAAATCTGCTCACCTGTGAGACTGCAAACTGAATGTCTGGCCTCGTAATGCATACATAAATGAGGCAACCAACAGCTGTCTGATAGAGTGTGACATCAAAGTGATCTCCAGCATCATGAAGACTCAACTTCAAACCTGTCTCCATTGGAGTAGCAATAGGCTTGCAGTCTTCAAGGCCAAATCTCCGCAACAATGTTTCAATATACTTTGTCTGACACAAAGCAATACCTCCATCACACTGCTTAAATTGTATCCCCAAATAATGATGCAAATGCCCCAAATCTGACATCTCAAAAGAGGCATTCAAATCAGCCTTAAAATCAGCAATATGACTCTCATTTGGTCCTGTGAGCAGCATGTCATCGACATAGAGAGCAATGATTAGATGTACACCATCCACACGTTTAACATACAAAGTGCTTTCTGTTGGACTATTCTGAAACCCATGTGCAGTCAAATATGCATGTATTTTTTCATACCAAGCTCGTGGAGCTTGCTTTAAACCATATAAAGCCTTTTTTAACCTGCACACTTTGTTTTCTTGCCCTCTTTGAACAAAACCACGAGGCTGCGATACATACACCTCCTCATGCAAATCTCCATTTAAGAACGCAGTCTTTATGTCCAGCTGATGTACATTCCAACCATTATGAGCTGCTAATGCACAGATGCTACGAACAGTGGTCATACGACATGTGGGAGCAAAAGTCTCATCAAAATCAATGCCCTTCTCTTGAGCATAACCTTTTGCAACAAGCCTAGCCTTATGGCGATCCACTGTGCCATCAGGCTTACGCTTCAATTTGTATACCCACTTAGTGCCAATGGCCTTCTTGCCAGGGGGCAAGTCACATAAAGACCATGTACTATTCTTCATAATAGCATCGTATTCTGCTTGCATAGCAGCCATCCAATTTTCTGAACTTTGTGCCTCATCAAATGAAACAGGCTCACTTTCATCGCACATACTAGAAACAGCCAATGCATAACAATCTGACGCATAAGAGGCACCATGAGAGCCAGAACGAGTGCGACTAGACAAAGGGGCATCCAACTTGCTGTCACGCAAAGTCTGCACCAGCCATCTAGGCATATTCCTAGAGCCCTCAATCTCTTGTCTCTCATCCTCAAGTGCATCATGCACATCTGCATCAGATATAGGCTGATCTGTGCCATCATTTAAAACCTGCATAGGCTGAAAAACTGCCTCATGAGGTATTGCACTTGACTGTGCACCACTGAAAAGAGGCAACAATGTATCATAGACATCACGTGAGCTGATATCTGTCTCCTTAGTACATGAAACCAAGGGCTGAACTGCATCTTCCACAAATACAACATCACGGCTAACCAAAATGCGCTTTGTCTGTGGATGATACAAACGATAGCCTTTGCTCTCAGCACTATATCCAACAAAAATACATTTGACAGCTTTGTCATCCAATTTTCTGCGATGTTGCACAGGCACTAATGCATATGCCAGGCAACCAAAAACACGTAAATGGCCAACAGATGGCTTGCGGCCATGCCAAGCCTCATATGGAGTGACAACCTGTAATGCTTTGGTGGGACACCTGTTTAGTACATAAGTGGCACACATGACAGCCTCAAGCCAAAAACCATGTGGTAGACTTTGACTCTTAACCATACATCTTGCCATTTCCATGAGAGACCTGTTTTTTCTCTCAGCCACACCATTTTGCTGTGGTGTATACGGCACTGTACATTGGTGTTTTATCCCACGCTCAGCCAGAAATGCATTAAATTCTGAAGACATATACTCCCCCCCTCGATCTGAACGGAGGGTGCCCATCTTACTTTCTGACACATTTTCAGCCATAACCAAAAACTGTTTGAAGCACAAAAACACTTCGGACTTTGCCTTCAAAGGATATACCCATGCATGCCTGGTAAAATCATCAATGAAAGTCACGAAGTAAAGGTAGTTTCCAAATGATGGAGTTTGCATGGGTCCACAAACATCACTGTGAACAAGCTGCAATCTGCGTTCAGCTCTCACTGATCCATCTTTGGGAAAGGAAGCACGCTGCATTTTACCCAATATGCAGCCCTCACAAACATGCTTGACAGGTGCCTCAAGCTTAGGCAAAGAAGACACCATTTCAGATTTCTGCAGGCGCAGCAAACTTGCAAAATTCAGATGACCAAAACGTGCATGCCACAGTTTTGCATTTGAAATAGCCTACGTATCCATAATAGCACATGCTGAATCCTCTACACATTTGCCATCCATATTGAGCTTATACAGCCCTCGACATAGTGAACCAGATGCTACAATGATGTCACCACAAGAGAGATCATGAACAGTACATCTGTCATCCACAAATTTTACAACCAAACCTGTTTTGGCAAATGCGGAGACTGACAGCAGATTCTTTTTGATCCCTGGCACATACAATGCATCAAAAAGTGTAAAGGTGTTGCCATTTGCAACATTCAGCACAATCTGTCCAACTCCTTCAACGGGATAAGAGGAGTTATTGGCACAAGTGACAGTATTCCCTGTGGGAGCAGACTCAAGGAAAGTGAATAAACTGCGCTGCGAGGTGATATGCTTAGTGGCACCACTGTCAAAGTACCATACATCTGAATCTACTGCAGACATACATGTGTCATGCAAAGATGGGTCATAACTGCACTGCACATTGAATGCCCATTCTGTATCTAGCACAACATTAGCAGATTCATTGTTAGAAGGAGAGGCATCTGCAACAGCCATACCAGCCTCTTTCTTCTTAGCCTCTTTCGCAGCCAGCTTAGGACACGCTTTGATGACATGATCATTTCCCTTACAGTACTTGCAAAATGTCTTCTGTTTGTCACCCTTCTTCTCATCTTTGTCTTCCTTCTTTGGTTGTGCAGCATTTGCAGATTTCTGCTTACTAGAAGAAAAGCCAGCTTTACCTTTCCCGCTTCTCTGACTAGCAACGAAAGCTTGATCTGCGACACGCATATTATTCCTGTTTTGCCTTGACTGGTCTTCTTGCAGCAAAACAGAAACTAACTCCTCAAATGATAAGGCATTGGGATTGCCTTTCATCATCAAGCGAAGAGTGGAAGCAAAACCCTGATAAGAATCTGGTAGACCATTCAAAACAGTCTGCACAAGTGAACTGTCTGACAGGATTTCATCTGCAGAAATGAGCTGCTCTTTGAAATCCTTGATCTTTGTCAAAAAGCTATCCATAGAATCACCTTCGTTCATATGCTCATTCTCCAACTGTTTTCGGAGATAAGCAACACGAGCCTCATTTCTTGCCTGATACAATGTGGCAAGTACATCCCAAGCATCCTTAGAAGTCCTGCAGGAGCGAATATGTGGGATAATGGTACGTTTGACAGACAGCGCAATCAAGGCATGAGCCTGCGCATCTCTACCATCCCAACGAATCTGCTCTGCTGAAAGTGGTGGTTCTCGAACAGCTGCTACAGCACTTGTGCCTGCACCATCATCAACAGTACCTGTTTCTGATGTATTTGCAGCATTCCCAGCCACAATAGGACGTGCATCAATACCCTGCACAATATTCCATAACCCCTTTGCTACCAATACATGTCGCATCATATATGCCCACAATGGATAGTTGGTGCCATCCAACTTATCCTCAGCAGCCAACATGCGGAATACATCATTGTTGTCAGCCATGGCCAATGACTGTACTACTAGATGTAAATGTTGTCTGCAAGAGGTAAACCTGTATAAAATCGACCTGTGCTATATAGCACAGCCCAAAACAGACGAATGGGCACCTGTCCTGCAGATTTTAATCTTGACAGAAAATCTGCACAGTAGGACGATTTTGCCTGCGCAGTACTTGGAATGCAAAAATGGAGGGCGAAATGACTTCAGATCAAAATTCTGAAACGACCAAGCCCTATGGGCTTTCCCACGGCATATACTAACCTGCAGACGCTCGTGAAACCTCGTTGCAATCGGAGGAGATGAAGCGGCAGGTGCCGGTGATGCTGCCCGGGAGAAGGAAGCCTGCTCTGATACCAATTGTTGGAATTAGGGTTGCAGGAATGCACACACAACTTCAAGAAGATGAGGAAGCTTGAGCACAACACAGTAGTGTATTATGAGTGCCAAAATGAAAGATAACAAGCCCTAGAAGATAATGGGCGTATATACAATGCACGGGGGAAAAAACCTCCTAGTGAGGGAAAAAGTGCCCCGGCGGTCCTAAGTGTGTTCACACACATCACTACTATAATATGGTAACAGGGACTAAGTGCCCCCTATAAGAATCAGAACACTTGCTTGGTAGGCTGCCAATGCTTACTTCTAATATTGTGCATAAATTTGCTCAACTAGGAGACCCCAAATTAAATGTCTGGCCTTGTATTTCATAGATAAATAAGGAACCTAATAGCTTGCTCACATAAAGTGATGTATCAAATGGTTCACATGCATCCTAGAGACTGATCCTACAATGTGTCTCTGGTGTAACAACAAGACCAAACCATGTAAACAGTCTTTGCATGTACTTTGACTGCAATATCACAATACCATCATCACGTGTTGCATAAACTGTATGCAAAAAATATTGTAAGAAGCCCAAATGTGTCATCTCAAATGACACATGTAATTCAGCCTTTAAGGCTAAAATCTTCTCCTCATTAGGGCATGTGAGAAGCATGTCATCAATTTATAAAAATGATGACAAAAATAATAATTTTACTCCTCTTTATATAGATGGTACTCTCAGTTGGACTAAAGAAACATTTGCAACCAAGTATGCATTTATCTTCTCATACCATGCTTTGGGAGCCTCCCTAAGGAGGCCATATAAATATTTTCTTAACCTATATATTTTAGACTCCTTTCCCTTCGAAGAAATACACCGGATTGTAGTCATACAAGACGTGGGGGAAAAGTTCTCATCATAATCTATGCTCTTTTTCTTAGCATAATATTGTGTAACAAGCCTTGCCTTGCCTTATAGAGTAGTCAATGATAAGCTTATAAACCCACTTCATACCAATGACCTTTTTTACCTCCATAAGACAAATCTTCCGAATATCAAGTGTCAATTTTTTAGGATTAAGTCGTATTCATCCTGCTACATGGCCTACATCAATGATCATTTTCCTACGCTTTCTCAAAGGAAACGGGTTCTCTTCATTGCATACACTGACAATGAGAAGAATAAGATGCATGATGAAAACATACACGTGTCATGCTAAGCAAAGGAGTAGCTTTTACTTTCTTGCAATGTCTGCACTATCCATTTTGGCATACTCTTAGATGCATGTATAGCTACCCTTTCCTCATTCATAATTGTCTCATCAATAGGTTGATTTGTGGGCCAAAATTTGAGCTAATTTTTAGACGGTGTATGAGCTAATTTGTAGCACCTTGTTGAGCATTTGTTTGTGCCACATATGGTTATTCGACATTGTACAAAGGTAGGAGTGTATCAAAGATGTCATGTGAGCATGGATTTTACTATTTTTTGCATAAAACTAGGAGTTGAATTGAGTTCTTAACAAAGGCAACATCTCTACTCTCACCAAAATCCGCCTAGTGTGGCACCGGATGGTAGTCCCTTTGACATGTCCCTTGTTTGACACTGTACGATGAGTAATTAATATTGCTTTTCTGTTGGAGTTTTTGATTTATTTCCTCGCAAAAGCATACTTTGAAGTTCCTGTAGTAATAGTTGCCACAGCAGTTAGCTCCTGCATGTCCCATGTTTGAGCTATATACTTTATGACGGTCTCAGGTGAAAAACCTTGAAAGGGCATATTTCAGTATGTGGAACCTCCATTGCACAGCTAAGCACTTCAAAGGGCATATTTCAGTATGTGGAACCTCCATTGCACAGCTAAGCACCCACAGCACTTCAAAGTTCTAGAAAATGACACAGAATTTCCTTTTGATCAATGAAATGTTGTTAAGAACTCCAAATTTTCCGAGGAGAGTTGGAGTATGAGGAGCAAGGTATGGTCCATATGATGCATTGGAAGTTGGACAGCAGCAACGTCTATGTTGATGGACAAGGGAAAAGAGGCCGGGGGTGGTGGAGGGGGGGTGCCATGTTTGCAATGCAACTGCTAGCATTGGGGGTAGTTAGGTTAACTAGATGTAGTCAGACAAACCAGATGAGATGTAATGGCAGAGATTGGAGTCTAAATCAAACATGCAACCCTTGAATGCTTGTTGCAGGGGGCATTTGAGATCTGTGTGGATAAATTAGGTTCTTTTTATTTAGTTATAAACATTTAAATTTGCTGTCAAGCATAGCTCAGAGATGACGCATGCCCAACCTTCAACCAAGATGTGCATTCCCAGACAGTTACCAGTCTGACATGCCTTGTATAGGTTCTCTTCACATGTTATTCATGTTATGTATGGGTTTCTAAGGAGATCATAGTGTTTTCTCAAGTATATATTATGATATGTTGTATGAGGTATAAGGGTCGATAAGATGTATGAGGTGTAATGGTACATAAGGAGATAGGTTCATCATTTCATGTCTTTAATGGGTTCATAAGTAGATAAGAGTGTGTATGTATGATAAAATACAGTTGTATGTAATGATAAAATACTAACATATCATAGCAATGTTTTATCACATGTGATAAATTACTTTGTATGAGTGGGGTATTTATTATTTATATGTAAGATAAAATACTTTGTATGATTGAGTTATTTTACTATTTATGTTGATTAGATAGTAATGCATACATGCTCATGCATGCGAGTAAATCTGAAAGACTGAAATCAGGGCACTGAAGGTGTTAGCCTAGCTGACATATGAATTTCGAAAATGTAAAGCTCTTTTACCAATGCCATACTATAATCTGTAAATTTTTACCTTTCATTCCAACAACGTTAGTGGGTTAAAGTTTGCAACTTCTATTGGTTTAGGTGATTGAAAATGTCATCTCCACCAACAAAAAAAAAAGGTAGGCCTAGAGACTTGCTCAAGGACTTAAAGCAATCAGGTAAAAGAATGAATACTGTAATTGAACATATACGATTCTCCTCCAGTCATCACCACTAAACATGATTATGTTAAAAGTTCTTGACGTAACCTCTGTTTGTGCTCTGCATTGCACAACTTGCACTTGCTTCACTCCTTGATAGTTTTAGCACTAGTTTGGTATAGAATAGAAAAGTTTCAGTAGTGTCTTGTAAACTATGAGATTTATAGAATTGTGTTGTTATGATGAGAATGCAAGTTGTAGCCCAGTAAAAAGTACTAAAATTTCCCAGAGATGAGAATTTTGTCATGGGATGGGAAGTGTTGCAATTTGGGAGATGAAGTAACGCTAGAACTTCAGGAAAGTAATACGATTTTTACGATTACCGAAGGTTATGATTTCTTGTTTGGATAGGCACGTAATGAAATGGCAGCCATGTTAGTATGGAAGGCTAAAGTCAAGTGTAAATGTTATCCTAGTACTTGTTTTACAAACGCAACGGTCTCCGATCAAAGGAATTTTCTCAAGACTAAAGGAATTTTCTCAAGACTGGCTATGCAGATGAACTAGTGTTGACAAAAGAGTGAAGTGCAGAAAGAATACAGAGGTCTAATAAGTAAAAATTTCTCCCTTTGTGCATGAGAATAGAGATACCACTTTATGTATGCTAATCTTGTTGCTGTAGTTCTTGTTGAATCACTAATCTGGACTAGCATACTCTACTGTCATCAGGGGATTGTAAAGTCCTTGTGATTAGCCCTGAAAGAGTCTCCTTTCTTTGGTAACATGAAACATAAGTCCCAATCTACTACGAGTGCTGCTTGCTTGATGTAAACCTTGACCATCTGTTTAGGTAAATTAAATAGGATGTAAGAAGGCATCTGTATACTCTAACTAATATAGTTTTTTGCTTTTAGATGTATTTTTTTGACAAGATGAATCCTTAATAAATACCTTAACCGCCGCATGAAGTTATATTTTCTTCAAAATTCCAAAGCATATTATTTAATCTAAGTTGGAACTCAAGATTTAATTATTGTTGCACTGCAAGTTTAGCACATGTAGTTAAGCTTGCAACGTTAGCAATATGACACAGATGTTAGTCAAGATCTAACACGGGGTGATCTAGGTCTCATACAACAAAACTCAGGGATGGATGTCCGCACCATTATAATCATGGCCATATTTTATAACGATATTCACCTTACTGGCTACACAACCATGTGTGTACATATGCTTTGCACCCTATAGCCCTAAACTTCAAATCATGGTGTGGAGTACATATGAACTCCACCATCTTGGATGATAGGTAAGAGATCTTAGAACTTTTTAGGCCACCTAACCTTCCTTACATGTGAGCAAATTTTAAAACCATAACCATCAGTTTTGCTTGGTTTCAGATACACGGGTGGCTCAAAGCACATGACATTCATAGGTACTTAATTTTACATGAGAGTTCCTTGTATCATCCCTATGGTATACCAAAGCTCTATTAAAAAATATATAAACATCTTGAGCAAATACTTGTATCCAAAGTTTACTAGAGCTCTATCAAAAAATATATAAACATCTTGAGAAAATACTTGTATCCTACGTTCATGATTTTACTATTGGGCATATCAAATATCCATTACTAATAATTCAGGAGATAGAATAAATATTGATATGTTCACCAGTGTACAACCAACCCTCCCCCAACACCACCATTTGAAGAGAATAGGAAGGAGGATAATCCTTACAACTAATTCAATTAAACGTCCTCTCATAGATAAACTCCTTTCTTCACATAAACTTGTCCCTAATGATATTGATGTATAATCTACTAATAGGGAGGCATCTTCTTTTCACTTTGAATTTTCCATCGACACTCTCGTCCCCTAAGAATCAACGACGGCGGATTTTGCGAGAGCGCTTCGAGCAAGTAACACCTCCTTCACCCATTTCTTTACCATTGCATTCTCTTGACAAAGATGTTTTGGACAAACTACCTCTTCCAAACTATGAGGCTTTGATTCAGGTTGGTAATCCACTATTGCAACCAAAGTTGTTCAAGATTTTAATGCAAATAACACTCTTCAACCCTACAACAAGAATCTTTTGGAAGTTTTACAATGTGGCCAATAAAAAGGTCCCGTACATGCCATATCTAATCAAGGCCTCGATGTTAGAAAGGGAAAAGAGCTTATGCCTATGAAAGGGGGAGGTACATTGTGGAAAATTGGACCAGTAAGTATACAAAGCTAGAAAACACACAATTACATGACTTGCTTGGTATACACATGGTCACTTTATGATAGCTTGCTGATGATGGAAAAAGCAACATCTAGTACATTCAAGCACAGCTACACAAAGATAGAGATAGATGACAAAAATCCTAGAGTTTGACATATAGCTAGAGTGGAGAAAGTAGTTCTTAGCAATCCTATAAGATTCCTCCCCCTAGCCCTCATGATGTCCGGTATCTTCCCCTGTAATTCATTCCCCTCTTCAGAAATATAAAAGATCTTGTTTCTATGTGCTTTGGCCTAGAGAGAGAAAATATTCTAGAGAGAAAATATTCAGATTTTAAATATTTTCGGATAGAAAAATACCTCATCTTATTAAAATAAGTTTCCCTGAAACAGAAGTTCAAAAAGATTTTCAGAAGGTGCATTAGAAATTAAGTATAATCTGTTCAAAAGGCATTATCTTGGGGGTGAAGATTTTTTCGAAATTTTAAATTAAGGTTCCTATGGACCAATAAGATTCATCCAAATGTAGGGAGGAGATAAATAGAAGAATAAAAGGAAAATCCCCCAAAAATGAGTAAATACTCACATAAGATGAAGAGTTGACTAAGGACAAGGTTAATAGCTAAAAAAGAGAGATATTTAGGTGAAATGATGCATTTTTGACACCTCTGCATGGGGGAATTCCCCTCATGAAGAGGGCACCTATTTCACATGCTTGAATGAGTTTTAAACTCCCAAATAATGAGATATTTTCATCTCTCCTAGATCCAAAAAGTGACCAAAACTGACCCAAAAATGGTCAAAAATTGACCAAACTGATCTGAAAAATTCTAGAATCAGTTGGCTTGGTTAGAGGCTCACTTTTTCCTATAAATAGAAGCCCTCCCCTTTGTTGAAACTTAATAGTGTTTTATGCACTGTTACTTTGCTCCTCCCAAGCCAAGAACAGTGAATTTATTAATAATTCACTAGTTTTTGACATTTCCCTCTTCCAAAGATTGGTGGCCACTCTTGTTACAAACAAGAGTTGAACCCTCAAACCATCAAGCCAAAGGAAAGCTCCAAGAAATTATGTAAGTAGAGATTCTTGTATTTTTCTTTATTGATTTTATGTTTTTCTAATATTTATGATTGTTTGAAGTGAGAAATGGATGTTATGCCTTGATCGAAAGGCTTTTCCCCTCTCTCTTCTTAGAATCAATCCTTCTTTATCCTAGTTAAGTGAAAATTGTTAGAATTAAACTTTTAATAATGTTTTCTCTTTTTTATAAGTGAATTTTGATTAGTATAGATTACTTTAAATCAATAGAGTTAATTTTTAAGATAAAATTAAGTAGAAAAATTTGAAAAATGATCAACAATATAAAGGAGGTTATAGCAAAATTTTTTAAAATAAGAATTATCTTTTATTATGCTAAAAGAGTAATTCCTATCAATTCTATACTCTAAAAGTGTCATTTTCATGCATAGAAGATGCATATTGATTATTATTATTCTTATGCATAAAGGAATAATTTTATTTTATTATGAAAGTGTTACTTTCATCAAAATAGATTTTTATGCATAAAGACATAATTTTCTTTTATTATGAAAGTGTTACTTTCATCAAAATGGATTTTTAGGCATAAAAGATTATTATTTTATTGTAAAAGTGTTACTTTTATCATATTTGATTTTCATGCATAGAGGTATGCATAAAAGATTATTATTTTATTGTAAAAGTGTTACTTTTATCATAATTGATTTTCATGCATAGAGGTATGCATAAAAGATTATTATTTTATTGTAAAAGTGTTACTTTTATCATATTTGATTTTCATGCATAGAGGTATGCATAAAAGATTATTATTTTATTGTAAAAGTGTTACTTTTATCATATTTGATTTTCGTGCATAGAGGTATGCATAAAAGATTATTATTTTATTGTAAAAGTGTTACTTTTATCATATTTGATTTTCGTGCATAGAGGTATGCATAAAAGATTATTATTTTCTTATAAAAGTGTAACTTTTATCATATTTGATTTTCGTGCATAGAGGTATGCATAAAAGATTATTATTTTCTTATAAAACTGTTACTTTTATCATATTTGATTTTCGTGCATAGAGGTATGCATAAAAGATTATTATTTTATTATAAAAGTGTTACTTTTATCATATTTGATTTTATGCATAAATAGGATGCATAAGAAAAATTCTTTTATTCTAAAAGTGTAATTCCTACTAAATTGGATTTATGCATGGAAAGGTGCATAAAGAAATCTATTTTTAGTTCAAAAGAGTTATTTTCGTCAATTTTGATTTTATGCATAGGAAGATGCATTAAAGATTTGATTTTCTATTCAAAAGTGTCATTCTCATTTAAAATGAATTTATGCATAGGAAGATGCATAAACGATTGATTTTTATTTCGAAAGTGTTAGTCTCCTTAAATTGGAATTTATGCATAAATAAATGCGTAAAGAAATCTTATATCGAAAATAAGAATTCTCTTGTATTCTATAAATAGATATGAGGATGTGAAACGAATCAATTAGATGAAAATGAACGAGGAATAGATGGAGATGTATGTATGTGAAAGAATAGATGTAGTTATCAATTAGATGAAAATGAACGAGGAATAGATGGAGATGTATGTATGTGAAAGAATAGATGTAGTTATATGTATGTGAAAGAAATGATGTAGATGTGGAATGTGGATATGGATGTATGGATGAGAATGTGAATGTGAATGTGGATGTATGTAAATGTGAATAAGGATGTGGAATGTGGATATGGATGTCTGGATGTGAATGTGAATGTGGATGTATGTGAATGGAGATATGGATGTGAATGTGAATGTGAATGTGAATGTGAATGTGAATGTGAATGTGAATGTGAATGTGAATGTGAATGTGGATGTATGTGAATGTGAATGTGGATGTGTGAATGGAGATATAGATGTAGATATGGAATGTGGATGTGGATGTATGTGAATGTGAATGAGGATGTGGAATGTGGATATGGATGTATGGATGTGAATGTGAATGTGGATGTATGAATGTAGATGTGGATGTGGATGTATGAATGTGGATTTGGATGTGGATGTATGAATGTGGATGTGAAAATGGATGTATAAATGTAGATGTGAATGTGGATGTATGAATGTGGATGTGTGTGTGGAATAATGAATGCAAATATGAATGTGAATGGATATGAAGTCGATATGAGCGAATGGATGAGATGAGATGTCATGTGAATCAGAATGTGAATGAATAATATAAGATCTGAAACGAATAATATAAGATCTGAACGAATGAGATATTATGAGAAATGGATGTGAGGAGACGTAATGTAAATTAAGAAAGATAGGAATGGATGTTATGTGAAGTGAATGAATCCTATGTGATGGGATAGAAAATTATGTATTTGGTCAAGAATGGATACACATATGAATTGGAATTGGATTAAATAATATGGATTAATGTGGAATAATGTGGAAAGACGAGAGTTCAATATAGAAGCTGTATTTGTGACGTGTTTATAAATGAATGTTTTATGTCAAGAATGCTAGGGAAGCATTTTGACCATCTTGTGATGATTAAGGTCGTGGAGACCTAACTCTGATAAAGTTGCAACTGCTGACGGAGAGTCAATGGAAGACGTCTCGCGTAGCAAGGTCGGCCGAGGTCTTGACCAGCCTCGGTTTGATTTAAATGGTGAGCTTCCGCGGTACGGTGGATGAGGGACCAAGGAAGCGGCCTACAAGTGAAGCGCTAGGTGACCTGCGAAGGATCCTAGAGGGTGCTGACCATACGGTGCTCGGGCTCTGGGTCGTTGAAGATACCCACACGTGCATCATGGAAGATATTGTAACAAGGAGTAAGAGTTGTTTTCTGAAACCGAGCATGGATCTGGTTGATTGACCTTGCTGGTCCTCAACGGATGAGTCCATGGCTCTCTTATATGGATCTGTTGATTGATCTTGGTGATCTTCAACGGGATTCCATCTTGATTTTTATATGTGAAAATATTGTCGGGTACTATGAGCTAGGAACTATTGAAAAGGCCCTTGAGTGAACAGGTGGTGAGCGTTCTGGTTGCCAATAATGTCATAAGTGCACCGATGAATGTATGATTGAAAATATGGATTCAACCAGAGATTTTGAGGATTGTCATCAGTGACATAATGGTTTCATTAAAGGATTGTTTTAAAGTTAGCTGATGCTAAGAAAAAGGATTGTTTTAAAGTTAGCTGATGCTGAGAAAAAGGCAATTTCATATTGGGCGTGTAAGTGGTGTGACTAGTTTTAAAGGATTGTTTTAAAGTCAGCTGATGCTGAGAAAAAGGCAATTTCATATTGGGCGTGTAAGTGGTGTGACTAGTTTTATGTTTGCATGAACTTCCGGCTAGGGGGCCTGGGAACTCTTTTCCCTGGTACCCGGGACAAAACCTAACCAAATTCCTAATTGGATCCCATCACTACAGTGGTTGGGCGGTTGGCTGACCCATGGGACTGGATGGGGTTAGGCTGGACTGATGGATCCTTAAATCGAGACTCAATTTCTGTTTAGTTTGATAGATGAAGTAAATCCCGGACAAAAATTGTTCTATGGAAAAAGGATCAACGGCTGTGCCTTTCGATGAGGAAAAAAGCATTGGTCTCTATGATCCAAGTGCAATCTGTCCCTTGATCTTACTATGGAACTTACGAGTTCGGTCAGATCAGTTCAGTTAGTTAAGGATTTTGACTACGTAAGGAAAAAGTTATCCTGGTGGAATCGCCTATGCTTTCCGAGCAAAGGAATTTTTTTGGGTTCGGTTTTGGAAAAACCGATGGATTAGTCTCTAATCCGGATATCCGTGGTGGGCGAGGAGTGTGGGACCCTACCCCATGCAAGAAGTGCTACTTCCGCTGCTAGCACCCCCGAATCCATTGCACGATGGGGACGGGGATCTCACAGTTAGTATCAGAGCTATTTGGCTAATGAGGATCAACCGAGAAGCCAATTATGTCAAAATTTTATCAAGAGGCACTAAAAGGTTGTAATTGTGTGATAAAATTCATACAATTTGATATTCAAACTAAAATTCGTAAATTGGTAATTGGGTCTTCAGACGGAAGTACCACAATTGTATGGAATCCCTGACTTGCTTGAGGCCTAGACATGATGGTATTTACCTTATAGTTCCAAGAACCATGACTACCCGTATTTACCAAGGGTATAACTACAGCTCTTTACTGGCTGTATATACGAGTAAATATAAGACTTGAAATTATAAGCATTAATGCTATCCAATTGATGAATTCGAATGTGGTTGATATGATTTTTAAATTCTGGTTGAGAACTGATGAGTTGATTTGGATTCTGATTGAAAAATGATGATCCCTGAAAATTGGTTGAAATGTAATAAGCTGAGCGAAACCACAATGAGGATGAATGGGACGAGTCCCTGTGATAATGTTCGTAGCTGGAATGACGTTAATGACTTCAGCCAATCACTATGAGATTAGTGGATTGTGCTCGCAGATTCCTACTGTTAACTTTTGATCAGTGGATCAAGTTAAGGGATGATAAATTAAAAATCTGAAAATTTGAAATCCCCATGGAGGACTGTTCAGATGGAAAAATTTAGTCTAATGGACCATTATTGTGATAAAGATATTAATGAGATATTCTGAATGATTTGTTATCTGATAATACGTTCTATATGAGTATCTTTATCCCTTGATTCTGTGGGGAGCCGACCTATTTAGAGAATCCCGAAATCAGTTGAATCAAAATTCGGATTGAATCATAAATAAAGAGACTTAACAAGAATTTTCGTATTGATAGGAACATGGACCGAGGTCGTCATGGTAGAAATGTTAACCCCCAACTCGATGAAGAAGAGCTCGACCTGGATGTTCGTAAAACTCTTCATAGTTCGTAGCCTGGACCTTTCAAGGGTGAAGGGAAAAACTTGGGCGAGACTGTGGAGAAGTGGATCGAATCAATGGAAGAATACTTCGATGTCACTGGGTACAATGAGGAGCAAAATGGCTCTTGCAAGGCTAAAGATAGTGGAGACAGCTAGAGTGGCATGGAAAAACCATTGCGAGACAAACCATCTCGACCGAAATACCCAAACTTGGACCGATCTCAAGGCTTACCTCAGAAAGAGGTTTTGTCCCCCAGGCTTTCTTGAAATTAAGATGAATGAGTTCTTGGAACTAAAACAGGAAACCCAAAAAATTGAAGAGTACCATCAGGCTTTTGCCCTTCTCCTTAAATATTCCCCTCAATTGGATGAAGAGCAGCTGATGGCCAGGTTCATTCGGGGAATGAACGAGCCATTAGATACTTTAGTCAAGAATGCCAAACCTATTTCTATGGCCGAAGCAGTTCGGATGGCGAAGGATTTCGCCAAAGCCTTTGATGTCAAAGTCCCGCCAAAGCCAGCACCATAGTCTTTCAAAAGATTTTTGTTTCCAGAAGGTGATTCCAGCCTTCCTCCACCTAAGAGATATCAGGGTCAAACCCAGGATATGGGAAGTTCCAAAATAGAAGAAATGTCCTTTTCTCGAAACTCAATCCCCTAGAATTCAACTTCAGAAGTTCCACCCTTAAGCAAGAGAGTGAAATGGTATAACAGTCAAGGATTTGGACATCGCAGCATGGATTGCCCAACTCCTTTTGGATCAAGGTTTTCAGGGCAAGAATATCAGGGATCAAGATTCCAGACTCCAGCCCCTTCCGTCCAGAGTAATCACGGTTCTATCCGCCTAAATCAGGGAAGTCCCAGAGGTAGACCCTCTATCCAACCAGCAGTTTCAACCCAAAGTAATGCAAGACCTCCACGTCAGAATAGGGGAAGTCAAAGAGAGTTGTTCCCAAATCGGCCGTCCACTTCCAAAGAGTAACGCTGGAAGTGATTGAAGAAGAAGAAGAAGATGAAAAAGATCATACTCCACCTGTGAGATGAGGACATCTCGCATTTTTTAAGTGGGGTAGAATGTAAGATTCCTCCCCCCAGCCCTCATGATGTCCAGTATCTTCCCCTGTAATTCATTCCCCTCTTCAGAAATATAAAAGATCTTGTTTCTACCTGTTTTGGCCTAGAGAGAGAAAATATTCTAGAGAGATAATATTCAGATTTTAAATATTTTTAGATAGAAAAATACCTCATCTTATTAAAATAAGTTCCCCTGAAACAGAAGTTCAAAAAGATTTTCAAAAGGTGCATTAGAAATTAAGTATAATCAAGAGGCATTATCCTGGGAGTGAAGATTTTTTCAAAATTTTAAATTAAGGTTCCTATGGACCAATAAGATTCATCCAAATGTAGGGAGGAGATAAATAGAAGAATAAAAGGAAAATCCCCCAAAAATGAGTAAATACCCACATAAGATGAAGAGTTGACTAAGGACAAGGTTAATAGCTAAAAAAGAGAGATATTTAGGTGAAATGATGCATTTTTGACACCTCTGCATGGGGGAATTTCCCTCATGAAGAGGGCGCCTATTTCACATGCTTGAATGAGTTTTAAACTCCCAAATAATGAGATATTTTCACCTCTCCTCTCTCCTGTTTCAACTAGATCCAAAAAGTGACCAAAACCAAAAATGGTCAAAAATTGACCAAACTGATCTGGAAAATTCTACAATCAGTTGGCTTGGTTAGAGGCTCACTTTTTTCTATAAATAGAAGCCTTTCCCTTTGTTGAAACTTAATAGTGTTTTATGCACTGTTACTTTGCTCCTCCCAAGCCAAGAACTGTGAATTTATTAATAATTCACTAGTTTTTGACATTTCCCTCTTCCAAAGATTGGTCGCCACTCTTGTTACAAACAAGAGTTGAACCCTCAAACCATCAAGCCAAAGGAAAGCTCCAAGAAATTATGTAAGTAGAGATTCTTGTATTTTTCTTTATTGATTTTATGTTTATTTATGATTGTTTGAAGTGATAAATGGATGTTATGCCTTGATCGAAAGGCTTTTCCCCTCTCTCTTCTTAGAATCAACCCTTCTTTATCCTAGTTAAGTGAAAATTGTTGGAATTAAACTTTTTATGATGTTTTCTCTTTTATAAGTGAATTTTGATTAGTATAGATTACTTTAAATCAATTAGAGTTAATTTTTAAGACAAAAATAAGTAGAAAAATTTAAAAAATGCTCAGCCATACAAAGGTGTACGAATGTGGATGTGTGTGTGGAATAATGAATGCAAATATGAATGTGAATGGATATGAAGTCGATATGAGCGAATGGATGAGATAAGATGTCATGTGAATCAGAATGTGAATGAATAATATAAGATCTGAACGAATGAGATATAATGAGAAATGGATGTGAGGAGACGTAATGTAAATTAAGAAAGATAGGAATGGATGTTATGTGAAGTGAATGAATCCTATGTGATGGGATAGAAAATGATGTATCTGGTCAAGAATGGATACACATATGAATTGGAATTGGATTAAATAATATGGATTAATGTGGAGTAATGTCGAAAGACGAGAGTTCAATATAGAAGCTGTATTTGTGACGTGTTTATAAATGAATGTTTTATGTCAAGAATGCTAGGGAAGCATTTTGACCATCTTGTGATGATTAAGGTCGTGGAGACCTAACTCTGATAAAGTTGCAACTGCTGACGGAGAGTCAATGGAAGACGTCTCGCGTAGCAAGGTCGGCCGAGGTCTTGACCAGCCTCGGTTTGATTTAAATGGTGAGCTTCCGCGGTACGGTGGATGAGGGACCAAGGAAGCGGCCTACAAGTGAAGCGCTAGGTGACCTGCGAAGGATCCTAGAGGGTGCTGACCATACGGTGCTCGAGCTCTGGGTCGTCGAAGATACCACACGTGCGTCGTGGAAGATATTATAACAAGGAGTAAGAGTTGTTTTCTGAAATCGGGCATGGATCTGGTTGATTGACCTTGCTAGTCCTCAACGGATGAGTCCAAGGCTCTCTTATATGGATCTGTTGATTGATCTTGCTGATCTTCAACGAGGATTCCATCTTGATTTTTATATGTGAAAATATTGTCGGGTACTATGAGCTAGGAACTATTGAAAAGGCCCCTGAGTGAACAGGTGGTGAGCGTTCTGGTTGCCAATAATGCCATAAGTGCACCGATGAATGTATGATTGGAAATATGGATTCAACCAGAGATTTTGAGGATTGTCATCAGTGACATAATGGTTTCATTAAAGGATTGTTTTCAAGTTAGCTGATGCTGAGAAAAAGGCAATTTCATATTGGGCGTGTAAGTGGTGTGACTAGTTTTATGTTTGCATGAACTTCCGGCTAGGGGACCTGGGAACTCTTTTCCCTGGTACCCGAGACAAAACCTAACCAAATTCCTAATTGGATCCCATCACTACAGTAGTTGGGAGGTTGGCTAACCCATGGGACTGGATGGGGTTAGGGCTGGACTGATGGATCCTTAAATCGAGACTCAATTTCTGTTTAGTTCGATAGATGAAGTAAATCCCGGACAAAAATTGTTCTATGGAAACAACGGCTGTGCCTTTCGATGAGAAAAAAGCGTTAGTCTCTATGATCCAAGTGCAATCTGTCCCTTGATCAGACTATGGAACTTACGAGTTCGGTCAGATCAGCTCAGTTAGTTAAGGCTTTTGACTACGTTAGGAAAAAGTTATCCTGGTGGAATCGCCTGTACTTTCCGGGCAAAGGAAGTTTTCCGGGTTCGGTTTTGGAAAAACCGATGGATTAGTCTCTAGTCCGGATATCCGTGGGCGAGGCCCCGAGTGTGGGACCCTACCCCACACAAGAAGTGCTACTTCCGCTGCTAGCACCTCCGAATCCGTTGCACGGTGGGGACAGGGATCTCACAAATCCAAGAATATGGGCATCATTGACACCCACTATACTGTTGATGAAAAGAAGGTATACGTCGATAGAGTTTGTAGTAGAACAAAAAAAGGATTTTCATGTTTGCTATACTTTCTTTGATTTGAGCCAGCAAGGTTTAATAACATAGAGAGCTAGCGACGATATCTCCTAATGTGGATAAGAGCATAGAGAAGGATACCTGAGCTAGCCATTGTAGCATCATGTAGATTTATGAAGCTGATCATGGAACTCCTCAATTAAAAGAAAGAAGGTGTGGAGAATTATGACAAAGAAGTTCTATGCTTTGACATGAATAGGGATCTTAAAGAAGAAAAAATCATGTAATACTATTATCATCTTTGCTACTTATAAGGATATATGTGTCACGTTTGAAGACATGGTAGATACAACATTTTGGAATCACATCTCTATTTGCATCAGATAGGGAAGGATGTTAATCCATTTTAGGGTTAATAAAAGCATTCTCTACTATATATGGGAGTAGTAATAAGTGTCATGAAAAGGCACTATAAAAGTTGTAAATATTATGAGAAAAGCTAGCAATGCCAAGCTTATTAGTTAGTTTTTAAGTTTTGGATGCCCAAATGTGTGATACAAAATTATCCATGGTAACTCATCATGGAATACTAAGAACATAGAAACATGAGAGCAGCATCAACTCCGAGTAGATGGTATACCACTCTCCAAAATATCAAGCATGGAGCTAATGAGTATGGTCGAGAGGTCTCCCTCAGTTATGTCACGTGGAAAGGTAGCTGGATGGCGATGGAGCATGTCCTGGATCTGGAGCTGATGAGGTGATCATGGTGGCCGACGGGGGGGGCCGGGGGCGTTGGGCATGCTAGAGTGCGGAGGCTCTTAGTATATGTTATGACCCATGTTATTTGAATAATAATCATGGTCATTTAAATTTGTATATATTTTTTATGATGCCTATTTCTCATCATGAACACGTTAGGATTGATTGATGTGATGTCAATTGATTGTTACTACTGACGTGGTTTATGTTTATGAGTTTAGGTGATGAGGTGTGCAAGGGTACCGATTTAGGTGTTGCACAGTGCAAGGGTACCGATTTAGGTGTCGCACGGATGGTGGATTGAGTCATGGCGTGTGGACCGATCTCACAATATTTTGTGGCTGTATTATGGCATTTGAAATTATTTTGACATCAGTGTGATGTGTGTGTGTGCATGCGTAAATTATTGTAAAGTGTGTGTACGAGCATTAGTTAATTTATTTTGTAATGTGCATATGTGCACAAGTTAGATTATTGTATTAGAAGAATAGTGCAAACCTTAGAAGGTTTGAGGACAAAGGCTAATTAAATGGCAAAGTCCAAATATGGATGTATACTTTATTTTTGGCTTAAAGCCTGCTTTTTGGAATATATAAAAATACCCACGCGAGAAGAAGCCACTCACGTTGGGGGGGGAAGATTGCACCCAGTCTTGTGTTGATGGTGATGTATTTCTTTCTCTTATCTTATGTTTTGTTGTGTGCTTTAATTTTTAAATTAATTCAAGTAGTTGTTTGATATTTGATTTAATTTATGAGTCTTTTGATTATTTTCTTCAAGGAAATTAAAGGTCCGGTTGCAGTGGTATCAGAGCTTTGGTGAAATTTAATTTTCTTGAAGGCGGTGAAAAAGAGGTGAAAGAGACAAAAACAGAGGTGAATTTTGGTTTTTTTTTTTTTTGAATTTTAATTGAAGTAGAACACGTTTAGGAATTTTTCTTTATGTATGGAGGAAATAAAGGTTGTTTTTAACCATTGGGTAATAAATCTCCATGAACCTATTGCCCAAAGGATAAAGAAAAGGTGGTAAACCATTCTCAGAAACCATGAAACCTCTCTCAAAATTGAAAAGCGGTTTTGCTAAATTCTTGACCTCTTTGTGATCTGTCTGTATGGATGGGTTTCAAAATTGATAGCCAATCCTGCTTAGCTTTCCAATTGCTAAACCGTTAAGGGAGGAAGCAATCTATAATAGAGGGCTGAGAATTATTCATGAGTCTCTTCAAAAATTAATTTGGTTTTTATTTAATTTTTCCTCTTCTCCTCCTCTGTGCTGCGCTGGGCGTAAGCTTAGAGAAATATATATATATATATATAAATATATATATATATATATATTTCCTATCTCTCTCTCTCCCCTTCGTATCCGGCAGTGGCAGCGGCCAGCGCTGAGAATTGAAGAATTTTCAGATAATTGATGCTTAAAAGCTTTGATTTACAAAGCTATATTAGCTAAAAGCTTTAATAAGCTTAATTAAAGACTTATTAGCTGACAGCGAAATTTTCAGATTTGCGGTCATTAAAGTGCTTATTTCAGATTTGCACTTAATGAAGCAAAAGCTTTGTGAGCTTTTGCTTCTCCCTTGAATCTTGGCCGGTTGGGCTAAATCAAGGAGCGGTTGGGCTAAATCCAGGAGGCACTAATTATATTTTCTTCCAAAGTTTTTCTTTATCAAATCTGCCCTGAACTTCATGAATTCCAAGATGATTGAATTCACCTAATCATTTCGTTTAAGCTTTTATTAAGCTTGAGTTTAACTGTGTGTTGGATTTAAATTAGTAGAAAATCATGTTAAGGAAAGCTTTTATTAGTAAGCTTAATTAAGAAACTCTTTGAGCTTTAATTAATAAAGCTTTAATTTTAAATTGTACATGGATTATTTCTCTGCAGTGACAGCATGGAGGTGGAGATCAGAGGAGTGGAGCTTCCAAAGCAAGCTTGGGGAGCAATTATGCATATTGTGTATTGAGCTAACTTGGCAGGATTCATATCTAGCTCGACATTCCATATGAGATAAGAAATCCTATCTTTTCTCTTGTTTTTAATTTTTTTCTATTTCTTTTAATTGTCAAGAAATGGGTGAATATATCGTACTATTCAGGAACAGCTTGACACCGAAGAGGATAACGCACTCGACACACTAACCAAAGGTGGAGGTATGTGTTAAAAATTATTTATTGTACACAATCTCTTGTTTGCTTTTGTATTTGTTTTCTGAATATTCTTTTCTTCTAGACCTAGTTAGAAAACTTTAGCTCTGAAAAGAATTTTAGATACCGTGACCTAACTAGAAAGATCGAGACAAGATTAGCAAAAGTTATCTTCAAGATCTAGTTGCACAAATTCAAGTAAAAATGATTGCTAGACATTTCATAGAAGATTAAGACCAATTTGAAGATTCTCCTTTCATGTCACAGGTTGCAGAGACTTGTTTGTCAGGTATACTGCTGGCAATGAAGGAGTGGTTTATTTGGGTGATAACCATGCATGCAAGATTCTTGGCAGAGATGATGTGACGCTTGTGTTTTCAGATGGCTCACAGCTTATGCTCCATGATGTTAGGCATGTGCCTGAGATCAAGAAGAATCTGCTTTCTACTGGACAGCTTGATGATGCTGATTATGTTACCACATTTGGTCGTGGAAAGTGGAAAATTAGTAAGGGCTCACTGGTTGTTGCCAGAGGATCTAAGGTGGACACTCTTTACTTTATGCATGCAGGTGTTTGTCACCATGCTAATGTAAATGCAACCGAGCTGCCGGAAATCTCTATGTGGCATAGCCGGTTGGGACACATGAGTGTCAAGGGAATGGAGCAATTGTCTCGTTTGGGTTACTTGCCTTCTCTAAAGTTTTCAAGTTTTCAGTTTTGTGAGCATTGTATATATGGTAGGCAACTGCAGAGATCCAAGCAAGTTTCTCTAGTCTTTGATTCAAGTTATCAATTGCTTCACCATCGAATTTAGTGATGATCAGAAAAGTAAAGAAATAGCTCTCAAGTGATGAGAAAAGTAAAGAAATAGCTCTCAAGTGACTAGAAACCAAGTTTAAGTTGAATACCAATCACAATTACGAAGTTTATAACAATTCAAGTAAAGTTTTATCTAAATTTTCAAGTATTCTAGTTTAAGATTTATCTGAGTACAAGATTCTTTCAAGTAAAGTTTTGTCTAAATTTTCAAGTATTCTAGTTGAAGATCTATCCAAGTACAAGATTCTTTCTATACCAAGAATTGCTCTAAGTCAAAGATATATTTAACCACAAGATTTAAACCGCTTAAGAACAAGATTTATTTAAGAATTGCAATTACGATTTAAGACTAATCTCTCAATTTTCTCTCAATTGTAATTATGATCTCTCAATTTTCGTCCATTCAAGTATTTTTAATCTAAGCCAAGATTCATTACTAGTATATCAAGTTTTTACTATCAACTAGGATGCAAGATGTCTATTTTTATTCAAGTTCTGATTTCAAGTTTAAGATTAAGCTTAAGATCAAGATCCCCTTTAGATTTCATTGTTTACAAGTAAAGATTCACAAATTCAAGAATTATATACCTATTCAAAGATTATAATTTTTGAAATTTAGTTAGACAAGTACAAGATTAAGATCAAAGACAAATCTCAAGAATTTATCAAGATTAAGATCAAAAATAAATCCTGAGAATTTAGTGAGACAATTACAAGATTAAGATCAAGAACAAATCCCCAGAATTCATCAAGTTATTGACAGTAATATAAGTGATTATTTTTCAATTTTAAGTTGATAAGAATTTCCATTTCGACCTAATTCATTTTTGGAATAAGACTTGTAGTTTAATTTTGAGGATAGAGAAAAGTTATGTCGAAATGAAAGTTTCAGAGGGAATTAGCTACTCCGTCTCAAACTTCTATTCTTAAGGTAGTGTCGTGTGGAATTAATCTATGGTATGGGACATTAGATTGGTTTTACATACCTACCTCAGACGTATCTATGTCTTCTATCTTTCACCAGCGAGTGTTTGTATGTGGAAGGTACCTATGTGGTATGGGACACTTAGATCCTTTTTACATGCGTTCATTTGTTTGGTTTTATTTTTTTTTTTAAGAAATTGTTTGATGTGATGATCTTATCGACCACTTGTACCATGAAGCCATCCACTCATTGATTACACAACTGAGGACAGTTGATTCCCAATAGGGAGGACTGTTATGACCCATGTTATTTGAATAATAATCATGGTCATTTAAATTTGTATATATTTTTTATGATGCCTATTTCTCATCATGAACACGTTAGGATTGATTGATGTGATGTCAATTGATTGTTACTACTGACGCGGTTTATGTTTATGAGTTTAGGTGATGAGGTGTGCAAGGGTACCGATTTAGGTGTTGCACAGTGCGAGGGTACCGATTTAGGTGTTGCACGGATGGTGAATTGAGTCATGGCGTGTGGACCGATCTCACAATATTTTGTGGCATTTGAAATTATTTTGACATCAGTGTGATGTGTGTGTGTGCATGCGTCAAATTATTGTAAAGTGTGTGTACGAGCATTAGTTAATTTATTTTGTAATGTGCATATGTGCACAAGTTAGATTATTGTATTAGAAGAATAGTGCAAACCTTAGAAGGTTTGAGGACAAAGGCTAATTAAATGGCAAAGTCCAAATATGGATGTATACTTTATTTTTGGCTTAAAGCCTGCTTTTTGGAATATATAAAAATACCCACGCGAGAAGAAGCCACTCACGTTGGGGGGGGAAGATTGCACCCAGTCTTGTGTTGATGGTGATGTATTTCTTTCTCTTATCTTATGTTTTGTTGTGTGCTTTAATTTTTAAATTAATTCAAGTAGTTGTTTGATATTTGATTTAATTTATGAGTCTTTTGATTATTTTCTTCAAGGAAATTAAAGGTCCGGTTGCAATGGTATCAGAGCTTTGGTGAAATTTAATTTTCTTGAAGGCGGTGAAAAAGAGGTGAAAGAGACAAAAACAGAGGTGAATTTTGGAATTTTTTTTTGAATTAGGTGAATTTTGGTATTTTTTTTTTAATTTTAATTGAAGTAGAACACGTTTAGGAATTTTTCTTTATGTATGGAGGAAATAAAGGTTGTTTTTAACCATTGGGTAATAAATCTCCATGAACCTATTGCCCAAAGGATAAAGAAAAGGTGGTAAACCATTCTCAGAAACCATGAAACCTCTCTCAAAATTGAAAAGGTGGTAAACTATTCTCAGAAACCATGAAACCTCTCTCAAAATTGAAAAGCGGTTTTGCTAAATTCTTGACCTCTTTGTGATCTGTCTGTATGGATGGGTTTCAAAATTGATAGCCAATCCTGCTTAGCTTTCCAATTGCTAAACCGTTAAGGGAGGAAGCAATCTATAATAGAGGGCTGAGAATTATTCATGAGTCTCTTCAAAAATTAATTTGGGTTTTATTTAATTTTTCCTCTTCTCCTCCTCTGTGCTGCGCTGGGCGTAAGCTTAGAGAAATATATATATATATATATAAATATATATATATATATATATATATATATATATATATTCCCTATCTCTCTCTCTCCCTTTCGTATCCGGCAGCGGCAGCGGGCAGCGACAGCGGCAGTGGCCAGCGCTGAGAATTGAAGAATTTTCAGATAATTGATGCTTAAAAGCTTTGATTTACAAAGCTATATTAGCTAAAAGCTTTAATAAGCTTAATTAAGCTTAATTAAAGACTTATTAGCTGACAGCGAAATTTTCAGATTTGCAGTCATTAAAGTGCTTATTTCAGATTTGCACTTAATGAAGCAAAAGCTTTGTGAGCTTTTGCTTCTCCCTTGAATCTTGGCTGGTTGGGCTAAATCAAGGAGCGGTTGGGCTAAATCCAGGAGGCACTAATTATATTTTCTTCCAAAGTTTTTCTTTATCAAATCTGCCCTGAACTTCATGAATTCCAAGATGATTGAATTCACCTAATCATTTCGTTTAAGCTTTTATTAAGCTTGAGTTTAACTGTGTGTTGGATTTAAATTAGTAGAAAATCATGTTAAGCAAAGCTTTTATTAGTAAGCTTAATTAAGAAACTCTTTGAGCTTTAATTAATAAAGCTTTAATTTTAAATTGTACATGGATTATTTCTTCAAAAATTATGCATATTGTGTATTGAGCTAACTTGGCAGGATTCATATCTAGCTCGACATTCCATATGAGATAAGAAATCCTATCTTTTCTCTTGTTTTTAATTTTTTTTATTTCTTTTAATTGTCAAGAAATGGGTGAATATATCGTACTATTCAGGAACAGCTTGACACCGAAGAGGATAACGCACTCGACACACTAACCAAAGGTGGAGGTATGTGTTAAAAATTATTTATTGTACACAATCTCTTGTTTGCTTTTGTATTTGTTTTCTGAATATTCTTTTCTTCTAGACCTAGTTAGAAAAGAATATACACATGAGTGTCAAGGGAATGGAGCAATTGTCTCGTTTGGGTTACTTGCCTTCTCTAAAGTTTTCAAGTTTTCAGTTTTGTGAGCATTGTATATATGGTAGGCAACTGCAGAGATCCAAGCAAGTTTCTCTAGTCTTTGATTCAAGTTATCAATTGCTTCACCATCGAATTTAGTGATGATCAGAAAAGTAAAGAAATAGCTCTCAAGTGATGAGAAAAGTAAAGAAATAGCTCTCAAGTGACTAGAAACCAAGTTTAAGTTGAATACCAATCACAATTACGAAGTTTATAACAATTCAAGTAAAGTTTTATCTAAATTTTCAAGTATTCTAGTTTAAGATTTATCTGAGTACAAGATTCTTTCAAGTAAAGTTTTGTCTAAATTTTCAAGTATTCTAGTTGAAGATCTATCCAAGTACAAGATTCTTTCTATACCAAGAATTGCTCTAAGTCAAAGATATATTTAACCACAAGATTTAAACCGCTTAAGAACAAGATTTATTTAAGAATTGCAATTACGATTTAAGACTAATCTCTCAATTTTCTCTCAATTGTAATTATGATCTCTCAATTTTCGTCCATTCAAGTATTTTTAATCTAAGCCAAGATTCATTACTAGTATATCAAGTTTTTACTATCAACTAGGATGCAAGATGTCTATTTTTATTCAAGTTCTGATTTCAAGTTTAAGATTAAGCTTAAGATCAAGATCCCCTTTAGATTTCATTGTTTACAAGTAAAGATTCACAAATTCAAGAATTATATACCTATTCAAAGATTATAATTTTTGAAATTTAGTTAGACAAGTACAAGATTAAGATCAAAGACAAATCTCAAGAATTTATCAAGATTAAGATCAAAAACAAATCCCGAGAATTTAGTGAGACAATTACAAGATTAAGATCAAGAACAAATCCCCAGAATTCATCAAGTTATTGACAGTAATATAAGTGATTATTTTTCAATTTTAAGTTGATAAGAATTTCCATTTCGACCTAATTCATTTTTGGAATAAGACTTGTAGTTTAATTTTGAGGATAGAGAAAAGTTATGTCGGAATGAAAGTTTCAGAGGGAATTAGCTACTCCGTCTCAAACTTCTATTCTTAAGGTAGTGTCGTGTGGAATTAATCTATGGTATGGGACATTAGATTGGTTTTACATACCTACCTCAGACGTATCTATGTCTTCTATCTTTCACCAGCGAGTGTTTGTATGTGGAAGGTACCTATGTGGTATGGGACACTTAGATCCTTTTTACATGCGTTCATTTGTTTGGTTTTATTTTTTTTTTTAAGAAATTGTTTGATGTGATGATCTTATCCACCACTTGTACCATGAAGCCATCCACTCATTGATTACACAACTGAGGACAGTTGATTCCCAATAGGGAGAACTGTTATGACCCATGGTATTTGAATAATAATCATGGTCATTTAAATTTGTATATATTTTTTATGATGCCTATTTCTCATCATGAACACGTTAGGATTGATTGATGTGATGTCAATTGATTGTTACTACTGACGTGGTTTATGTTTATGAGTTTAGGTGATGAGGTGTGCAAGGGTACCGATTTAGGTGTTGCACAGTGCGAGGGTACCGATTTAGGTGTTGCACGGATGGTTGATTGAGTCATGGCGTGTGGACCGATCTCGCAATATTTTGTGGCTGTATTATGGCATTTGAAATTATTTTGACATCAGTGTGATGTGTGTGTGTGCATGCGTCAAATTATTGTAAAGTGTGTGTACGAGCATTAGTTAATTTATTTTGTAATGTGCATATGTGCACAAGTTAGATTATTGTATTAGAAGAATAGTGCAAACCTTAGAAGGTTTGAGGACAAAGGCTAATTAAATGGCAAAGTCCAAATACGGATGTATACTTTATTTTTGGCTTAAAGCCTGCTTTTTGGAATATATAAAAATACCCACGCGAGAAGAAGCCACTCACGTTGGGGGGGAAGATTGCACCCAGTCATGTGTTGATGGTGATGTATTTCTTTCTCTTATCTTATGTTTTGTTTTGTGCTTTAATTTTTAATTTAATTCAAGTAGTTGTTTGATATTTGATTTAATTTATGAGTCTTTTGATTATTTTCTTCAAGAAAATTAAAGGTCCGGTTGCAGTATATGTGCCTCTTTATGCTTTGTGAGGAGCTGTATAGAGACTGAGAGAGATTTGTCCTTGTAAGGAGTTGTAGAAAACCTCTTGTTGATATAACAAGAGAGGCTTAGAGGGTTGGAGATATCTACCGTTGGTGAAGCTTGAAGGTCATTGAGATCTTGGGCTTAGAAGCAAGGTAAGTATCCCCACGGTGGTGGTTGTCTATTTCCATTCTTGCTTTAATGAGCAAGAGTTCTTAAAGAGGTAAAAATGATCCATAACAGTAAGGGGTGATGATTGCAAACTGTGGTCAGTGTAAGGCATATGGTCGGTGTAAGGCAAGGGGTAGTAATCGTAAACTATGGGGACATTAATCTTTTTGAGGTAAACTCACACTCTAAGAGTTTGGTTCTTTTTAAATGATTAATATCGGGGACACCCATTCGGTGTGCTTGATCTTATACATTAATCTCATGTCGATAAGCTTGTCTAACTCTTATATGTTCGTGCTTGGGATTCATGTGATAGGCTCTATGTTTGGATGGTTTCGTATCTTTATGGAGAGGGATGGTGTGTTGTTCTACCACTTATGGAGGAATTCTCTTCATGTCAGTATATTTCTTAGGCGAACACATCCTAAAATTCTTTGGCAAGGCTATCAATTCTCCTTCTTGCTTGGGGGTGAGGTCCTTTTGGTAATAAACATTGGCTCAAGTTCTACCACTTATGGAGGAATTCTCTTCATGTCAATATATTTCTTAGGCGAACACATCCTAAAATTCTTTGGCAAGGCTATCAATTCTCCTTCTTGCTTGGGGGTTCTTGCTTGGGGGTGAGGTCCTTTTGGTAATAAACATTGGCTCAAGTTCTTCATCTAGGTGGCCAGTAAGATTTACGTCCTTGACCTTGGTGGGGCCATCATATGAAACATGTGGATCTCCGTTAGCGCTTCTTTGAGTCTTCTCGCAGTGTATCACTTTGTCCCTATCGATATTATAGGATTTAAAGTACTCGGGGCACTTGCCTCAGATCTTCTTCTTAAGGCTCGGTGAGCTCTTTGAGTTTCACTTCCTTGTATACCTCAGTCTTGACTTTAGTAGCTTGTCTTGCTTGGAGCTCGTACGCTCCTTGAGACCTTGATAAACCCCTGTCTTGGTATGACTGGTGACCTTGTTTTAGGTCGGCCTCTCATTGTCGGGTAGGTAGTGTGTGAATCTACAACCTCAATCTAGAAAAGCTAGTGAAGATCCATCTCCATGGGGAGAAGATACTTCTTAGGCTTTCTATGCCGTTTTCTCCTTCTCCCGCTGGTTGACTGTGGCCAAGGTAGATGTTGATCCTTTTGCCTTGTTGCTAGACATATCACTAGTTCCTCCTAGTTTGAAGTCACTGTTGGCTTCCAAAAGGAATGTTGAGAACATGGAGGTTATTTCCATCTTGGTCGAGCTTTGAGAGAGGCTTATAGTCCCGATTCTCATCTTCACTATCAACAACATGTTGCAACATTTATACATGTTGAGATCAAAGCAGTTTGGGTAGTTGTGTTAAACTCATTAATGGGAATACCTCGACATGTGGGGATGAGTCTTCCTTGTCTTCAAGTTTATCTTCAAGGATTGGTTGTCTTTTCGTATATAGACGTGATTGGTTTTTCAATCATGAACCAACCTTGTTTCTCTTATGTAAGGCCTTTCGAGCATAATCGTGCATGATACTCTTCTTTGAAAATCCATCACTATGAATTTTTGGTAGAATCTTAGTCCAAAGGTTTTGATCTTTGCATCTCGCAGAACACCTAAGAGTTTAAATGTGTTCCCATCCGTAAGCTTGACCAAATGGCTTGTTCCCATGCGCAGTGGGCTATCCTAAGTCTCCCTAAATTCCTTGGTAATTATACTGACGCCAGCACCACCATCCAAATCACAGAGATCGTTAGGTAACACTTTTTGCTTTCAAATAGTGCCCCAATAGCTTATTCATTGGCACTTTTTGCTATCCTTTGGTTTTGGTTATGGAGGGAGGAGGATGATCAATGGGGCATTGCTGAACCTCCTCCTCTTCAAGTTCAAGTTCAAGAGTGTGGGGGACTCTTAAGTTTCCATTCATCCACTGTAGTCAATGACTTCAACATGCTTTTCTCATGGGCTACCAACCTTGACACATTGCCAATTAGCGGGTCTCCCATGGATACCCTTACTCTCATCAACCACATGTTGGCCCTACACTTTCTTCAATTGAATATCTTTCTACCCAAACCTATCTCTACCCCCACCTTCCACACCATTTTAGCTCCCATGAATGCTGCACGACAACCCAAACCTATCTCTACCCCCAACTTCCACACCATTTTAGCTCCCATGAATGCTACACGACAACCCACCCTCATCACCCTAGTCTTCTTCAACCAAGCCATCTCCTTGAGGGACACTACATTACTATAATCCATGGAGTCCCATTCGCTTATGTCTGTAGAGTCACTTCACTTAGCCATATTAACCATGAAAACCCTTATCCACCACCAAGCAGTGAAGTCTACCTTTCACGAGTGGCTAGGTGAGCTTCTACACCAGAAGAGTGGCTAAGTAAGCTTCTACACCAAAAGACTCTTCCCCACCTTGGGTTCCTTATGAGAACTCATCAAGGTCGTCCTCCTCATCTTTAGGAATATGGCTTTGAGAAAAGGCAAAGGCCTTCTCCTTGCGCCTCATCCACATGAAAATGAGAGCATAGTCACGACATTAAAGCATCTTCCCAATACTACACTGGGCATCATCATTAGTCAGGAGAGGAGCATCAAGGCAAAGAGGGAAGACACAGTATCGTCATCAACATCCTCTCAGGGGGCAAGCCCTATCCATGGGTCATGGTAAGAAGAAGGTATCAAGTTTGATCAAATGTACCTATTGTAAGAAGAAGGGTCACAATGAAGTTCATTACTTCTTGAAAGATCCATCACTTCGGTTTCAGCCTCATCTCATGTCGTCGGTTGCATATATAGAGATTTGTGTATGCTTGGGGGCCTATACGGCCTCTTTGGTGCTTTTTTTTAAAAGTAATCAATACCCTTTGTATTTCATTGTCTACCTCTCTTTTGGTGAATTTGATAGAGCCTGTCCTAAAAGTGAGATCCATAGTACCATTTTAACTACCATTGAAATAACCTTCCATCTTCGTCTCATCCAACCTCTCTATCTTTATTGCACCTTGAGGAGAAATTTTGTATACCATGACAAAAAAGATCTTGGCATCTATACTTGAGTTTTTGTTTGGTGTTCTTGACACTATACATAAGTACCATGGCTCTTAGCTTTATGCATTTATCCTTTAGTTAGTCGTCAAAGCACTGCTTGTGACATAGTTTTTCAACCATTAATCCATAAGTGGATCATAATAATTTTTTGCATAGTTTCTCTAAGGCAATTAAAATCTCTGTGCAAGGGTTTCCCTTGAAGTTATGCCTTGCTGTAATTTGAAGGTTCCACTACATGAAGATCGAATGCAAGCAAGAAAGGTGTGTTGTTGATAGCCACCAATGCGATAGGCCTATAAAGCCACCAATGCGATAAAGCCACCAATGCGATAGGCCACCAATGCGATAGGCCTATAAAGCAAAGTGTAACTTATGCTTCGAATCGCTTTTGGATGCCTCTATTATCTTGGTGAGAATGGTGCACAAAGTCTTATTTGTACTCTCGTCTTGGCCATTCTCTTGTGGGTAGTAAGGTGTCAACTTTTTGTGCACTGCAAGAAATTATGAGATCAAGAACTCCACCACTTCGCTTTTAAAATGCAGACACTATTTCTAGTGGAAAACTAAAATGAGTAATCAAATTTTCATGAAGAAACTTGGCAATAGACTTCAATCCTTCTCTTAGATCATTGCACACCTTTGGCATTTATCGTCGCCCGCACAATGTTTGACAAACTTAGCTCCATCTCCAAGGGGTATAGGGCACCATATTTTGGCCTGGAAAACCTTGTGAGTTGTCATATTCCCAACGAAGTGCCCTCCTCTACCAATGCTAGAATAGGCTTATTCCAGCATTAAATGACAAAGTTATCTTCACGAACACATTTCCTCATGATGTCATGTTGACCCTTCTTATAAAAATCATTTTTGCTATCAATTGATAAGGGGACACCTTTTTGATGTGGCATCTAGCTCTATTCTTCATAATGGAATAGTTAATTGGAAATCCATTGGCCAAGAAGTGGGTTATGTCTTCGTTCTATATTCCAATACATGGTCAATGTGAATAGTGAAGCATCGAGAAAATCATCTTCACTCCGAGAGGGGTTCTTTATTTTGAATTCCAAAAAGGTGATTGGCATGAACATGTATTTACCCCTTTCACATGATGATGGTAAAATCAAATTCCAAAAGAATAAGAGACCATCTAGTGATACCCCTCTTGTGGTGCAAAGCTTATTCACCAAATAAAATAGTGCTTGATGGTTGATTTAAAAAATAACTTTTTAGCCACAAGATAAATTCTATATTTCTTTGCAATATATACACCATGGCTAAACCCTCTCTCTATTATGTGCTAATATAATTGAGTTCAGTGTCATTTAGTTGACAGCTAGCAAAGGACCCAAGGAAGTCCATGTCTAGCTGTGCTAACATGCATCCAATATAGAAAACGCTATGAAGCATCAATATACACATAGAAAATCAGATCCCAACATTGATATATGCACATGGAAATTAGATCCCATTTGGGTACGCTCGTTAATGCCTTCTTTAGCTTTTTATGCCCATTAGCATTCCTCTGTCCATTCGAGACAATCGGCACATTATATAAGGGTTTGGCATAGATGAATCTTCTATAATACCATATGTGCCTTATGAATCTTTGCATCCTCTTGTAGTTAATGGGGGTGGTGGTAACTCCAAGATCACTATTAGAGTGGAGACAAAGGTAACAACACACGCATATATGTAATAAGCAAGTAGAGATAGAGAGAAGCATAACACTCAAAGTAGATTGATGAGAATAAGCGAAGAACAAGTGAAATGACATGATAAGGTCACTTTTACACTCACTCAAAGAGTGTGTATACATGCTCAGGGAAAAGAACCTCCTAAGGAGGGAAAAAGTACCCCGTCCTTTATTGGCCTGTGTCCACAAGGCACTACCATATATAATTAGCTAATCAATCCCCAAATGTAATGATGATGTGAACATGTGCAAGGATCATGTGGCTAATCAATCCCCAAATGACAATAAGCCCAAATTCTTATGAACTTCTCCCACCATGAGAGAGTCTTTGTGAGCATATATGTCGGGTGTAGAGACATAAACTAGGCTAATGTCTCTTGCAATATGAGTCTCTTCCTAACATAATGATTATGTATCTCAATGTGCTTTGTGCGAGCATGAAATTCTCAAGTCCTCACAATGACCAATGCACTGTGCTTTGTTTTTGGAAGTTATCTTTTTGGAAATCAAGCTTTTTCCAATACATATAAATACAGGTGTGGTACAAGGGCCACACTCATCCCAGAGGAGATTCAACCCAATCTTGTGTCGACGGTGGTGACCTCTACTCTAGTCTCCATATCTCTTTGTTTATTTTAATTTTAATTATTAAGGTTTATGAGTTTAATTTGTGCAAGTATATATTATACTCTAATTTTTGTGTTGAGAAATTAGAATTCCTTCCTCAAGGGTCTTAAAGGTCCTGAGAGTAGTATTTTCTTTAAAATTTCCTTTAGGGACCACTCAAGGAGAAGGATTTTTAAAGAAAATTTCAAAAACAGGGTTTACACAATTATTTGGTGCAAAGAAGGCCAAAGGTTTTATTTTTGGGAATTACTTAAGCTTCAACAATTAACATTAGAAAAAGAAAGAATTGCAAAAGCCTCCAGTAAGGATACAAGCACTTTGGACAAAGAAAGGAGCTCAATAAAACCCAAAGGGTAAAGAAAGCAAAGCTTGGAAAACCTTTGGGCAAAAGTGTTGAATGGTTTATACAAGTGTTGAGAACCATTGGATGGATATCTAGATCAAGGGCTACAAGTCTTTGTCACCTTTTCTCCAAAGACCACTTCCAACTTTTCAAATACCACCTACATGAGCAAAAACACCTTTTAATTCTCCCATCCTCTCCAAAATCTAGCCTTATGGATGGAAAGCGCATGGGCTGAAGATCACTTCCCTAATTTTAGCTTTGTTAGATATATATATTATCAAAAAGCAACTTCACATCTTTACATCTAGCTTCCCAGGGCTCTTGGAGGTTACTATTTTGAGCACACTTCTTGGATTTTTCTACCATTGCTTTCTGCACATTAAATCAAGGGTTTCAAGCACAAAAGACTCTCATATTTCTCACTTATTTATCAACATTTCTTCTTCAAAGTTTCTACAAAGACTAAATCAAGTGTTCAAGGGAAAAGTCGCCATCAAGGGCTCCAAGCAAAGGAGAATTTCAAAAGTTTTGTCAAGGTTTACTTTTTGCATATTTCATCGTCTTTTTCCACGATTCAACCATGAGGATGACTTCTCTCTCGAGCAAGAGGCTAATTATGCACATGAAGGTATTTTTAAAGAATCGAGTATGCCTACACCTATTGAAAATAAAGTTTCACCTCATATGCTTCCTATAAATAAATAAATAAATAAAAAGACAAATTAATGACAAGAAAGTAAATTTTATGGACCTTTCAAGATTATACAAAAAGAATCTATCATTGACCCATAAGACCATCACTACATGCACATGCAACACTTATGTTAAGTCCCTTGTGACTTTCAAGAATCATCCTCTATTGAACATGCCAAATGGATGCCAGAAACGTTTTCCTGTTCTTACCAAATTCTCATCCACTCATACCATCTATGTAATTGAGGACAATTGCAACCCGAGAAAGAGGGAATGTTAGTCATAACCTCTATGGAGATGCCCATTATTTTATTTCAAGATATTTTATTTTGGATGTGCCTTTTATTTATATCATCTACTAGGATTAATGTGTTTAATCAGTTGAGTGCGTTGATATGATGTCTACTACCAGGATTAGTGTGTTTAATCAGTTTTGTGCATTGGTATAATATAGTCAAAATTAATGTGTTTAATCAGTTATGTGCACTAATAACTAATATTATTTTAGATGAAAGCGATAATTGAGTTATGTTAATCGCGGGTGGAACATGTGTTGGACCACTATGAGATATTTTGGAAGACACGTAAACACCTTTATGGGTTTATATTTAGGCATCAATATTTTTGTAAGGCTAACACCTCGTGCCTTTATACATACCAAATAGTATTTTATAATTTTGGGTGGCCCAAGACTTTATATTATTGCTTGCTATATTTTTGTAGCTCATAAACTCAAAAGCACTTGTGCTTTGTTTTTAGAAGTTATCTTTTTGAAAAGCAAGCTTTTTCTAATACATATAAATATGGGTGAGTGGTACAAGGGCCACACTCATTCCAGGGGAGATTCAACCCAACTTGTGTCGGCGGACGTTGACCTCTACTCTATTCTCCATCTCTATTTGTTTATTTTAATTTTTTTTATAAAGGATAATGCTTTTAATTTGTGCAAGTATATGTTATACTCTAATTTTTGTGTTGAGAAATTAGAATTTCTTCTCCAAGGATCTTAAAAGTCCTAACACTTGTACTCAATTTCACAGCTGTGACTACTACTTCTTCTTGTTGCTAAGCTATGATATATACATGAATTACCAAGATGAAAGCAAAAGCCACTAGTGGACACCCACATGTCATAACATTCTAGCCTAATCGGAATCACTAAAAGCATGCAGCTCTCTGCTGAATATCACCCCTCTTAGCAAAGAATAGCCCAAGGGACTAAGTGCCCCCCTTATAAGAATCAGAACACTTGCTTGGTAGGCTGCCAATGCTTACTTCTAATATTGTGCATAAATCTGCTCAACTAGGAGACCCCAAATTAAATATCTGGCCTTGTATTACATAGATAAATAAGGAACATAATAGCTTGCTCACATAAAGTGATGTATCAAATGGTTCACATGCATCCTAGAGAATAATCCTAGAATGTGTCTCTACTGGTGTAACAAAACAAGACCAAACCATGTAAACAGTCTTTGCATGTACTTTGATTGTAATATCACAATACCATCATCACGTGTTGCATAAACTGTATGCAAAAAATATTGTAGCAAGCCCAAATGTGTCATCTCAAATGACACGTGTAATTCAGCCTTTAAGGCTAAAATCTTCTCCTCATTAGGGCATGTGAGAAGCATGTCATCAATGTATAAAAATGATGACAAAAATAATAATTTTACTCCTATTTATATAGATGGTACTCTCAGTTGGACTAAAGAAACATTTGCAAACCAAGTATGCATTTATCTTCTTGTACCATGCTTTGGGAGCCTCCCTAAGGAGGCCATATAAATATTTTCTTAACCTATATATTTTAGACTCCTTTCCCTTCTGAGAAAAACCACAAGGCTGAGATACCCAAACCTCCTCATGTAAATCACCATTAAAGAAGGCAGTCTTAATATCCAACTGATGTACACATTCATGGGATGCCAATGCAATAATACATCGGATTGTAGTCATACAAGACGTGGGGGAAAAGTTCTCATCATAATCTATGCCCTTCTTCTGAGCATAATATTATGGAACATTGCCTTGTAGAGTAGTCAATGCTACCATTAGCTTTATAATTAAGCTTATAAACCCACTTTATACCAATGACCTTTTTTACCACCATAAGGCAAATCTATCGAATATCAAGTGTCATTTTTTAGGATTAATTCGTATCCATCCCGCTGCATGGCCTACATCAATGATCATTTTCCTATGCTTCCTCAAAGGAAACAGGTTCTCTTCATTGCATACACTGACAATGAGAAGAATAAGATGCATGATGAAAACATACACGTGTCATGCTAAGCGGCAAAGGAGTAGCTTTTGCTTTCTTGCAATGTCTACACTAGCCATTTTGGGATACTCTTAGATGCGTGTATAGCTACCCTTTCCTCGTTCATAATTGTCTCATCAATACGGCCAAAATTTGATCTAATTTTTAGCTGGTGTATGAGCTAATTTGTAGCACCTTGTTGAGCATTTGTTTGTGCCACATATGGTTATTCGACATTGTACAAAGGTAGGGGTGTATCAAAGATGTCATGTGAGCATGGATTTTACTATTTTTTGCATAAAATTACGAGTTGAATTGAGTTCTTAACAAAGGCAACATCTCTACTCTCACCAAAATCCGCCTAGTGTGGTCGGATGGTAGCGCCTACACACTTTATTTTCTAAGTTATATCCCACAAAATGCAATTTACTTCCTTATTATCCACCTTATTGCATTGTTCTACTTAGGCAGCACAAGCACATAAGCAAGATAACCAAAAACATGTAAATGAGCCATAGGGGGCTTCCTACCTTTCCACGCTTCATAAGGGGTAATTGTTTGTAAGCCTTGGTGGGGTATCAGTTTAACACACAAGTGGCACACATAACTGCCTCTAACCAAAAAACATAAGTGGCACCTGTTTCACACATAAGAGGCACACATAACAACCAAAAAACAGAAGGCAAGTCCAAGCCTTTAACATGCAATGTGTCATCTCTATGAGAGGTCTCTTCCTACTTTTAGCCACACCATTTTCCTGAAGTGTGTAAGGCATTAATGTTCAATACAACTTTGGAGAGACTTATCCAAGTGGATGAATGGAAACTTAAGAGTCCCCCACACTATTGAACTTGAACTTGAAGAGGAGGAGGTTCAGCAATGCCCCATTGATCATCCTCCTCCCTCCATAACCAAAACCAAAGGATAGCAAAAAGTGCCAATGAATAAGCTATTGGGGCACTATTTGAAAGCAAAAAGTGTTACCTAACGATCTCTGTGATTTGGATGGTGGTGCTGGCATCAGTATAATTACCAAGGAATTCAGGGAGGCTTAGGATAGCCCACTGTGCATGGGAACAAGCCATTTGGTCAAGCTTACAGGATGGGAACACATTAAAACTCTTAGGTGTTCTGCGAGATGCAAAGATCAAAACCTTTGGACTAAGATTCTACCAAAAATTCATAGTGATGGATTTTCAAAGAAGAGTATCATGCATGATTATGCTCGAAAGGCCTTACATAAGAGAAACAAGGCTGGTTCATGATTGAAAAACCAATCACGTCTATATACGAAAAGACAACCAATCCTTGAAGATAAACTTGAAGACAAGGAAGACTCATCCCCACATGTCGAGGTAATCCCATTAATGAGTTTAACACAACTACCCAAACTGCTTTGATCTCAACATGTATAAATATTGCAACATGTTGTTGATAGTGAAGATGAGAATCGGGACTATAAGCCTCTCTCAAAGAGCTGGACCAAGATGGAAATAACCTCCATGTTCTCAACATTCCTTTTGGAAGCCAACAGTGACTTCGAACTAGGAGGAACTAGTGATATGTCTAGCAACAACGACTCCTCGGCAAAAGGATCAACATCTACCTTGCCCACATTCAACCACCAGCGGAGAAGGAGAAAACGGCATAGAAAGCCTAAGAAGTATCTTCTCCCCATGGAGATGGATCTTTACTAGCTTTTCTAGATTGGACTATAGATTCACACACTACCTACACCCGACAATGAGAGGCCGACCTAAAACAAGGTCACCATTCATACCAAGACAGGGGTTTATCAAGGTGTCAAGGAGCGTACGAGCTCCAAGCAAGCCAAGCTACTAAAGTCAAGACTAAGGTATAGAAGGAAGTGAAACTCAAAGAGCTCACCGAGCCTTAAGAAGAAGATCTGAGGCAAGTGCCCCGAGTACTTTAAATCCTATAATATCGATAGGGACAAAGTGATACACAGCGAGAAGACTCAAAGAAGCGCTAACGAAGATCCACATGTTTCATATGATGGCCCCACCAAGGCCAAGGAAGTAAATCTTACTGGCCACCCAGATGAAGAACTTGAGCCAATGTTTATTACCAAGGACCTCACCCCCAAGCAAGAAGGAGAATTGATAGCCTTGCCAAAGAATTTTAGGATGTGTTCGCCTAAGAAATATACTGACATGAAGAGAATTCCTCCATAAGTGGTAAAACACACCATCCCTCTCCACATCCCTCTCCATAAAGATACGAAACCATCCAAACATAGAGCCTATCACATGAATCCCAAGCACGAACATATAAGAGGTAGACAAGCTTATCGACATGAGATTAATGTATAAGATCAAGCACACCGAATGGGTGTCCCCGATATTAATCATTTAAAAATAACAAAAATCTTAGAGTGTGAATTAACCTCAAAAAGATTAATGTCCCCATAGTTTACGATTACTACCCCTTGCCTTACACCGATCGTATGCCTTACACTGACCATAGTTTGCAATCATCACCCCTTACTGTTATGGATCATTTTTAGCTCTTGCTCATTAAAGCAAGAATGGAAATAGACAACCACCACCGTGGGGATACTTACCTTGCTTCTAAGCCCAAGATCTCCATGACCTTCAAGCCTCACCAATGGTAGCTATCTCAAACCCTCTAATCCTCTCTTGTTATCAACAAGAGGTTTTCTACAACTCCTTACAAGGACACATCTCTCTCAGTCTCTATACAGCTCACAAAGCATAAAGAGGCACATATACTAAGAGCCTCCTAGCGTGCCTGACGCCCCTGGCCTCCCCGTCGGCCACGATCACCTCATCAGCTCCAGATCGAGGACATGCTCCATCGCCATCGAGCTACCTTTCCATGTGACATAGCTGAGGGAGACCTCTCGACCATACTCATTAGCCCCATGCTTGATATTTTGAAGAGTGGTATACCATCTACTCGGAGTTGATGCTACTCTCATGTTTCTATGTTCTTAGTATTCCATGATGAGTTACCATGGATAATTTTGTATCACCCCAATGAGATAGCTATGTTTATAATTTCTTTCTGTTTTATTTCCATTCCATGATGAGATATGCCATGGACATTATTGTATCACTTTGGTCTCATAGGCCCATTGGGTCTTTAGTAGACGCTTAATATATCTTTCTCTCTCTCTCTCTCTCTCTCTCTCTCTCTCTCTCTCTCACACACACACACACACACACACACACAAGAGCAAGGAGATAACAAGAGCTCACTTAGCTCAAAGTAGGATTGTGTCTTTACATTATGAGAAAATGTCTTATATATATCTTGCCTTGATTCACATTTGGGCATCCAAAACTTAGAAACTAACTAATAAGCTTGGCATGGCTAGCTTTTCTCATAATATTTATAACTTTTATAGTGGCTTTTCATGACACTTATTACTACTCCCATATATAGTAGAGAATGCTTTTATTAACCCTAAAATGGATTAACATCCTTGCCTATCTGATGCAAATAGAGATGTGATTCCAAAATGTTGTATCTACCATGTCTTCAAACGTGGCACATATTTCCTTATAATAAGTAGCAAAGATGATAATAGTATTACATGATTTTTTCTTCTTTAGGATCCCTATTCATGTCAAAGCATAGAACTTCTTTGTCATAATTCTCCACACCTTCTTTCTTTTAATTGAGGAGTTTCATGATCAGCTTCATAAATCAATGGCTAGCTCAGGTATCCTTCTCTATGCTCTTATCCACATTAGGAGATATTGTCGTTAGCTCGTCGTTAGCTCGCTATGTTATTAAACCTTGTTGGCTCAAATCAAAGAAAATTATAGCAAACATGAAAATCCTTTTTTTGTTCTACAAACTCTATCGACGTATACCTTCTTTTCATCAACAGTATAGTGGGTGTCAATGATGCCCATATTCCTGGATTGCTAAGAACTACTTTCTCCACTCTAGCTAGATGTCAAATTCCTCTATCCTAGGATTTTTGTCATCTATCTCTATCTTTGTGTAGCCCTGCTTGAATGTACTAGATGTTGCTTTTTCCATCATCAGCAGCTATAAGCTATCATAAAGTGACCATGTGTATACCAAGCAAGTCATGTAATTGTGTGTTTTCTAGCTTTGTATACTTACTGGTCCAATTTTCCACAATGTACCTCCCCCTTTCATAGGCATAAGCTCTTTTCCCATTCTAACATCGAGGCCTTGATTAGATATGGCATGTACGGGACCTTTTTATTGGCCACATTGTAAGACTTCCAAAAGATTCTTCTTGTAGGGTTGAAGAGTGTTATTTACATTAAAACCTCGAACAACTTTGGTCGCAATAATGGATTACCAACCTGAATTAAAGCCTCATAGTTGGGAAGAGGTAGTTTGTCCAAAACATCTTTGTCAAGAGAATGCAATGGTAAAGAAATGGGTGAAGGAGGTGTTACCTCGCTCGAAGGGCTCTCGCAATCAGCCGTACTATCGTTGATTCTTAGGAGACGAGTGTCGATGGAAAATTCAAAGTGAAAAGAAGATGACTCCCTATTAGTAGATTGGACATCAATATCATTACGAACAAGTTTATGTGAAGAAAGGAGTTTATCTTTGAGAGGACGTTTAATTGAATTAGTTGTAATGATTATCCTCCTCCCTATTCTCTTCAAATGGTGGTTGCGGGGGAGGTTTGGTTGTACTGGTGAACATATCAATATTTATTCTCTCTCCTGGATTATTAGTAATGGATATTTGATATACCCAATAGTAAAATCATGAACTTATGATACAATTATTTCCTCAAGATGTTTCTATAATTTTTGATAGAGCTCTAGTAAAATGTGAATACAAGTATTTGCTCAAGATATTTATATATTTTTTAATAGAGCTTTGGTATACCATATGGATAATACAATAAACTCTCATGTATCATGTGCGTTGAGCCACCTCTATATCTGAAACCAAGCAAAACTGTTAGTTATGGTTTCAAAATTTGCTCACGTAAGGAAGGTTAGGTGGCCTAAAAGGTTCTAAGATCTCCTACCTATTATCCAAGATGGTGGAGTTCATATGTACTCCACACCATGATTTGAAGTTTAGGTCTATAGGGTGCAAAGCATATGTGCACACATGGTTGTGTAGCCAGTAAGGTGTATCATTACAAAATATGGCCATGATTACAATGGTGCAGACATCCATCCCTGAGTTTTGTTTGTATGAGACCTAAATTACCCATGTTAGATCTTGACTAATATGCGCCATATTGCACTAACGTTGCAAGCTTAACTACATGTGCTAAACTTGCAGTGCAACAATAATTAAATCTTGAGTTCCAACTTAGATTAAATAATATGCTTTGGAATTCTGAAGAAAATATAACTTCACGCAGTTAAGGCATTTATTAAGGATTAATCTTGTTAAAAAATACATCTAAAAGCAAAAAAACTATATTAGTTAGAGTATCCAAATGCCTTCTTACATCCTATTTAATTTCAACGCTTTGATTACCTATACAGATGTTCAAGGTTTACATCAAGCAAGCAGCACTCATAGATTGGGACTTATGTTTCATGTTACCAAAGAAAGGAGACTCTTTCAAGGCTAATTAGAGGTGGATTTTACAATCCCTTGATGACAGTAGAGCATGCTAGTCCAAATTAATGCCTCAACAAGAACCACAACAACAAGATTAGCATACATAAAGTGGTATCTCTATGCTCATGCACAAAGAGGGAAAATTTTACTTTACACCTCTGTATTCTTTCTGTACTTCACTCTTTTGTCAACACTAGTTCATCTGCATGGCCAATCTTGAGAAAATTCCTTCGGTCCTCGTAAGAATCGTATTACTTTCCTGAAGTTCTAGCGTCACTTCATCTCCCAGATTGCAACGCTTCCCATCCCAGGACAATATTCTCATCTCTGAGAAATTTTAGTACTTTTTACTAGCTACAGCTTGCATTCTCATCATAACAACACAATTCTATAAATCTCATAGTTTACAAGACACTACTGAAACTTTTCTATTCTATACCAAACTAGTGCTAAAACTATCAACATAAGGTTTAGAACTCTTTCCTCAAGGAGTAAAGCAAGTGCTTAAGACAAGTTGTGCAATGCAAAGCACAAACATAGGTTAAGAGAGATCAATAACTTTTAACATAATCATGTTTAGTGGTGACTGGAGGAGAATCGTATATGTTCAGTTACAGTATTCATTCTTTTACCTGATTGCTTTAAGTCCTCCTTGAGCAAGTCTCTAGGCCTACCTTTTTTTTGTGTTGTTGGAGATGACATTTTCAATCACCTAAACCAACATAAGTTGCAAACTTTAACCCACTAAAGTTGTTGGAATGAAAGGTAAAAATTTACAGATTACAGTATGGCATTGGTAAAAGAGCTTTACATTTTCTAAATTCATATGTCAACTAGGCTAACACCTTCAGTGCTCTGATTTCAGTCTTTCAGATTTACTCGCATGCATGAGCATGTATGCATTTACTATCTAATCAACATAAATAGTAAAATAACCCAATCATACAAAGTATTTTATCATACATATAAATAATAAATACCCCATTCATACAAAGTATTTTATCACACGTGATAAAACATTGCTATGATATGTTAGTATTTTATCATTACATACAACTGTATTTTATCATACATACACACTCTTATCTACTTATGAACCCATTAAAGACATGAAATGACGAACCTATCTCCTTACGTACCATTACACCTCATACATCTTATCGACCCTTATACCTCATATAACATATCATAATATATACTTGAGAAAACACTATGATCTCCTTAGAAACCCATACATAACATGAATAACATGTGAAGAGAACCTATACAAGGCATGTCAGACTGGTAGCTGTCTGGGAATGCGTATCTTGGTTGAAGGTTGGGCATGCGTCATCTCTGAGCTGTGCTTGACAGTAAATTTAAATGTTTATAACTAAATAAAAAGAACCTAATTTATCCACACAGATCTCAAATGCCCCCTTTATATATTCTTCGCCTGGCAACAAGCATTCAAGGGTTGCATGTTTGATTTAGACTCCAATCTCTGCCATTACATCTGGTTCGTCTGATTACATCTAGTTAACCTAACTACCCCCAATGCTAGCAGTTGCATTGCAAACATGGCACCCCGCCCCCCACCACCCCCGGCCTCTTTCCCTTGTCCATCAACATAGACGTTGCTGCGGTCCAACTTCCAATGCATCATATGGACCATACCTTACTTACTCATACTCCAACTCTCCTCGCAAAATTTGGAGTTCTTAACAACATATCATTGATCAAAAGGAAATTGTGTGTCATTTTCTAGAACTTTGAAGGGCTGTGGGTGCTTCCCTGTGCAATGGAGGTTCCACATCCTGAAATATGCCCTTTCAAGGTTTTTCACCTGAGACCGTCATAAAGTATACAGCTTAAAAATGGGACATGCAGGAGCTAACTGCTGTGGCAACTATTACAGGAACTTCAAAGTATGCTTTTGCCATGTAAATAAATCAAAAAATCCAACAGAAAAGCAATATTAATTACCCATCGTGCAGTGTCAAACAAGGGACACGTCAATCGGGCTGCCCGAAGCTTTGTAGTCAATGACTTCAACATTGCTGGATTTGTTGCTAACAAGACTGCTTTCTCCTCATACTCTTTCATACTGTTTCCGAGGCAAATCAACATTCAGACAGCTAAGCGCACACAAAAGCAACTCAATAATCCATAAACAACATGATTAGGGACAGAACCCACCTATATACCACCATATCTTCCCCGATACCAGTAGCCATGCACAGAGAGCCAGCAACTCGTGTAGCCATTTTCTCCAATGGAAGGGTGATCATAGGTAACCCAGCCCACAACACATCAGTCCCAGTTGTATGTGCATTGCACAATGGCCTGCAAGGAAAAGACCTTAACATTATGGTAACTGTTCAAAATATTGCAGCAACTTCCACAAGGGATAGTTGCACAAACCCCGACACCTGCCGGCAAGTTGTGGACAGCAAGATTGCCTCTCCATCCTTCACAGGTGGCCTGGATGGGCCTCCACTTACCGACAGGCAGCATAATTCTGTAACCAGTCTAAGCTACATGAATATTAAAATACTTCTAAATGCCAACAAAGAACTGGAATAGTGCGTACGTGTCCAAGAAAAGGTCAGCTAGGGAACTTCGACGGATATGCTCATTCTTAACTGCAACATCAGTAAAAATTATCTGCTCAGGCTGGACACCTTGCGAGATGGCATCTATACAAAGATTCACAAGAATAAGTCAGTGCTACCTCCACACCCTGCTGTCCCCCAGAACACACAAAAAAAAAGCACCTTTCAGAAACAGGCACTTACATGCCCGTAGTCTATTTTCGCCAGCAGCAGGGAAGCGCAAAAGCCATAGTGCACTATTAGGAACTCTCTTCAATATATTACACCTACAGATAATATAAATAGATAATTAATATACAAAATGGTACACAAGGTTGCCTCCATCAGAAATGTTGTAACAACTCTACCAAAGGCCTACCATGTCACAAAGACTTCTGGATCGATCTTATATAGCTGATTGAAGCATGCAAACAGGAACTTGTCTTCCGGCAAACCATAGTCTGAGCGCTTAGGTTGGCAACTAGGATCTAGAACATCTAGATTTTTCTGCAACATAGGCAGCTGATCAGTAATCCAATGAAGTATTTAATCTCTTAGTATAAGATTAAAGAACCTCTAGTAAGAAAATACCTGCTTATAATCATTGACAAAGTAACAATGTGGCACATGGACAAGCATTTCTGAGTAAATGTGTGAGTAACAAATCGGCGAAACAAACTGCAAAAAAAAAACCAAAAACCCCCCAAAAAAAACATACATCAGCACTCTCATGGTGGCATGGGTCAACCACTTATAGTGACATGGGTCTTTAAAAGCATTATAGATCCATTAGAAAGTATAAAGCCCACTCAAGTTTTCTACCTCATCTGTCACCAGATATTGTATGTAATCAGCACCAGTAGTACCAGGAAATCCCATGTAAGAAACCTGTATTGGGGCTGGTTGCATGGCAAAAATCTCATTTCGGGCACCCTACTTACACATGCAAGTTAACATAAAATATCCATAAGGTTCAAAACCCGATAAAGAAAAATAAGGGCACTATGTTCACTCTAATCTTCTTCCTTGGTGGGTTAAATATTATTAGTTTTATTGCATCCAGCCGGTACTGAACCCAAGGGTAAGAAACGACAGCCTTCACCACATGTAGCCCTTAGACTCTTCTCAACTCTTTTACCTTTGTATAGCCATTCAGATTGATCAAGATCTGAATCTGGTCTTCAGCAATCAGCCTTGCAATTACATCAGACACAACCGAAGACACATCCTTGAAATGTTCTGCTTCAGATGCTGTACGCTGCCTCCATTCACTTCCATCACTCGGACTCAAAGCATAGCAAAACACCTAATTTTACAAACCTCCTATCAATTTAAAACAAAAAATGGGGACCCCGATTGAATGGTCGAGAGGATTCAAAAAGCAAAAACAGTAGAACTAAAGAGTGACTGTACCTCAACATTCTCTCTATTATGCATCCCAAAAACCGATCCCATAAGATGAGAAAGAGGATGATTCCCAAAGTCGCTGCTTACATAACTGCAATAAACAAAACCCAAGATAATAAAGTAAGCTGCCATCATATGCAAAAATAATCAAGCCTGGTGCTCTTATATAAAGCAAAGCATACCCCACTCTAAGCCGTCCCGAGCCACCCTCACTTCTGACAGGCACTGCTAGAGGGTGAGTGAAGGAAGGCAAGCTGAACCGCGACGCAACTAGTGCTGAATGTTTTGCATATTGTCGGCTGTCAGAATGCACAAAGCTCATGATGCGCTTGAGAGCACTACACTCAGGTACAAGTTTACATCAACATCTAGCTACAAGGTAAGAAAGCACATTACCTTATGTCTAAGGCAAGCAGAGGGTCAATCGGATATGCAATTGCATGAAACGGCTGCACGCTAGGAAGAAAATGCATCTGTTGTTTTAAGAGAACAGGAAAATGAACATCAATATGAATTCCAAAGATCAGTCATTGTTCACGACGTATGCAAAATGGAATTTACTTTGATTTGTTGCCTGATGACACGCTCAATGTCCACAAATTTGTTTTCTCGGTCCTCCCAATCGCATACACACTGAAACACGAACAATCTCTCTCTAAGGAGCCTGCCTTTGTTGGCTATAGGGAGAGAGGTCGAGAAAAGAGAGAATTAACACTGAGGAAGGGGGGGGAGAGAGAGAGAGAGAGAGAGAGAGAGAGAGAGAGTGTGTGTGTGACTGCAATTTTATTTTCTCTAGCTACTTTTTAAAAGGTTCCTAAGCAAAAAAGAACTAATGCTATCTGCAGCATGTAAGTGAGTTGGTAGTTGATTGAACTCTTGAGCATGAGGTCTCGGGTTCAATCCCAGCTTGCTACCACCGGATGGAGACCTGGTTGCAATTCCAACTGATATAGCAGCATCTCATGGGAATTTTTAAAAAACTATCATAAGGCACGCCAAAAAGGAGCAGAAAAATGATGGCGACAGCTCATGGTAGTCCCAAGGAAGAGAGCTCTCTAATGTTGAAATAATGTTCGTCATGAGCACCCATACCAAAAATGCCATTTGTATGCTAAGCTAAATATACCTGCAAAGTGTGAAGCAAGTTGCAGGTAGCCTCGGGAAATTCGGACCTAAGGACCAGTGCTTGCTTGTAGCTTTTTATGGCCGCTTCCACGTGCCCACTGCAATATCATGATTTGAAATACACCACACCACACACCCCCCCCCCCCAAAAAAAAAAAGGGGATAAAAATTCAAGGAATGACATGTAAATACTATCTTCCACAAACCTGTCTTTGTATGCTGACGCCAGATTAGCATGCCCCTCAGCCATTGTTGGACGTATCGTGACAGCCCGGACATAATCCTGTATGGCCTCACTCACACGGCCAACCTCTTTGAAAGTATTCCCTCTGTTCACGAGACCATCTGCTGCAAGAGGGTCTATGCGTAAGACCTCATTGTAGCAAGCTATTGCTTCAGCATAATGCCCCTGCAAAAACAGATGCAAAAATTTTATACCATGCACCCTACGAAGAGAGGAGTGGCTCTACAGTAAGATATCAAACCTGCTGCTTGTAAATTGTTGCCAAGTTATTGTAAGGTGCTGATAAGCCCGTGGTAACAGTCAGGGTAGCCTTGTAGAAATTTGCTGCTATGTTGACCATGTTTCTGGTGATAAAAGAAAACAAGAACTTGTGAGAGAGACAAGTCAAAATGATGCATCTAAAACTACCACATTAAGAAAGACGCACTTACGCTTCCATATAAATGTTTCCCAAGTTTGTTAAGGCCTGAGGGTGATTTCCCTGAAGCTGAAGACATGCCTGTAAACAAGCTAAAAGGACTGTAAAGAAACACTCAACAACAAATTCAGATTCCTATGGAAAAACCCTTAAAAATGCTACAGATTCTAACCTTCACCAACATAGATGCAAATCAACAATGCTATCACACCAGCATAGCTAACACTGAGCTCTAAAGCATCCCTACAAATGATGCAAATCACCTCAGAGCCTAGAGCCCAAAGCCCAGCAGCCATGCCAATTTCTAAAGTCAGAATGCATCCAGGTGTAACACATTCATGCTAAATGGTATCAATGCAATGCAACCTGCTGTAATGTCTCAGCAAAGCAAACAAGAGCTTCAAAATCTGATAAACTACTAAAACCCCAACAGAATCCATCATACACTCACAACTGCAGGGTAAAACTAGGCTGAAAGCCCACCCATGTCCTCACTCAGAACTGTGCATGCGTCCAGGTGGAACACATTAATTCTAAAATGGTCTCAATGGAATGCAAACCTGCTGTAATGTCTCAGCAAAGCAAAAAAGAGCTTCAAAAACCAATTAACTACTCAAAACCCTGACACAAGCAATCCTACACTCACAACTGCAGGGTAAAACTTGTCTGAGAGCCCACCCATGTCCTAGGACCATTAAAAGCTTAGTTATACTTCCCAAAATATCCAGACGGTTAAATACACAGAAAAAATCCAGAGGCAAAACCAAACACATCATAGCAGCATGAGAAGCACCTGATAACAAACTATTGCCTCTTCCACCCTCCCTGCATCCTTCAATGCATTACCCTGTCAGACCACAAAACACAATCAAAACAGTACCCACTGCCTTCTAAAAACAGTACAAGAAGAAGTAACGGTATGAGGACATCATCAACCATCAGAAAACTTGCCACACAAGCTGCCACTCACAAGATTGTTGTATGCCTCCAAAAAAGTGGAATCCAACAGGATTGCTTGCTTGTAATGCATTATGGCCAGGTCCAGATTGTTCTGTTCGTAGTAGACACTCGCAAGATTACCTGCACACCATCACACCGTCCCCCAGCAAGCCCCCGTCACCCAAACCACCCACAACACACTTACCGGAAGCTGATTGTGCCCTTCCATACACAACACAGGCCACCACCCCTAGTTATGGCCAGCAGCTGTGCTCGTTGCCAGATTGCGCGAGGACGACAGATCTTTGTAATTGATTGCCGAAGACAAAAAATTGCAAAAACCCTTTCCATCCATGTGTATACACATGAAGACCTCTACACTAGGATCAATATATGAGGGTTCCCCATTGCGTGAAGACTTTTTTAAGACCAGACAGACGGGTTGGTGAATTGAAAGCTCAGGCAATCACTTTGATGTCCCGGGGCGCCCACCGTCCAAGCAAGGTAAATGAGACAACAGAATACAAGTAGGACGATCTGTCAGACACACAGTATTTTACACATTCGGACCCAAGTGGCAGATAGCCACCACCATGCTCGGAACCTGATGCAATCCCTTAGCCAGGACCTATGTGTGTACAGAAAAAAGCCACACATGCATGCAAACTCTCAGCAGGCGCAATAAAAGCAAAATGTATTCACAGCAGCCAAGTAAAAGAACACAACCGTCACAATAAAACAAATGAAGTTTTGGTCCTTACCATAAGCTATGGCATACTCGGGTCTAATCTGAATTGCTTTTTGATAACACATGATGGCATCTTGAGGCCTTCCCATAGCCTGCAGTCAAAAGACTTCGCATCAGAATCCTGCTTTGTAATAATCAGTTTTATGCCTTATCATTCTAGAAAGACTGACCTTCAGAACATTCCCTTGATTCATGTAAGCATCAGAAAAATTAGGTTTCAGCCGAATTGCTTCCTGTCCAAACAACACAGTTAAACTAGCAAGACATTGCCATAACCTTAAGGTCAATTTCCACGTCTTCAGAGACAAGTGGTAAGAACATTTCCAAAACTGCCTTCCATAGACCACTTTAAACTTACTTTGTAATATGCAAGCGCCTTCTGATAGTCCCCTGCTTCCATGAACAAGCCAGCTATGTTTGACCATGCAATAGCAAATGTGGGCTGAATCCGTAATGCCTCCACATAGCAAAGATAAGCCTGTCATTTACAGCATTAGACATAGTTAAGACGTCTAAGTCCATCAAGCAGGTGGTGGGAATTGGACGGCTCCACCCATGGGAGCAGGCGGGTGAGATCTCAAGAACCCTTTCTTCGGCTTGCACAATGTGTACAAAGCCCCTTACTAGGCACCTTATCAAAACAACAAAACTTTCCAGCAAAAATGACTGCTTACATGCTGAGCCAGTCCTCGGGCCTTCAACAAATTTCCCAAATTGCTATAGGCATCAACCTGGTTTACACCATCAAGAAAAACCCCAAGAAAAGGTTTCATACGCCAACACTTGAATCATAGCCACTATTGAGTGCACTTTCTACAGAAACCCAGCGTTTAAAGGTTGGAAACTCTCAATTGAAGATTTCATCTTGACATATATATACCAGCTTGGGATTGATTGAAAGAGCTTGGCGGCAGCATTCTTCCGCTTCACGGAGCATTCCCTTGCGCATATATGCACTGGCCAGATTAGACCATGCATCACAAAACCTTGGACGTAGCTGCAAAAGCATTACTAAAAATGTCAATGCACTGTGTCCACGCAAAGAGTACCTATGCTGGAATCAGAAAAACTACTCACTTCAATAGCAATAGAATAGTACTGAATGGCTACATCAATATTTCCTTTCTCCTGCAATCAATCCACCAGTAAGCTTAAGCCTCTCGTCCTGTCGGGACATGCATATGTCATGCTTTACTTTATAGAGATCCTTTTATCACCTTCCATGCATTGGCCATGTTGCCATAGCACTCCGCAAACTGAGGATCGATTCGGATGGCTTCCTCGTTCTTTTTGATGCACATATCATAGTCATGAAGCTGAAAAGGACAATTTTTTTAACTGATCATTGTACTGAATCTGGCAAACTAACATTAAAAACATCTAGGGGGCCATCTTGGCCACCCATGAGGGATGGACAGGCAATCTTGCCGATCCACTGGTGGGGACATTCTCTACCCAAACTTAGCTTGTGAATATGCCAACATATAATTGTAGATACACAGCCCCCAATGCAAACTTCAGACCCAAGGACGGACACCAAAGCTTATTACCTGGTAATAAATTGCACCTAAAAGCAAAAGAGATTCTGTCCTTGATGGATTCTTTTCATGTACAGCTCCACAATGGTCCAACGCTTTGTTGAAGTTTCCAGCCTTGTATTCTTTATGAGCCAAAGAGAGGAGTGTATCTTCATCTACTGCATCATGTGACGATCACCATTGGAAGAAGCAACCAAAAATGCAGGCTTTCACCCAAAGAAGTAGTGAGCAACAGAAGCAATCGGCAATTGATGGAGGCTAACCATATTAGTGTTTTTCCATAACCCAAGTCAAAGAGTCTTGTCTGAATGAGGCTGACAAGACCGATGAATAGTCTACATTAAGCTAACAAAACCATAGATTTCTTCCTCGTAGAGATCAAAAAATCGGTGACCTGATCTTGCAGAGGTGGACAAAACCGGCAAGTTCCCATTACCTACTACCTAGTGTCGTAGAAACCAACAACACACTGGGTGGTTTTTGATGATAAAACCATGATTTCGTATATGATCAAGCGCGTCACCGTTGCTTATGATCAAGCCCGTGATTTGCTGTGACCTTCTATTAGCGAATAGCGATTTATCAAGACCTGACCTCAATCTTGCAGAGAGTAACGAGAACCTATAGACCTCCCCTACGCCCTGCTTCTGTGCCTGACTAATCCAACCAAACCAGGAGCTTCGCCAAAAAAATATACACTCAAAAAACCAACGAAATATAGTAAATCGGAGCTACCGAACACTTACAATCAGGTTGATCCAAACCTAGGGGTTTTTGGCTCTGAGAAAAGATGAGCTGCTGCGATGGAGACTGCTCCGGTGGTTCGAGCTTAACATGCTCTCTGGCGACGCTTGCACGACCGTTGCCACCGTGCCCCTGCCGCAGGGCGGTCTGGACGGAGATCATGTCGGGAACGATTGCAGAAAACCACGAAAAGCTAGGGTTTGTAGAACGATCAGAGCGCCGGAATCAGAGGAAGCGACGGAAACATCGAATCCGGCGATGCAACAGAAATGGTATAGAAAAGAAGCTAGGGTTTTCTGCGGAGAAAACCGAGCTATGGCGATGGAGAAGCCTCCCTTTCTTTCTCTCTCTCCCCTTCCCTCTCTGTGCAGGCAAGATTTCTGCAGAAAAAATCTTGGCGGTCTTGAATATAGCGACGTGCAGGTTCGTGAGAATGTTCGGAAAAACTAGGGTTTTCTGCATGGGACAGCGTCACAGGCTTCTCTCTCTCTCTCTCTCTCTCTCTCTCTCTCTTTCGGTGTCTGTGTCTCTCTCTCTCCGCTTTCACCCCGCGTTGCTATTTTTGCTCCAACTTTTCCCGATTTTGTTATTTCCAACCGCAAATAATAATCCACGCATTTAGTGCGCCATGCGCGAGCCCTTACCCACTTGAGTTCGAATCCAACTTTGGTCAGATAACCCTCGGGTGGAGTTCGAATCCAACTTTGGTCAAATAACCCTTCGAGAATTCTTGGAATAATCTCTTACAACATGAAAACAATTCTTCTTCTTCTTCCCCCTTGGGGCGTTCACACGAATGTCCTCTCCACACTCTGTCCAAAAATACATCTCAAAAGTGAAAAGTGGTGGGATTGAGGCACTTTGTTGAAGCTACTTGAAATAGCTCCTACTTTTTGAAGTTGTTTATGGAAATTCCTATCAAAGGGGATGAGCGGTTGTTAGTAGATGGGTAATCTATGCAAAATCAATGGGTCACTCCAGCTCTCGTCTATAAAAGCCTAACGGTGTGTTATACACCTTTGCACCAAGCATTTTGCTTCTAAGTAATTTTATGCGCACCATTTCTATGCAAAATCAATGGGTCTCTCCATCTCTCATCTATAAAAACCTAACGGTGTGTTATACACCTTCACACCACCTGTCCTTGAGCATTTTGCTTCTAAGTAATTTTATGCACACCATTTCTTCTTTCATATGGCCTCTTTCCCAAGTTGTTGTACAACACAATTTTGTAACCTTGTTATCAATGATTTAAGCACCCTTCATACCTTGGTTGCTCGGTAATGGAAGAGATGTGGAATGTGACTTAGATGAGAAGCGTTTTCCACTACAACAAATGAGTAAAGAGTT
>NC_141082.1:16257098-16469598 GCF_041138505.1 Cibotium barometz | reverse complement strand
AGATGGATAGAGAGAGAGGGAGGATAGAGAGAGAGAGAGAGAGAGAGAGAGAAAAGAGAAGAGAGAGAGAGAGAGGAGGATATAGAGAGTGAGCAAAGAGAGAGAGAGAGAGAGAGAGAGAGAGAGAGAGAGGAAAGACAAGAATAGAGAGAGAGATAGAGAGAGAGGATTCATTATTGCCCTTGCATTCTGGTAGTGCATTGTGTGGAAAATGAATGGATAAGATATGTGTGATAGAGAAAATTGTGAGAAATTGGTTGTGATGTTGTGTGTGTTTGTAGTGGAGTGGTTTTAGGATGCTTCACTGTTTGTTCTTGTTAATTTTTATATTCACATCATTAAAACCACCAGCGTGAATGAGCAGGTTGGTGTATTGTTTTCTTTCTATTTCAAAAAATTCATAAAAATCAAAAACATAAGGGACCATTGACTGTGCCAAGAACTTGTATTTCGTTCCTTAGGAGTGGCACAATCGATTTGGTATCAATTGGATAAGTATTATGCACCCAAAGTCACCAAATTTGATGCAGGAAGTTTCACGTGAAAGTGCAGAAAAGTCGTTCACGCCGTGAACCATTTCCTGCTACAATTTCATGTCGCGAATCGCTCACAAAATTAGTGCCATAATTAATGTCGAAAATCATGGGATTGCCTTTCCAAAAATAGAAAACCTTATCGTGACACCTCTGACACCTTGCAATCTGCCAAAAATTTTGAGCACGTGAAAGTTCAAGAAGGCGTTCACGACGTGAAATGATTTGAAGTTGTTCATGGTGTGAAACCCTTACTACTAGTTCACGATGTGAACCCCTTGGAAATCATTCACGGCGTGAAACCCTTATTGTTTCATGACGTGAAACATTTTCTACTGATTCACGCGGGTAGACTAAAACCAATGATTGGACAGACAGAGGCCACAAGGGTCAGTTAAGGAAGGCGTCTTATACCAAAAAGAGAGAATCTAACTTGAAGGGTAAAAATATTTTAAGCACTTGAAAGTGCAGAATAACGTTCACAACGTGAACCATTTCTTGTAGTTTCACGACATGAAACACTCTCTGCAATTTCACGGCATCTGAAACAGAGCGATAGAATCAAAAGCGAATTGGGTTGACAAATAGCTTATCAAATCGTACATACATGCACTTAAGATCCGAAAAACTCATCGGAGATGATCTTACGCCCAACGATAGTGCATCGAATCACCCTGGATCTTCCTACCAAAGAAGTGTGGGATCAGGACATTCCGCAAGCACACACTGGAGTGTTTTAAGAAACCTGACCACCGCTGAAACTAGTAGCAGAGTCCATGGAAGAAGGGCCAAGATACGTTGGGTTTGGGAAAGAGGAGAAACCACCCTCCCCAACCACGTCTAGTGGTATCATTGATATCACCCCCGGGGATTTTTTGGTCTCCAAACCAGCCATGATGAAGAAGCGTAATCTATAGGCATGGTCTCCAAACCAGCCATGTGAAGAAGCACAATCTACAGGCATGGGTTCATCAACCAGTGCAGACTTGGTCCACGACAAGAAGTGCCATTCCAACCGTCGAATTCTAGGCTGTCGAATACCGGCACCCCTCGAATAAGATGAGACATGGAAAGCGCGGCTAGGACGGGTCAAATATTCTTCCCCACCACCGAGGAAGTAGAGTTAGACCTCAAATGGAGTGAGGTAGAACAACTACGAGAATTGAGCTTAAGGAAACAAGAGCTCGACACTCGTAGGATGAGAGCTGAGAACAAGGAAACGGGAAGTTTTAACCCACTCCAGTCACGAGGGAAGGAACCAGAAATAGTTATGGGTAGGAGTGAGGGAGAAATGCCAAACTTGGAACCCATAAACAAGGAATCTAGGACAAAGGAAGGGTTTACAATCATAGAAGAAGAGGGTAACCTGGCTAGCATGGCAAGTGAAGTAGAGGACCAACTCTACACTAAAAAAGATATTGAGCAAATGATCAATAATCATTCTGCAAAGACGTATGGAGGCAACGAATGGGGAGTCAATCCAAGGCACCGGCTGGACCATCCCATGGAACCGGGATACCTAGAAGAGTCAATATAGGTAGGGGACATGGCCTAGAAAGGGGGGGAGCAATTCCTCAAGTGCCTAGGATAGATCCCAGCCATGGACCTTAATGTAGCCACAAGGGCGGACCTGCTGAATATGGCGGTAGAGATGGGCCGGGGAATGGTCAGAGAACTAGGCACTGCTCTAGAATCCCAACCTTCCCAGATGAAACCCCATATCATTTCAAAACTTGTCCAAAAGTTCTTTGGAAATGGGGATCCTATCCAACATGTAGAGATTTTTGAATCCATATGTGAAACCTACGGGCCGGTCAGTGATGTGACAATGATACATGCCTTCTCACCAACCTTGAAAGGAAAAGCTCATCAGTGGTTCCGAACCCTTAAGCCTGAGGATAAGGTTAACTTCACAAGGCTAAAGAATGTTTTTGTGCCCAGTTTTGCCTGAAGTGGTGATAGTGGAGCCCTGTGGCACAATTATATAATATTAAACAAAAGGAAGAAGAGTCGATGAGATACTATGTTTCTCGTCTGAAGCACTTAAATTTGAGGTGCAAGCTTCAAGAAAGGTTAACTAATGAGATTTGTTGCCTTGTTTCCGGAGGGGGGTTAGAGACCATAAAATTCATGATTACCTCGGTATTAGCCCGGCCTACTACTCTTGATGCATGCTGCAAATTGGCAATTGAATATAAACACAATATATTAGAATTGCCACAACCAGAAGATGTTAAAACATCTTTAGCAACTACGGGGGTGGTCAAAAAGCGAGCCAAGAGCAGCGAGCACAAAGCAATGAGTAGAGCTCATGTTCTTGTGAAAGTGAGCAGGTGGGGGCATGGTATGATGTTAAGCGAGCATGAAATGTTAAAGAGAAGAGTGGAACCACAGTGCAATTCTGTAGCAATCAAACAAAGAAGACATGAAATGTTCTAAAATGACCATTGCAATAAATTTTTTTTCGAACCAATGGTGCAGATACAAAAAATCACTATTAAACCCATATTGCTTGGCTCGCTAAAAAGATATTGAATCTATAGTATTCACAATGTTGGAGAGCCATTAGCAAACAAAAGACAATAGATAGGAAAATTTATAAATTAACCAAAACATTTCCAAAACAAGTACTACGGTTCAGCTGGTATGACATGACCCCCATACATATTTCAACTAAAGTGGGTTGCAGGTTCCTAAAGCTGTTGAGGATGACTTCTAATAGACTTAGTTAGCATGTCTTTTACAATTCTCTCAGAAATACAAACTTGATGAATATGCATATTGTTGTTCACATCCTGTCCAAGAATCATTAAGAACACAAAGTATATGTGCTTGCATGCAAGATATGGTCTTTTCTTGGCCACTCTATCTCTGAACTCCACACATGAACACATTGGATTCTTCTGAATAGTGACCTCTATCAGAGATGTGTCTTGGCTCCCATTGGTCAATGGATTAATACTAAATGTTTCCTTTACCCCTTCTATATGTATATGGCTGCCTACAACTTCTGCATGCATATCTAAGGCTGCAGTGATTTGACCAAATGCAGCCTTTGAAATTCCTCGTCGATATGGAAATTGTTTCACCTCCTTGTTTGTCTCGCTAGTGCCTTTTGCAAGCTCCTTTTCTAGAAAAAACTCAAGAGGAATACCAATGTCATATCCTGCTCTAATAAGCTTGCAGGCTTCTTTCACTTGTAACTTGGTACCTTTAGCAATGGGCCAAACACAAGGGACATCCTCTGGTGGATGTAATATTGTCTTGTAATTTTCCAAGTGTGCCTAACATCTGTATTACAAAAATAGCAATACTTCTCCTTTTTCCAGGAGGATAGTTGACAATCACTCCAAAAACAAGGACTGACATCACCCCCTCGCAACCTTGAGCTACACTTTTTCCCTGATGCCCAGTGGTTGCACTCAACTCGATTCACTGTTGGTATCCTCCGCAAGGCCCACTTTGTATCATGCACATCACTTTCAAGGCTCTCTAAAACTTTGCATTGCTCATCGACCTCTATTGCAGGCTCTAACCTCTCTCTTGTCACATAGTTAAACTCAGGCCTATGGCTAGAGTTGCCAAAGTTTTCTTCTGTCGAGTCGTGTAGTGGCCTTTTGGCTCGAATAGTTTTATTCTCACCCTTGAATTTTACCCTATTTGAAAACATAGGGGTCCCCGCCACTGCATCATCCACTGCTCGTGAGGTAGCTATTGGGGATGGACTTGCTTTCTGTCGAGAAAGAGCTCTCTCAACCAAAAGCTCCAATGTAGGCCCACAACCTGTGTATTTTCCTTCCAAGAAAGCCAGTTGTCTGGCACATTGGAAGTAAGCATTGATTAGATCTGTCACACAAGCATCATAAAGACTAATCTTTTGCCTATACCCCTCCCCTGCCAACCAGCTTGCATGCTTGGTCTCTGACATATTTGTCCTTGGGACAAGAGCATTGACAATAGGCTCTCCATCCTACAAGAGAGTGGTAGAAATTGATTAAAAACAATGCAGTGCACATAAGTAGGAGGCACACAATAATACAATGAATAATCTCTTACAAACATTACCTTTAAAATGAAATGACCCCATCGACTAACCCTATAGTGCCACCAACTCAACCAGCTAAGAAGCTTAGGGATGTTTCTATCAGCTGCCTTGCCAGTTGCCCACCATGCTCGTATCCTGCGAAATTGCTGAAGGGCACTTTCTTTGTTTGGGGCAGTCCTCCACTTCTCACACATCTCCCTGTGCTTTTCTTGATGTGGGCTATAGATGTACCTCTGCGTGTGGACACGAAGGTTGTCTTCCCAATGCCATAAACATGACCTTTCCCTTTCAATCATCTCCTTTCCGTCGTTGAAGACACGTCTCACTGCATTCCAGTTAGCGCCAGCCTCATCCGCCATAAACCCAAAAAAATTTGCTACCTTCCCTGTGTGCTCCACCATTACCAAATTCATATTTTCCCAAAACATGACTTGAGCATCCTCATCCTCTTCTCTAAATTCACAAGTTGCTATTGTCAATAGCTCACCAATCCTGCATGCCACAAATGGAAACAGAGTTATATTAAAGACACAAATTAAGCAATGCTCTCTACCGCTTGTAACTTACATGTGGTCATAAACATGTGCTCCCATTGTATGCCATCCAGTATCCACTCGATGCACATGATCAAAGCAGACCCATGCTTGATTAAGATCCCCATTACCATCCTTGTCCATTCGCCAAACAATGTCAATCCCAGAACCAGGTCCAGTAGTAGACATCTTAAAGATAAAGCAACGCTCAGTAGTAGTGGTGGCTTGCAATGGAAATCGAGAACCATGGAAGAACTCAAAATGGCATGTTCTTTTTAGATTAAGAATGGCTTCATATCCTTCACCTAGAGGCCGTGTTGTTTTTCGTGTTTGCATTACCATCTGCTTCACCCTGCATTCATAAAGCATACTTAGTGTATTAAAGATGATAATTGCATACTATTCTTTGCTAAATTGCACTTCCTACGTACTTTTTGACATTTATCAAACTTTGCAACTCTTGCGACATCTCCTGTAGCTCCCTCTCTGTCATAAATTCTCCCTGTGCCTTGTCATCATCAGTGAATGCTCTTAGAACCACCTCCCTTGCCACAATCATTTGTACCTTTCTGGGCCCAGCGTTGTGGTCGATGCCCACTGCACGTGCTACAAAGGCCTTGATATTTCGTATCGATGCTCGGCACATTCCCTTGGAAACCATGTGTGTATGTTTGCCATAATGAATAAATAGTCTACTATGCATTGATTCTTTTGGCATAAAATAATAGACACAGGCAGGACATTCTTTAAGACACATTGGCACATGCTTGCAGAAAAAACACTCAAGGTTCCCGAAGCTCCCAATTGCTAAATTCCCATATTTTGGAGATTTTATCAGCTGCCCATTCCAATGGAGTTTGTTTGGTTGATTCATACGTGTCCTAAAGGAGCAGTGCTCATTCATGCACTGGAAGGTTCCCCCGCAGAAGCTCTTCCTAAGAACAAAAGTTTTATTGGCCCTAGTTTGCGTTTGTGACTTTGTCCAAATGTTGCCCTCGTATTTTTGCTCCATCCCTTCCATACCTTTCCCACCTTCAAGCTCATATGTACTGAACTCTGGGTACACCTTGGGAAGCTCTTTTACCTTGCCTTTGTAATCACAATCATGGATTAAAGTGTGCAAGACATCAGTAGGAGGTAACATGCGGATTATTTGAAAGCAAGAGACCGCAGTATCAAACTGAACATCTTCCTCTTCCAAATGTTGAAAGCACTTTTCCACAGGAGAGACCTCTATCTCCTCTTGCAATGACCCATGTGCTTGGACATTGATTTCTTCTATCTCTTCAGTGTCCAAGTCACTGTAAAGCACAATGCTCTCTAATTCAATGCGCAATGCAAAATAGAAAATGTCAAAGTCAAAGTTAATGCCACTTACATTGGAGTACTCTTTCGAGAACCGGGAGGAAATATAGTTGAGGGGCCTTGTTCTGGGGTCTCAAAATAATTCTCTGATTTGGCAATATATACAGAGGACAATGAATGCTCCAAGATAAAATATGCCTCGTCTCCAATCCCTGCATACAAGTGTAAAGGACAAATGGGCTCATACTCTCCTCCAATTTCAAGTAAGGCCTCCACATTTATCCCACCAATAGTTCCAAGCTTCCCCCGGATCATGTTGATTGACACAAGACATTTGCCATTCAAGAAGGGGACTCGGATGCATGCACCCATTGTAGAATGGAGGAAAACACGAGCCTCCCTGCATAATGCAATCACAACAACAATTAAGGAATTTACATTGAATATTAGCCAAAAATATTTTAATACTAGATGTTCTTGCTCTAATCAATAGCATATACTAGCCATAATATAATTTTACCAGGCTCATTTTAAGACTATGGGTAGAAGTAAATAAAAATATGTATTGCAAAAATAGTCATAATGAAGGGTATCAAAAAGAGTACATGTATATATGTATATATGTTTGTGTGTACACGTGTGTGTATGTATACACACACACACGCACACACACACACACACATATTTGCTTTGTGTTAGTTCTTGCGCTTTTTCATAATCTCCTGTTAGATTTCAAAAACTCTACCAGTTGGATGCCATAGCATAACTGTGCTATAGATTTAAATAAATCGGAAAAATATTGACCACCCTTAAATTTTAGTGTTGAAATTCATTAGTGTTAGGATAAAAAAATTTGTCCAGTGCCTAACTTAGGGTTTTTAGTAGTCGGCTACTTCTTATGAAGCAATTACTTAACGCTTTTAGTCGTCCTCCACACAGAAGCATCTTCCCTCGAACACACACGCAGAGAAGCGATCATGAAGCATCATACGTCTCCCCAGCAAAGAAACGCTGATCTCATGCGCAGGGCCCTCTCCCCACTCCAATCTTTCTCCCCAACAAAGAGACACAGAAAGGTATCATCATCCATGAATTTGTGCTATTTTGCCTGAATGAATTTGTGCGCTCAGCGCACAAAATAATAGGATGTTTTGCTGCCGCCACACTCCACACACAGTAGTATGAGATGTGCAGCGTTACTTCTTTCTATTTTTCTTGAATGAATTTGTGCGCTCAGCGCACAAAATAATAGGATGTTTTGCTGCTGCCACACTCCACACACAGTATGAGATGTGCGGCGTTACCTCTTGCTATTTTTCTTGAATTAATTTGTGCGCTCAGCGCACAAAATAATAGGATGTTTTGCTGCCGAGCATTGACAAAATCATCACGATTTTGAGTTCGTTTCAAGCTTCGGGGGCGCTGCCCCCGAACTCCCCCGCCAAGGGGGGCCTAAATGGCTGCCGCCGGCCCCCCTTGGATCCCCCCGGCGGCAGAAATTTGGAGAGAGTAGTGTAAGAACATGCTATCTATATGGTGCTGTCTCAAACACATTGCATAGATTGTCTCTCTTACTACTGTCTATATTATGCAGACTTTGTGTATACAAGAAGCTCAAAAAACTCACATTTGATGTCTTCTTGGTTGAGAAACGGCTCACACAGTCGAGAGAGGAGACCAGCAAACATGTGCATCTAAAGAACAATAGCACAAAAAGAAAAAAGTTTGTCCTTAAAAAAGTGTTGGATTGCGAAATATCACTTCTAAAGTTTATTAGTACTCAATATTGAATGCCTTCAGATTTGGGCTGCCGAATCTTTATATATTTTCCAATAAATTTGAATGCCTTGAATTGAACACCTGAAAAGGGCTCCGTAAATATTTTCCAATGGAGATTTTTTTAAAATATTCAATACGGCTTTGAATGCCTTGGAATTTGGGCCAAAGCACTCCATATGATAATCTCAAAGATATTTTGTTCGTTATAATGAGTTGGCCGTTTTGTTGGATAGTGAATGTGCCACCTTTGTTTGATGATTGTGTTGCAGTACTGAATTTACTCTCTTTAGTGAATGTGCCACCTTTTCTTTAGGTTTGTGTCGTATTACTGAATTTGCTGTTAAAATAATCAATTAATTATACAATACGAGTACAATCCTATTTGAAGATTTGTTCTTGTATTTTTGCATGGCTATCTGGTTTTCAAATGAGTTCGAGTCATTTCACTAGAGCATCTTGCTTGAAAGGTTCTTGTTGTGCAAAAATGGATGAGTTACCTCTTGCTAAGCGGAAAAAGAGTGTGCAGGTTGGCCCAGGTGAGAGCTCATCGAGACACACAAGGAGGCAAGCTGATTTTTCTAGCACTTTGGAGCAAGCCGCCTCCTCAAACCCTACTACTACAGAGCATGCGGTACATATCATAGATGACACTAACCTCGAGGTGGATATGGATAGGCAGCATCTACATAGTGATGAGAGAAATGAGGAGGATGGACAAAATGTAGTGGGGGCAATTGAGGAAAATAAAGGTGATCAAAATGAGGGTGAGAATACTCAAGGTGGTGATAATGAGGATGAAGGTGAGAATACTGAGGATACTGGGAGAGAGATAGAGGGGGAAGAGAACACACATCCACTAGAGGATCAAGAAGAAACAGTTGTCACAACCCAAACTGAAGGAAGCAAGCAGAAAAAAAATAAGGTTGATATTTTTGGGAAGATTCTAGAGACATCTACTCCACAAGCCTTTTTAGATAGGATAGGAGTCAAATTTAGGTCTCCACCTCCACGTGTTCCTCTCTGTAGGATGATCCAGACGGAGGCAATCCGAAAGGTTTCTCCCTCAACAGATAAATCTCTTACTCGAAGCTTCAAAAAACTAGGTGGGTACATTGAGAGCATGGGAGCTTTCACAGTATCAATTATGGACTTGGAAGGGGAGGAGACACCATTGACACAAGAGAGGGAGGAATCTTGGGATGAGCATTGGAGGACTGTGAATCAACAATTTGAGGAAACTCTTGCACTTGACCCCGAGTGGGGTCCGTACTTGAGCCGAAAAATGGTGCATATTCTTGATGGTAATAATCGACACAATGCTTGGATGGACTGCATTTCTACAGGTGAGTTCTCATTGGGATGTTATAGTTTCTTATGCTTCTTTGTCCTTCCTAATTTTGTGTTTTATTACAGGATTTCAAGGGGATTTGTCCATGCATTGTTGTGTTCTCTGTAAATTTTATGTGTTCGAGCGGAGGGATGTGGGTGAGCTTTTGTTTTCATTGTCCAGGTTGAACAAGTAAGTTAATTTGTTATCAGAGTCTCCTTCTATGTCAAGTAAGTTGTTTGTACTCAAGAATATTAACATATTTCTTCTTTGTTTTGTAGGACGCATGATTATGCATTTGTGCCAACCACATTTGGTGATCGTCTATTTCAACTAAGAAGATTGGGAGAGTCCGACCTAACAACTCTCATGGCACATTTGGACAATGAGGACAAGCTATGGGTTGAGAGAGAGATGCAGAGTGCATCTGCCAGAGGAAGGCCTAGTTGGCTTCATTTGCCAATCCAGATTATGACTTGGCTCTTGTTCAAGGATGAGATGGAGCAAAAAATTGATGAGGCATCAAATGGACCACTTGCCGAGTCTGCTAGGGAGAATGTGACTCGAAAGGTAGAAGTTCTCTACAGAGGAAAAACATCAAAATATGCAAGGATTGCTGATCCCTCCAACGGTGAGGCCTTTTGGTGTGCAGTGCTCTCCCTCCCATGGCACGCGTCAAGCAATCATGTGGCCACAGAGGAAAAGCTCAATATGATAGGTTCTGCTTGCATCAGAGATACAGATAAGGCTCACATTGTCAAGCTATTGGACAACTCTCAGGCTGCAGTGCGATCACTTGAGGGTATGCCAAATGATAAGACAAAGGTTAGGGAATGGCTGCACATGTACTCCTACTGGCTTCAGATCACGGAGCTGGGTTTGAGAATCCAAAATGATATTAAAAATGCCGATCGAGTCAGGTTGCCAGGTGAGAGCCGATTCACCTCTTTTGTTGTTCTATGCAGAAGAAAGTACTTCAAAAGGGCTTTCAAAGTGCACGAAGGAGGCATAAAATTTAGCCATGATATTGACCATCAACCAGGCCTACAAAGTGCTGCACGGCGAGTCGTTTATAGGTTTTCCTCCAACATAACCCAGATATTCCTTGTTAAAAAACATGCATGCTTCTTTCTGTGTGTTGTTTTATCATTTGTGCTTTGGCTTGCAGATGGTTGCTTTCTGAAATTGAGGAGCACCAATTGGATATTTTACCCCCTCTCGCTAGTGTGTGGCTTTGTGTTGACAATCAATCTTATATGTATGCCGATTTGAAGCTTGGAAGAGTAAGTGATTGAATTTGTCATTTTGAATCCATGATTGAGAAACATGTTCATATTGAGGGTGAGTTGTGTTTACCCATGTTTGTCATTGAACAGGCCATGTCAAGCATAGAGTCTCGTTTCTGCCCGTGGTGGTTGGACCTTGAAAGAAACCATGTGCCTGAGGAGGAGCTTGATCTGTATCGCCAACATAAGTCTATATTGGAGCTTCGTAGCCAGCAAATTGATCATAATGAGGCCACATCCACATCACATGCAACATCGATTGCATCGGCTTCTTTTCGTAAGTCATTGCCAGTGAATTTAGGGAGGGAAATAGTGAATCGTGCATTGGAGGTGAATCGAGCAATGGAAGCAAATAGGGAGCAGAGTCAACAACAGACATCCAATAGTAGTGCAGGCGGGATACAACCAACTGACATCATAACCAAGACATTGCAAGCTCCAGGTATGTGAGCTTCCTACCTCATCTCTATCGTGATCCGATTGTTTTGACTTGAGACTATGTGTGTTAAATGTCAAAAACCTGTCTATAGGAACCATTTATGCCTTCAATGTCAGTATTGAGGACCTTGCAGCTACTTTTGTGAACATGGAGGATGCATCCTCATTGGGAAAGCAAGTGCTTGATGCCATGAATGTTATTTGCACAGTAGGGAATGTCAAGAGTAGAGGGTCCGATTACTGTGTGGAGTTGATATTTGCAGACTTCCCCTCAAATATCATCATTGGAGGTTGTGTTGCAAACAAGGTTCCATATTGGAATAAGATTGGGGATGGCATGTATGACTCTACTTTTAAAGTTGTTGATTCTTGTCTCTCGGATCGAGGCTTCTTTACATGCCTTTACACTATGGAAGAAGGAGTGACCATTGAGCAGGTTGCACAGAGCGTTGGGTTTGGCATTTATCATAGACAGGTTGTGAGGTGTACTCCACCTATTGGGAAGAAGATGGGGCAAATGATTACTACCCAGGTATTGGTGTTGTTCTCTTTGGGGCTGTCATTTGTGCAAATCTTCTTTGTCCCATTTAAGGTGAAAATGCATGAACAACCAATGTGTCTTTGCTTGTAGGTCACTTGTCTAATATTGGCTGTTTTTGTTCGCTCAACATCTCCTGCTACAAGCTTTGTGATGCATGGGGATCAACTAAGGGATTTGGCACTAGGTGATGATCTTGATGTAGGGCAAGATCTTATCTTTGACATGTATGTATGCATTCAAATCAAGATAGAATTTAAAATGATTTTCGGTGATCTTTATGGCATATGGTTAATGGTTTGTGTGCATTTTCAAGAGTGCCATCGGAGGATCTGGTGAAGAGAAAGGGTAGACCATGGCGGGGCGGTTGTCAGAGAGGTCAGCGGCTTAGCAAATACATCGTCTCCGTCTTCAGTCGTCCTGGGGACACGATTTTGGATTTGTTTGCTGGCACTGGAACTCTTGGGCTAGTGGCAGCATTTATGGATCGCAATGTCATAATGTTAGACAAGGATGAGCGGATCTATGATCACCTGTTAGAACCATACTCAGCAAAGGTATGCATGTTGAAAAGATAAATATGTTAGTAGAGAATAATTTTGTATTGATAAAGCTTATTTTCTTTTCTTTGTGTCTCTTGCAGTTATGAGGATCACATGTCTACATCAGAATGCCATTAGAGATAGTCTTTTTTTTAATTGAGACAATCATTTTTTTGGGACTATTGGAAGTAATGTTTTGATGGATGTTATGCTTCTGAATGTTTTTTACAATAGCATGTAGCTGATTGTTGGACAATTTTTATTTGGATTATAAAATTTTTAAATCCTATGGTTATGGTTTCTAAAGAGTATTATATTGTTGTGTCAGTGGTATGGCTATTAAAATTGGTGTGCATCTTAATGGCTTGATTTCTATGCTCTCTGGTTGCTGTGGTTTCCATGTGGTTGCAAACAATAGTTTGTTTCTATTAGTAGCTCAATGACCAATTCAGCGTCTTTTTAGCGAGCCAAGTAGTATGAGTTTTGTAGTGATTTTTTATATCCGCACCATTCATTTGAAAATGCTTTATTTGCAATAGTCATTTTTAAACTTTTTTAGTCTTCTTTGTTCTATTCATTATAGAGTTGCACTATGGTTTCACTCTTCTCTTTAACATTACATGCTCGCTTAACATCATACCATGCCCCTACTTGCTCACTTTCACAAGGACTTTATTTCTACTCACTGCTCTGTGCTCACTGCTCTTGGCTCGCTAAATAGACGCACCCAGCAACTACGACTTCGCATGTCTTGAGCCACCAAGAAATTGGAACCCAAAGCAAGCAAGTCAGAATAATGACGGTGGATGAGCTCAGTAATGCCATATTAGAAAAATTGAAAGTCAAGGAGGGATGAGAAACATCTGGGCATGGGCATAATCACCTTTATCCCCGCAGGGAATTGGTGTGGTGCTCTATGTACAGATTAAATCACACCACCGAGTGTCCACAGTTAAGAGCGAGACCATTACTCTATTGTGCTCACATCACTGTGTCAAATTAGGAAATCATGACACTTCAATGTGTAGATATCCAAGGTTTCAAAATGTTACATAGCTACCAACACTTAGAGCCCCATTGGCTTAACCGGCACCACCTATATAGATCACCGCTACTGCAGGACAACCCAACTCTTCCTACCAGCACTTAGAGCCCCATTGGCTTAACCGGCACCACCTATACAGATCACCGCTACTGTAGGACAACCCAACTCTTCCTACTTACGTAGGGGGATGTTCAGGGTACAAGACGCTTCACCCTTCCGCCACCAGTTCTACCACCACAAGCTAAGATCAATCTAGTATTTATTGAAGAGCTGTCAGAAGATGTTGATATGGTGCAGGAAATAGAACTTAGTGGAGAGTATTACGAGGATACAGTTGAGGTTACGCTGGAATACTATGTCCTACAGAATAACACGCTAGTACCTGTGTTTCAAACCATGGTACAATGGAAGGCCAAGGGCATGAGCTCGAATTTGAGATGGAGACCACTACAATGCTTTGGTTGCAGAGGGCCACATCAAGTAGCCGATTGCCCAAACAAGAATATGAGTCATACACATCAACCACAACAAGTGGTGGTTTCGCCAATGGCATGCCAGTGCTCACCTGTACTAAATGTGAAATTGATCATTTGATCAAAGATTGTCCATACCGAGCAAGTAGCCCTGCTTCTACTACCAATCAAGCCACCATCCGGACCATTAGTGTACAACTTGGGAAGATCACACTACTCAATGTCTTGGCAAGAGCTCAAGCTCAACTAGAAGACAAGGGAAGAAATCAAGCTCAACTAGAAGACAAGGGAAGAAATCAAGCTCAACTAGAAGACAAGGGAAGAAATTGAGCGGATGCGACTATTCCTAGAAGTGGCTGAAGGAGAAGAGTTAAAAAAGTAGGTAAGGGTGAGACACGAGTCATAATCCAAGATGGATCTCAAGAAGATACAATTGATACCGGATCCACCGAATCAAAGGAAGAAGGGGGTCAAGAGATCAATTATAGAGGATCAGACCAAGGGAAGCAAGGAGAGCAACCAACGACTCCTAAGGGGGTCGGTGAATATCCCAATGCCGCGACGAAGAAATAAGAAAGCTTGAAGATGCCAAGGCCTTAGTCGAAGAATACCAACGGCTTCATGAAGCCAAAGCTGAGGGCCAACAGGGTAAGGGATACAGTTTACCCACGAAACAAGACAAATTAGGATAGGGTATTGGACGTGCCAACCCCAATTCTAGAAGGAACAGAAGAGGAGTCCCAAGCAGACACAATGTCCAGAATGTTTGAAGAAATGGGTTAAAGGATGGTAGAATACGAGACATCTACATGGGAAGAGCCCTCTGTCTCCAAAGAACCTAGAGATATAGGGAGTCTCGTGACTGTGCTATCCATGCCTGTCCAAATGCCATTGGGGTAACTGTTATGCAATTCACCAACCCTATGGACAGACGTAAAGGAATGGGTAGAGGGCGGCAGCCCGATACTATAGATGAATTTGAAATATCCCTTCCCCCTCTGCACAATGAATTTTGGGATGCTAGTAGCAGAAGTAGCACTTCTTGCATATGGCAGAGCCTCTCACTCGGGGCCTCGCCCCCGAATATCCGAAAAAAGAGACTAATCCCTCCGTTTGTTCCAAAAATGAACCCAGAAAAAACTTCCCTTTCCCAGAAAGCACAGGCAATTCCTCCAAGATATTTTTATTCTAATGTAGTCAAGAGCCTTAACTAACCAAACTGATCCGACCGAACCAGTAAGTCACATGGTCAGATCAAGGAAGAGACTTGCACTTGGATCATAGAGACCAAGGCTTTTTTCCTCGCACAGCCGTTGATTCTTTTCCATTGAACTTAGGACTATCCGGGATTTACTTCATCTATTGTAACATAACAGAATTCAATCTCATTTTAGGGATCCATCAGTCTAACCCAACCCCATCCAGTCCCATGGGTTAGCCAACCGCCCAACCACTGTAGTGATAGAATCCATTTAGGAATTTGGTTATGTTTTGTCTTGGGTACCAAGGAAAAGAGTTCCCAGGCCCCCTAGCCGGCGCTTCATGCAAACTTCAAGATAGTCACACCACTTATACACCCAATATGAAATTGCCTGTTTCACAGATTCAATTGCCTTTAAAACAATCTTTTAATGAAACCATAGTATCACTGATCATAATCCTCCAAAATATCCGGTTGAATTCTAATTTCCAATCATTCTTTCATTGGTGTACCTATGGCATCATTGGCAACTAGAACGCTCACCACCTGTCCACTCAAAGGGACCTTTTCAAAAGTTCCTAGCTCATAGTACCCGAAAATATATTCACTTATAAAAATCCAAATGGATTCTCTGTTGAAGATCAGCAAGATCAACTAACAGATCCATATAAAAGAGCCATGGACTCATCCGTTTTGAGGACCAGCAAGGTCAATCAACCAGATCCATGCCCAAGTTCAGAAAACAACTCTAACACCTTGTTCCATTTTCTTCCTCGACGCACGTGTGGGTATCTTCGGCGACCCAGAGCGCGAGCACCGTATGGTCAACACCCTCTAGGATCCTTCGTAGGTCACCTAGCGCTTCACTCATAGGTCGCTTTCTTGGTCCCTCATCCACCGTACCGAGAGCTCACCATTTTAATCAAACCGAGGCTGGTCAAGACCTCGGCCGACCTTGCTACGCGAGATGTCCTCCGTTGACTCTCCGCTATTGTAACTTTATCACTTAGGTCTCCACGACCTCATTCACAAGATGGTCAAAATGCTTCCCCAGCATTCTTGACATAAAACAATCATTTAAAAACAGGTCATAAATACAGAGATTCTAACGAACTCTCATCTTTCCACATTGTTCCACATAATTTCTCGTTATTCCACATTCTTCTACATCAATTTACTTTGCTTAATCCACATTCAATCATATGTATTCCTATCGTCCTTCATCCACTCTCATCCAATCACATCATATTGCATCTCATCATATCTATCCTCATCACATCTCATCCATTATCATCACATCTCCTCCATTCACATCTATCCCAATTCACATCACATCACATCAATTCACATCACATCTCATCCATTCACATCTATCCCGATTCACATCACCACATCACATCCATTCACATCTCATCTCATCCATTCACATATATCTTGATTCACATCACATCCATTCACATCTACCCCAATCCACATCACATCACGTCCATTCACATCACATCTCATCCATTCACATCTATCTCGATTCACATCACATCACATCCATTCACATCACATCTCATCCATTCACATCTATTTACATCACATCTCATCCATTCACATCTATTTACATCACGTCACATTCACATCCATTCACATCTACCCCGATCCACATCACATCACATCCATTCACATCACATATCATCCATTCACATCTATTTACATCACGTCACATTCACATCCATTCACATCTCATCGCATCCATTCACATCCATCACATTCATTGCATCCCCGTTCCATCACATACATTCCATCCACATTACATCATGTCCACATCTATCCACATCCACATTACATCACATCCACATCTATCCACATCCACATTACATCACATCCACATCTATCCACATCATATCGCATTCATTCCATCCACATTACATCATGTCACACCCATTCAGATATCATCACATCTCGTCACATTCACATTCACATATATTTACATCACATCTTATCCCATCCACATCCACATCCATTTACATCACATCACATCCTTTCACATATCCTCACATCTCATTCTCATCTCTTCATTCACACATCCACATCCATTTACATCACCTCACATCCCATTGACATTCATTTACATCACACGACATCTTATCACATCATATTCTCATCTTATTCACATCTTATTCACATCTTATCACATCATATTCTCATCTTATTCACATCGTATTCACATTTAGTAACATTTTCTACTTTCGATACCGATAGGACTTTTTCTAAATTTCTGCCAGCAATTACTTGGCCTAGTTAAAGGCACTTTTTCTCGATGGATATTTTCATATTCTTTCTCAAATTTCTCAAGTGAATTATATTCAATATCCTTCTTTTAAGTAAAAGATTCATGGGATTTACAAAAATCAATTCTACCCATATTTCCAAATAATGCTCAAAATTCCACTTTTGATAAATACTCATAATTTGAATTGTACTAAAAATTTCTCTTTTTTTCCATTTAATTTCTTGGATCTCAAATATCATGGGAATTCCTCTTTTTACATTTAAATGATTGAATTCCAAATGTCATGGGAATTCATCTTTTATCATTTAAATTTTCTCATGCATAAATTAAATTTATCTAAAATTCCTCTTCAAATTTAAATAAAAATATCCATTAATTCAAATATGCCAAGAATTCCACTTTTACTATTTAAATGATTGAATTCCAAATGTCATGGGAATTCCTCTTTTATCATTTAAATTTTGTCATACATAAAATAAATTTATCTAAAATTTCTCTTTAAATAAAATATTCATTATTTTAATATACCAAAATTTCTCTTTTTCCATTTAGTTACATGGATCTCCATTATCATGGGGATTTCTCTTTTTGCATAAAAATAAAATTACCAAAGTTACCTCTTTTCTTAATTACTTATTTATGCATAAACACTAAAAATTAGTTTTCCATGAATGTGATGAAAATCATTCTTTTAGCATAGGATAACTAATCCTAGAATATGGTAGGAATTCCTCTTTTCACATTATGTACAAAAATGAATTATGTATTAATTTCTTAAAAATTTTACCATAGCTTCGGTCTACTATTACTGATAATTTTTAATATTTTTGAAAGAAATAAGACTTTATAATACAATTATGATAGAATAACTATCATTGGACCTAAATCCAATTTATGGAATTAAATCATAAGTTTACTATAATTTTATTAGCATAAAAGCATAAAAAGCCATTTTCATAACCTCTAGCTTAACTAGAATAGAGTTTGATTTTTGAATTGAGAATTTATCAATGAGAAGCATCCATTTGAATTGGATGTGGATGTGGATGTATGAATGTGGATGTGGAAATAGATGTATGGATGTAGATGTGAATGTGGATGTATGGATGTGGATATGTGGATGTGGATGTATGGATGTGGATGTGGATGTGGATGTGGATGTGGATGTGGATGTGGATGTATAAATGAGGATGTGGAAATGGATGTATGAATGTGAATGTGGATGTAGATGTGGATGTGGATGTGGATGTGGATGTGGATGTGGATGTGGAAATGGATGTATGGATGTGGATGTGAATGTGGAAATGGATGTATGGATATGGATGTGAATGTGGAAATGGATGTATGGATATGGATATGGATATGGATATGAATGTGGATGTGGATGTGGATGTGGATGTGGATGTGGATGTGGATGTGGATGTATGCATGTGGAAGTGGATGTATGGATCCGGGCATGGATCTGGTTGATTGACCTTGCTGGTCCTCAACAACGGATGAGTCCATGGCTCTTTTATATGGATCTGTTGGTTGATATTGCTGATCTTCCATGGAGATTCCATGTTGTTATGTTACTATGAGCTAGAAACTATCGAAAAGGCCCCTGAGTGAACAGGTGTGGTGAGCGTTCTGGTTGCCAATGATGCCATAAGTACACCGATGAATGAATGATTGGAAATATGGATTCAACCAGAGATTTTGAGGATTGTGATCAGTGACATAATGGTTTCATTAAAGGATTGTTTTAAGTTTAGCTGATGTTGAGAAAAAGGCAATTTCATATTGGGTGTGTAAGTGGTGTGACTAGTTTTATGTTTGCATGAACTTCCGGCTAGGGGGCCTGGGAACTCTTTTCCCTGGTACCCGGGACAAAACCTAACCAAATTCTAAATTGGATCCCATCACTACAGTGGTTGGATCCGTAAATTGAGACTCAATTTCTATTATAGTACGCTAGATGAAGTAAATCACGAATTGTTCTATGGAAAAAGGAATCAACGGCTGTGCCTCTCGATGGGAAAAAAAGCATTGATCTCTATGATCCAAGTGCAAGTTTCTTCCTTGATCTAACCAAGTGACTTTAGGTTCGGTTGGATCAGTTTGGTCAGTAAATGACCCTGACTACGTTAGAGTAAAATTTTATCCTGGAGGAATCGCCTGTGCTTTTCGGGCAAGGGAAGTTTTTCTAAGTTCAGTTTTGGAAGAACCGAGGAATTGAAAAGATGCAGGGGGGAAGAGAGCTTGAGCTCTTGCAAGCACACACACACACTCACAAAACCCTAATAGAGAACACACAAGGTGAGAGGTTGAAAATCGTCTTCTTCTCTACTCAACACTCAACACACCATATACAAAGATAAGAGTCCACACAATATGAAAGGTACTCAACCAATACATACACGGGTTCTCTATAGTGTGAACCCGACTAAATGAGCTGGCGCTATAACTATGCCAGTCTCTAGAGTGGCTGTCACACAGCCTGTCATCCCACTGGCCGCATATCACCCAAGATCTCACCAACCATGCCAGTGGTGTAAGTGCGGGGCCTATCCCCCAGGCGGGTCATCAGTGTCCACCGCCTCACTAGAGCTCGATATCTCAACACTCCCCCTCGAGCTCAACTCCATCTCATGTACACCAAGCGAAGCCCTGAATCTGCGGAGCTTCTCTGTACCCAATGCTTTGGTGAAGATGTCAGCTACCTGATCCTCTGTGCTGACATAAACAAGGTCAAGGTCTCCTGCCAAGACCTTCTCTCTGACGAAGTGGTAGTGGACCTCTATGTGCTTCGTACGAGCATGAAAGACTGGGTTCCTGGCCAACTGTATACTGCTAATGTTGTCACAGAAAATGACAACTTGTCTATCCAGTGATAGACCCAAATCTGCAAGTAGCTTTCTCAACCAAGCTACCTCACATGCTGCCATAGCAGCTCCTCTGTACTCGGCCTCCGTACTCGATAGAGCAACCGTAGGCTGCTTCTTGCTGCTCCAAGTCACAGCAGCACTCCCCAAAGAAAACATGAAGCCACTAGTAGATCTCCTATCTGAGATACTACCAGCCCAATCAGCATCTGTGTACCCATGTACACATATCTCTGTCCCAGTCTCATAGAATAGTCCACAATGCAAAGTAGACCTCACATACCTCAGTATGCGTCTCACTGCATCTAAATGCGGTTTCCGTGGAACCTGCATAAACTGACTCACCAACCCAACAGCATAGCTCAAATCTGGTCTGGTGATCGTCATGTAGATCAAACTTCCTACTATGCTCCTGTACATAGTAGGATCCTCCAAGATCTCTCCTGAATCTGCACTCAACTTGCCATTCTGATCCAATGGCACAGAAATAGGCTTACAGCCTGTCATACCATACTTGGACAACATGTCCAAGCCATACTGTCTCTGCAGTAATCCAATACCATGTGGTGACCTAATCACCTCAATGCCCAAGAAATATCTGAGCTCCCCCAGATCCTTCATCTCGAACTTCTGTCTAAGCAAGATCTTTACATCAAAGATCTCTGCATCATGGTCCCGCGTAATGATCAAGTCATCTACATAGATGACAACAAGCACAACTCCTCTATCACCATGTCTCACATATAATGAGAAATCTGCATTGGCTACATGAAAGCCAATAGTGACAAGATATTCAGAAATCTTGTCAGACCATGCTCTTGGTGCTTGCTTTAAGCCATACAAGGCTTTCTTCAACCTGCAAACATGCTCGGGGTGACCCACATCCTCATAACCAGGTGGCTGAAACATATACACCTCTTCTTGCAAATCCCCATGCAAGAATGCATTCTTTACATCCATCTGATGTAAAGACCATTGCTTTGACGCAGCCACTGCTATCACAACTCTCACCGTTGCCATCTTGGCAACTGGGCTGAAAGTTTCCTCATAATCAATCCCATATGTCTGCGCATATCCTTTGGCTACCAATCTAGCCTTGTACCTGTTTATGCTTCCATCACTGTTATGTTTAACTTTGTACACCCACTTGCATCCAATGGCTTTCTTGCCTTCAGGCAATTGCACTAAATCCCAAGTTTCATTTCCATATAGTGCATCCATCTCCTCATCCATAGCTTTCTCCCAATTCACATTTCCAACAGCCTCATCAATGCATGTGGGTTCAACAACCTGCACAACCTTTGCCATATATGCATAGTGATGTGCCACATAACCATCATATGTAAATCTCTGCACAGGGTTCTTCACTCTCCCTGATCTTCGCAGCTTTTCATTCATGGCTTCCATAGCCTTCTTTACACCAGGTGTTCTCATAGCTGGGATCCCAAGCTCCTCATCAAGGCTCATATCTGAGCCACTAGACTCTCCATCAACATGAGAATGCCCTGCAGAAATGTCAGGCATACCAAGGGGCTCAACCACTTTCTCTTTTCCTTTTCGTGATGTAGTAATCACATTTGTGGGGCTGGTATTATGACGCAGCCTGCCACTCCATGGTCTATCAACAGACCCACTAGACGAGGACTCTCCTGGTCCACTCAAAGACTGTGATTGCTGACCTGCATTCTGTGCAACCACACTTCCACTCACATCAGCCCCGACAGCTTCTTTTTCAGCAGCATACCAGCTGCTCATCTCATCAAACACAACATCCCTGCTTACCCTCAACTCACGTGTAGCAGGGTTATAACACCTGTATCCCTTTTGCTCAAGGGAATATCCAATAAACACACATTTTTCAGCTTTCGGATCCAGCTTAGTTCTCAGCTCATCTGGCACATGCACATATGCAATGCATCCAAAAACTTTCAGATGAGACAAATCTAGTTTTCTGCCAGTAAACCTCTCCTCTGGAGTTACATCATGTATGGCTGCAGTTGGAGTCCTGTTCATGATGTATACTGCTGTAGAAACAGCCTCAGCCCAATAGCAATGCGGCATATTCTTCTCTTCCATCAATGCCCGCGCAATCTCAGCAATGTGCCTGTTTTTCCGCTCAGCAACTCCATTTTGCTGCGGAGTGTATCTACATGTATACTGTCTCCGAATACCATTCTTCTTCAAATATTCAGAGAACTCATTGGAGAAGTACTCTCCCCCTCCATCTGACCTTAGGCACTTTACATATTTTCCTGTTTGCTTTTCAACCAAAAACCTGAAGTTCTGAAAGTGAGTGAACACCTCACTCTTCTCCTTCATGAAATATACCCACACTTTCCTTGTGTGGTCATCAATGAAAGTGACATAGTACCTGCAGCCTCCCATAGACACGGTCTTCGTAGGACCCCATACATCTGAATGCACAACATCTAGTGCATTTCTGCTCACATATCTGTTACGTGGAAACACATGCTTTGTTTGCTTCCCAAATTGGCATGCTTCACAGATTTTCTGCATACCTTCCACTTTAAATTTTGGCAGCCCTGTCACAATTCCTTTTGTTTGCATAGACTTTAATCTCTGAACATTCACATGTCCAATTCTTTTATGCCATATGTCTCTGTCTGCAACAACTCCTGAACCATTTGCAAACATCGCAGCACTCATTTCAGGCATGTCTACATCCAACGTAAACATTCTGCCCACTCTGTTGCCTTTTGCAACCAACCTGCACTTGTCTTTAAAATCTTCGACATAACACCCATCAGGGTTAAACCTAACCTGCAAACCCTGCTCAATCATCTGGCCAACTGAAACCAGATTCTTTGTTATGTTCGGTACATGAAGTACATCTGCAAGGTACTTCACTTTGCCATCCTGCATAGACAATGGCACATCTCCAACGTGGGCAATTGGATGAGCAGTGTCATCCCCTGTTTCCACAAAACCTGGTCTTTCCGGGTTTTTCATCTCCTTGAACCACTCCCCATGACTCGTCATGTGGTTCGAAGCACCTGAATCCACATACCATACATTATCTTTTTGTGCTGCATCAACATTTTCAGACATGGCATTCACGACATGCTGCATAACAAACAACCTCTCATTATCCTCATTATTTCTGCTTGAGGATGCATAGTTGTTTTGCTGCACTTTCCCATTTTGCATGTCAGCTTGCTTTTTATAACATTCTGCCTGCACATGTCCAGGCTTACCACAATAATAGCATTCACGTGCATCATTGTATTGCCTTTGCCAATTTCCACGGCCTCTTTGACTCCCCCTGCCTCTGAATCTGCCTCTTCCACCTGCGTGTTGTTGTTGTTGTTGATTCTGGGACTGTTGTTGTTGTTGCTGCTGCTGCTGGCCATAATTCTGATTACCTGTTCGGCCACCTCCTTGACCGCGTCCACGGCCTCCTCTATCTCTTCCTCTTCCTGAACTTGTGTAGAAGGCCTGTTGCTCTGAACTGTTTTTACTTTGTGAAGGCTGTTGGTCTTCACCCAAGCTCTTCTCTTCGATAATCAGCATAGACACCAAATCCGTAAAGTTGGGAATGTTTTCCCGAGTCTGAATGGACGTCTTAAACGCCTTGTATTGTGGCCCGAGACCACGTAGACAGACTTCCACCTTGTCATCATCATCTACTGACACACCAATAGATGCAAGGGATTCCACAATACCCTTTATCTTCAATGCATAGTCATTCACAGACATGCTCTTTTTCTCCACAGTATGAAGCTCATTCTTCAACTGTATCTTACGTGCCTTGGTATTTGTTTCATAAAGCTTTACCAAGGTGTCCCATGCCTCCTTGGGGGACTTGGCATCCTGAATATGCCCAATCATGGTGTCCTGTATACTAATGGAAATCCAATACATAACCTTCCTGGCTCCTTGGTTCCAGTCTTTAAACTCTTTCACATCTGCAGCAGTCGGATTTATATCCGGTATCTCCGGTGCCTCTTCATGCTCGCCTTCTATGTAGTCCCAATAGCCTTTTCCCATCAGGAAATTCGTCAACCTGAACCTCCAAGCATGGAAGTTATTATCCAGCTTCTCAGCCACAATCTGTGTTATGCCATCATTAGACATCTTGCCAAACACACAATTTTACCAGAAACTGTACTCTGGTTTTTTCTGCACAACCTGCAGTATTTTCTGCACAGCGGTACTGTAGTACTCAAATGTCACAACCAGTGACTTCAATGTGCATACATACACCCAATGGCAACTGTAGACCTCTTCGCAGCACCCACAGTGTCTGCACAGTCAATCTGTCTTCCTGCAGTTCGTAAAACAGAGTTCTGCAGAGAATCGATGACTTACCCACAGTGCTCGAAATCGCCTGCTTTCTGAAAAACGGAGATCCAGACGCGCCCGAAATGCGTTTTCGGCCCGAAAATTTCAGTCCGAAGGACTATATAGTTGCCCTGTAGCTTCACTCCCGCGAAGAAAGCTCCTCAATCGGAGATCGTTTGCCGGTGCCTCCCGTAGAGCTCCCGACAAGGGTGTAGTCACCAACACAATAGGGAAGAGTAGTTGCAGCTCTTACCCTCGTACCGCTTCCTGTGGTTCTCTTGCTTGCAGCTCAGCCCTTAGCACGAACCAGGCTCTGATACCATGAAAAGATGCAGGGGGGAAGAGAGCTTGAGCTCTTGCAAGCACACACACACACTCACAAAACCCTAATAGAGAACACACAAGGTGAGAGGTTGAAAATCGTCTTCTTCTCTACTCAACACTCAACACACCATATACAAAGATAAGAGTCCACACAATATGAAAGGTACTCAACCAATACATACACGGGTTCTCTATAGTGTGAACCCGACTAAATGAGCTGGCGCTATAACTATGCCAGTCTCTAGAGTGGCTGTCACACAGCCTGTCATCCCACTGGCCGCATATCACCCAAGATCTCACCAACCATGCCAGTGGTGTAAGTGCGGGGCCTATCCCCCAGGCGGGTCATCAGTGTCCACCGCCTCACTAGAGCTCGATATCTCAACAGGAATTAGTCACCTGTCCGAATATCCGTGGGGCGAGGCCCCGAGTGTAGGACCCTGCCTCGCGCAAGATGTGCTACTTCCGCTGCTAGCACCCAGAATCTGTTGCACGGTGGGGACGGGGATCTTACAGTTATAGTAGGAGAGTACTTTTCCTTATATCATGTGCTCTTATCTCTTTAGTTTATGGTTGTAGAGAAGATAAGAAGCTAGAACAAAATTCAGCCATTCATCTCACTCTTACTATCTTGCTCTCTCTTATATATGTGTTTTTGCTTGTAAGGAACTTGTTGAGAAATATGGTGCCATGGAGCACAAGGAAGGTAGGGAGTGAATGTAAGACTAGCAAGCTACCACATAAGTAAGCAAGAATTGTCCCACATGAGCTAACAAAACCAAGATGTACCCACCTCATATAAAACGGGTCACTTTCAAGAAATGAAATCAAGCAAGCTCTCAAGTCTTTCTATGAGTACAAGTCTCAATCTTGTAACCTAATTGAACTTGAGTTTGAAGCTTAATTAGTTCATTTTCTCATCATTATGAGTGCACTTAGGCATCATCCACCTTAGCTTATGATTTTTTCATCATCATCACTTTAGCTCACACCTTCCATAGTCATAGTTTGAGTACTCATTTTTTTAACATGGTATCAGAGCCTTCCTTCTCCTCATCACATGAGCCTCTCCATTTTATGCTTAGGCTATTTCTTTCAATTTCATTAGCAGTAATCACTTCATTAAGGTCACTACTAATGTTAGCTATATTAAATCTTATACTCTCCTCCTTATCCCTATCACCATTTGCTAAGCCCTTTTAGGGGCATCTTTAGCACCTCAAGGCATTGCTCCCTCTCCATAGAATTAGCAAAAATCACCATCGTTATCCCATACTATGTAGAATCATTGTTGCTTGGTGTGGTCCATTGTTCCATTATTGCCTACAAATTGAATTACCCTAATTCCTTTTAGGTGTGCTTAGAGCATGGTATAAGGAGCCCACAACTCAAATTTGAGTTCATCCCATCCATGGGTGTGAGCATCGGATTTTTTATTTTAGGGTTTATGTGAGCTAAAGGTATTACATGTGCCACTCCTCCTCAACAAGAGAGTTTCCTTAATCTCTATGATTAAGATTTAATTAAGGTTATTGATAATTAATTAGTTATTCTAAGCAAAAAAAATAGAATTATAATTTTCAAGTTTGGGCTATTTTAGTTTGGGAATCATCATTTGCATCCTAAAACACTCTCACCTTCTTGCATTACATGATTTTCATGTTCTTCAACTCATTTGTATTATTTAATTGTAAGAGGAAAAGACATTGTCTAAGAAGCTAGAGCTAGGTAAGACCACCTCAAATGGCAACAAACACAATAAGTCACATTGGGGATGGGTTTCACACTTGGTCTACACAAATGAAGTACCTCTCATTGCAAAAAAAGCTATGAAAGATCATTAAAAAAACTGCACAAATCACTTCTTAAGTATGCCAAAAGCACAATTCCATGAGATGATCTCATTACAAATCATGAAACTCACACATAATGCAGCAAAGGCACTTAAGAAAGTAAAACTTAATCACCCACACATAATGCAACAAAGGCACTTAAGAAAGTAAAATTCAATCACCAAGCATCAAGCATAAGAGTTAAAGAGCATCAAGTCCACATTAACAAAGTTGTGAAAGAGCCAAAAGTCAATCCAAGGAGCAAAGACCAAGAGTGAAGAAGTAGCCAACAAGATAAAGGACAAGATAAAGAACTAGGACGACAAGGAGGAAGCTGCACAAAAAAGTATAAAGGTAATCACACGAGGTCTTCATCAAGAAAAGCAAAGGAGATCATATAAGCACCTCACTTCTCTAAGTAAGAAATCAATAAAACCTCACTACCCAAACCTATTTTGTAGCCTACATGTTGTAAAAAGGGTTCACCATATGAATAAATACCTATCTCATCTCATGTTGTAAAAAGGGTTCACCATATGAATAAACTCCTATCTCATCTCATGTTGTAAAAAGGGGTTGTCATATGAATAAACACCTATCTCATTTCATGTTAGTTGTTTCCACCACCACACCTTACCACCTTAAGTAGCTATTGGCACTAAGGAGAGGTGATGACATGTTTTATCCAAGCATTACCACCTGAGAGTAGTGCATCATCATCACTTTAGCTCATAGCTTCCATAGCCATATCACCTGAGAGTAGTGCATCATCATCACTTTAGCTCCATAGCTCATCATCATCACTTTAGCTCCATAGCCATATCTTGGGTACTCATGTTTTCATAACTCAAGCTCTCTCTCTCTCCCCCGCATTCTCTTTACGGTATTAGAGAGCTCTGGTTAGAGCTAAGGAGGCAAGCAAGAGGCAAGAACAAGGTAAGTAAGGAAGAAATACATGGGTAAGGGTATTTTCATATCTTTCTCATTTTGATTTTGGAGCAACACCTTTTGTAGCTACTATGAGAGCTATAGGCAAGTAGGAAGAAGTGACTATCTCAGATTATTGAGGCATCCTCCTAGGTGAAGAAAGAAGACCATATTATGTACAATTAACTACGTTTTTTGATGTTTTTGCATGATTCGGGCATATCTCGAGTCCCATTTTGGTTGTGCAAGATTTTCATAGGCACTATGTGAAAGTGTCAATTTTAATTGTATATGTCCAATTTTTGGTCGAAGCAAAGTTATGATAGAAATTTGGCTGTAGGATAGTTTGTGCATAGAATCCAAGTGTGCAGGTGTTGTTAGATATATGTTTATGTGACTCATTCACATATAGTGGCATTATAATAGGTTTACAATACTGCTGTGTTGGAGATTGTTGATTTGTTGCAAGTGTAGAGGTTTTTTGAAAGTTTCATTTGGTAAGTTGTTAATCATATCTAACAGTCTATCCTAGATTGAGAGTGAGAAGCTAGACAAGAATAACTTCTAAGCGTGGAAGTTTAGGGTGACCAATTTCCTTATGGAAAAAGGATATTGGGAGCTCATCACACAGGTGATGAAAAGGAGCCAGAGATTAGTGAAGAAAATCCCACCCCTCAACAAGTGCAGGCATATAAATCATGGAATGAAAGAGCTAAAAAGGTGTTATAGTAGTTGGCTATCAGTGTGATAGGCTCTATGATTGTGCATATACAAGATTCACAAATACCTAAGGAGGCTTGGGACACCTTGGTGTACAACACAAACATCCAAGCTTAGAAGATGCAGCTAAAGCAAGAGCTGCATAATGTGACCAAAGAAAAACTTAGTATAAATGATTAGTGAAGATTAAAGGGCTTGCAGATGCCTTGCTTCTATTTGATCACCAAAATAGATGATAATTTCTTGATTTTCAAAAATTGATTTCTCTCCTCATCCGTGGGTGAAAAGATAAATATTGGGGGAGGTTCATCCTCTAGAAATGCAAATGAGCTGGCCTCCTACTTAAATAACAAGTAGAGGCAAAGGTAAATTATCATCTAGAGGATGAGGTGGTGGCCAATTTGGATTTCAAAACCAGCCATCAGTAGAGCAATAGCAAGAAAACCAATCTCATACAGGTGAAAGAGGCCACTCGAGAGGTAGGGGGAGCTTGAGAGGCTGAGGTGGTTGGCAAAGAAATCAAAATGCAAATAGCATAGAGTGCAATTTCTATGGTAAACTAGGACACATGGCAAAGGACTGCTATAAAAAGAAGAAGAATACCAAAAGTGGAAAGTTACAGCAAGCATTAAAAGTAAACAAGTTGATAATAGAAGTAAGCAACATGCTTAGTTCCACAATAGGAGATGTATCAAGATTAGGAGATATTTGGTATGTGGCACCTCATGGTGAGTGGTTTAGAGATATGCACAAAATCGAAAAACCAAGATATGTAGAAATAGGTGATGATACTGTGCATCCCATTGTGCATGTTGGGAGTAAAGTGCCATTGTCTATGTAGTATGGCAAAATGAATTACTTGGCACATATACTTCATGTTCTAAATATTACAAAGAACCCATTAACTATGTCACCATTAAAATACGTTTATATAACAAAGCTTCACCTCCCTAGCCTTAGCTTCTCACTAAGCTCTCAAGAGCTTGTTTTTTTTCCTTCTTCTTTTTTATGAATTTGGAATAACTTATCTTCAATCATAGTGCCTTAACTTGATTTCATTAAAGTAACCACCCATATCTATACCATCTAAAGTCCCCATTCTCCTGGATCCTTGATGTAAGTTCTACCATCAAGCATAAGCACTTGTACAGGGGTGTGGGTCGATAGTCACAGTTTGCAGCGGGTGCAATAGGAGTTGTATGGACAGGGATATCAACATGGATGCTCCTTATCTACGAGTTTACAATGGGGCTTGCCTTAGAGTTTACCTCAACTCCTCCATCATTAATTCGGCATGTACTGTGGACTAGCTCGGAGATAGCAGATGAAGCTGAACCTCTAAGATAGTTAGCCATATGACCAAATAGACCACTAGCTGACCTAGCAGGTATATTTGGATCAAGGATGTCTCTCTCTGGAGCTAGAGATCCTTCCATTGAGTCAAAGTCAATGGAAGTATCATCGAAAGCGATCCTAGGTCCTTGTACTATGCTAAATTGCATTACAACCAAAGGGCCAGACTCTAGTGTGGGCTGGTATATGTACCGATGCGTTTCTGTTAAATCAACCCCCCTAAAATGCCAAAGCATAAATGTATGTCATCCTAGGATGTTTTAAGCTTAGAGAGGTGTCTTAGTTGATGTTGAGAATTTTTGTAAATTTTTGTATTTAATTAATATTTTTGGTTTGTTTGGGATAATTTGCAAAAAAAAGGGCCAAACTCTAGTGTGGGCTGGTATATGTACCTGCTCCTATGGATGCGCTTTCTGTTAAATCAGCCCCCCTAAAATGCACCCAAAGCATAAATGTATGTCATCCTAGGATGTTTTAAGCTCAGAGAGGTGTCTTAGTTGATGTTGAGAATTTTTGTAAATTTTTTTATTTAATTAATATTTTTGGTTTGTTTGGGATAATTTGCAAAAAAAAAAAAATCGGTTGCACCCAAGTTGTTCGAAAACTCGTTTTAGGTTTTTCTGAACCTGTCTAGCACAAGAAATAGTGTTGATTTTTTGGCACATGAAGGTGCTACAAATGGCTCCTATAGTTAAGGGGGCTCAACTATGGAAAAATGATAATTTTTTGGGTTATGCACGACTTGCATCAAAACAATCACAACATTCTAAAACAAGTAAACAACACAATTGTGTGTGTGCTTTTCAAAAAATCTATGTTATTTATTTGGCAGGTACGATCCCCTTTCCCTTTTCCTTTCACATTTTTTTACTTTTTTTATTTTTATTCATTTATTTATTCTGGCAACATGACGTGCAGGTTGATTTGACTTTTTAGCACCGCTTCTTCACACACCGCATGCACTGACAGATTCACAGCTGTCTTCTCTAATGAAAACACTCAGTTTTCACCCACTATAGGTGCTCCCACTTAGTATAGATTAATGAAATGAAATTATTGCTAATTATAATTAATTAGTGCTAATCACTTTTGTAGGTTTCTGTAAAAGTACTCATGATGATTAATCTCACTAGTTTTGTGTTTGTTTACCCCAAATTAGTCATACAATAGGTTTTCGAGGGTATTAAATCCATTTATGTAACCGGTTTCACCAAATTTGAACCAACCAAAGCCTAATTTATTGATTTTTTATTTACAAAATTGGAAAAATAAGCACAACAGTGGATAACAAAAAGCTTTAAAATGCACAAATTTTATGGTTTAGGGTGTCAAAAGAAGTGGAAATCAAGGGGTTTTATAAGATAACAAGAGAGGAAAATATAAATACAAGAAAATTTGAAGGAATAACAAGAAAAACACAATAAAATTGACGATTTTTGAAGCTTTCTTCTTCTCTAATTAAGCAAAAATCAAAAATTTGAACCAAATGCAACTGCCTATGAGGCTAAGCGGTTGGCTTTTTTCCCGAAAGTGTTGCCACTTATGAAGGTTCCTTGCGCCAGAAGGCGTAGGCTACACTCATAATGTCATGGGGGGACTTTGCTCCTCCGCCCGTCATTGAGAGCACACAAGCTTGAATCAGCAACTATTATGCTATAGCTAGCACACATAAACAGGGTCGTGGTGTGTCACGCACCTCAGATTGCTCGCATTTGAGATTCTTGCAAGAAGCTCAGTCATAAAGAACACTTGGGAGCTCGATTTGTTATCCTCACCTCTACATGCTCCTCATAGCTCGATCCTCTCACTCACCCACACGACAATATACAGGCACACAAGAGGCAAGGATACAAGAGCATAAGAGAATTAGTTGTGAGAGTTACATTTTAGGTTTTGTAGAGGTGACATCTAGGGTTCACACTCTTAGGCGATCAAAGTTAAAAGTTTAGACCTTGGGTTCATTTTAGGTTTTGTAGAGGTGACATCTAGGGTTCACACTCTTAGGCGATCAAAGTTAAAAGTTTAGACCTTGGGTTCATTTGGCCACTCTAACTAGTGTAAACACCTATTCTAAAGCTAGCACTCTCAACCTAGGATCTCATGGAGTGCCTTTATAGACAAGCCTCGACGATCACACACACAAAATAATACATTACAAGATTCTTTTAAGTGAAAACTGGCATTTTCGATGACATCGACCAAATTGTAGGATGGCCATTGGCTGTGTACAGGTCTCTAGTAATAGTGCTTAACATAAAGCTTCTCCTGTCTCAATATTTGTAAGATAATATGCCATACATGCTTGTGTAATTACTTACTATAAATAAGTATGTCATTTAGGAATAAAACTTTCCAAGATATAGTCAAAGTAAATCATTCATCATCTTCTAGAAAGTGGCTAGAGCATTGGTAGTGGTTGTACAATGGGGGTCCTCACTTTGGTACATATTCTAAGCTTGTAGAAAAATAGCTTGGAAGGTCATTTTCCACAAAAAATGGCTAATCTCACCCAATTGGCCAAGGAATTTAACATTGAGCTCTTCTAATGAAACATCACACCCTTAGTCATAACTCAACCATATGATCTGATTGAAAATCAAAAATTCCTATGTCGTGGCATGTCCCGAATTTGAACATGTAGATAATATGATTTTAAAATGTTAATAGCTTTCTTTTTTTAACTCCAATGCCATCCTCACTTTGCATGCTAGAAAGACATGTAATGGTGATCTTAACTTGATTTATTTATTAATTTTTACATTCCATTTTAAAATATTTTTTATATGTTTTAAAGGTATGCAAAAAAGAGCATTTCTTTTGTAAAAAAAATCTTTATCATAAAAAAATATTTATTTTCACTTGATTAAATGACACAGGGATAGGTAATTGTAAGGACAAAGCTCTGAGGATAATAACATATACACACTTTTGAAAGAACAAAGTCTAAACTAGACCTTAACCTTTTCTTAAAAAACATAACAATTTAGAATCCTTAAAATTGAAATACCTAGTTATTCATAAACCTTTAAAAAGGCTTAGCTCATTCCAATCAAATGAGTTTTCTATCAAAAATACACTAAAAGAAGCTCACATCTTATTCGGTCATTTTAATAATGATCATTATCTTGTCCTTGTATGCTATCATAATGTAGCACATGAGAATGATGGTCTCAAATCACAGTGAATCACGTTAATCACTCATGTGCTTTTGGTTCCTCCTTTCCCTTATCATCTCCATCTTGCTATGTTATCAAGCTATGTCCTTGTCCTTTTATGCAGTCCATTGGAGTGTAGCTCATACTAACAAGTTTTCCATATCAAAGCATAGGATTGACATAATTTGTAAAAGGCAAATTTGCATTCTATTGTTTAGGTGATCAAAACCTTAAAAAGAAACATGAATCATGTGACCTGAAATTACCTAGCCAATGTTATGTTTTTATGAACAAAAGTCATGTTGGAAGGAAGAACAGGGAATTGGGGTATGTTGGAAGGAAGAACAAGGAATGGGGGTATGCTGCTTTGTTTAGTTGTAATAACTCTTATGTGGGTTGCAATCCTTAGATGTTAATCCATGAGCTGAAAATCTCAACTTTACCACACAATCCATGGTTCTTGGCTTGCCCTTGCATTCATATTAAAATTTAGAATTCTTTGGATTTGTAGAATTGCTTAGAGTTGGAACCTTTTGAGCCTCTCTTGATATTGATGTGATCACTTCAATAGTTCAATTGTAAAAGAAAGTGTTCTTTAATATTTCACATGAATTATAAAGGAAAGATATTTGACATAGAATTCTTACTCAAAGCATAAGCATGTTAGAAACCTATGATCTAGCAAGTTCCCTAGAGAGCTTCTCAAAGGTTATCCCCACAAAGATGTCCTAGTCGCTTTCATTAAAAGGCAAGAGCTTTGTCAGAGAATTCCTACACAAATCACAAGCATGTTAGAAACTAAGGTCTAGCAAGTTCCTTAGAGATATCCTCAAAGGTTTTCACAAAGAAGATGCCCTAGAAGGAAAAATATAAAGCTCCTCTAGATTTCAAACATAGATGGAGTCATTGTGCATGTAGAACAAACGGTGCGAGGAGCCGAAGATTTCATGGCTGGAAGGTAAGAACAATTACCAGCAACACAACAAGCTTAGAAAAAAATAGAGCTTACATAATGGCCCTTGAGAAAAAGCATAATGATATTGTTATGTAGTACCATAGCATCTCACTCTTGATGCTCTCAAGAAGGATGTAGAGATTGGGAAACTCAAGGTGGAAAACAAAAAATGTACTAAAAGTGGTGGATGAATCAACTCTTGTAGATAAAAACCAATAGGTTGAATGGTTCAAGTTCAAAGGTGAGGTTGTAAGGGTTAAAAATAGAATGGTGATGTGGGAAAGGAATTAGTGTATCAAAGAAAGGCCCATCAAAATGAATGTACTCAAAGATAAGGATGATAAGATTATCCACCTATACGACCAACTTCAAAATGATGATACCATCCACAAGTGATCCTAATGTTGTATGTAGTGTACTTTTGTTTACAATTGTAGAATTAGTTAAGCTGCGATACCTCCCATTAACTCTTAGTCCCTTCTTCCCCTCTGAGGTTTACTTAATCGATATGAGTGCCTTCTATGAAGCTATACAATGACTCTATGATGATGGTTGAAAGCTTGTCGAAGAGATAAAAATTATCTCAAAAAGCAGCAAAGCATCTACTACTACCACTCGAATGGTATTGTGAGACCCTTGCCCTCTCTGCACATCGAACTCTGGAGTGCTGGCAGCGGAAGTAGCAAACTCACACACAGGTAGAGCTTCCCACTCGGGGCCTTGCCCACGAATGTCCGGGCACGCAAGGGACTAGTCCGGCGGCTCTTCCAAAACTGAACCCTGAAAAAACTTTCCTCGCCCAGAAAGCATAGGCGATTCCTCCAGGAAAATCTTCTAACATAGTCAAGAGCCTTAAATATCCTTTGTATTTCAACCAAACCCACAGGTCATATGGCCAGATCAAAGGAGGAACTTGCACACTTGGTTCATAGAGACCAACGCTTTTTTCCCCATCAAAAGAGGTACAGCCGTTGATTCTTTTCCATAGAACAAGAATTATCCCGTGACTTACTTCAACTATCATAACTTGAACAGAATTGAATTTTATTATAGGAATCCATCGATCCTGCATAACCCGATCCAATCCCATGGGTTAGCCAACCGCCTAGCCAACCACCCAACCACTATATTGATGGGATCCATTATAAAAATTTGGTTATGTTTTGTCCAGAGTACCAAGGAAAAGAGTTCTCATGCCCCCTCGCCAGCACTCATGCAAAAATATTATAGACACACCACCAATATGAAATTGCCTTTTTCTCAGATTCGACTATTTCCAAAATAGAATGTAATAAAACCACAGTGTTTCCATCATAATCCTCAGTATTCCATTTCCATGGTCCAAGTTCCAACTTTTCCACTTTCCAACAATGAAATCTAATTCCATTTATTCCTTCCTCAGCGTACCTATGGCATCATCTACAACCAAAACGCTCACCACCTAGTCAATCCCTCTAGACTCACCTAGTACTTCACTCAAGGGCCTTTTCAATAGTTCCTAGCTCATAGTACCCAGGAGTATAATCTCATAAAAATCCATATGGACTCTCCTTTGAAGATCAACTAGATCAACCAACGAGATCCAGTTACCAAAAAGAGCCATGGACTCATCCATTGAAGACCAGCAAGGCCAATCAACCAGATCCATGCCCGTGTGTTCAGAAAACAACTCCAATTCAATGTTCCATTTTCTTCCTCGACACACGCATGGTTATCCTGCGTGACCCAGAGCGCGAGCACCATATGGTCAGCACTCTCTAGGCTCCTTTGCACAGCAGGTGACCTAGCGTTTCACTCATAGGCCGCTTCCTTGGCCCCTCATCCACCATACCGGAAGCTCACCATTTGAATCATCGAACTGAAGCTGGTCAAGACCTTAGTTGACCTTGCCACACGAGACGTCCTTGTTTGGCTCTCCGTCTGGTTGTTGCAACATTTTTCACTTAGGTCCACGACCGTAAGATAGTCAAAATGCTTCCCCAGCATTCTAGACGTAAAAAAATCTTTTAAAAACAAGTTTCACATGCAAATACAGTCTCCAAGAAAAATTCTCATGGACAGGGATCTTTTAGCTGTGGTATCAGAGCCAATTGGCTAATGTGGATCAACTGAGAAGCCAAAAATGTCAAAAATTTATGAAGTAGCAGTAAAAGGTTGTAATTGTGTGATGAACATACAAATTGATATTCAGACTGAAATTCATAAATTAGTAATTAGGTCTTCATATGGAAGTACCGCAATTATATGGAATCCCTGACTTGCTTAAGACCTAGACATGATGGTATTTACCTTATAGTTCCAAGGACCGTGACTACCCGTATATACCGAGGGTATAACTGTAGCTCTTTTTACTCGCAATATATACGAGTAGATGTGATGTGACATGAATATATGTGGATGTGAAGTGATAAATATGAATGTATGGATAGATGTGAGAAGTCGTACATGCATGTGAACGATTGGATGGATGTGGATGAATGAGATGAGATGTGTATGAATGAGATATGATGTGGATAGAAGTGATGTGATATAATGTGGATAGAATATATGTGATGGGATGGTTATGATAATATATGTGGTGGATATGAACGAATGAATGTGATGGATATGAATGCATGTGATGTGATGTAAATGGAGATAGATGTGATATGTGATGTGAACAAATATGATGTGATGTGATGTAAATGGAGATAGATGTGATATGTGATGTGAACGAATATGATGTGATGAGATGTGGATACGAGTATACGAATGCGAGTGGATGAGATCTGATGCGGATAAATGAGAAAAGATAGATGTGATATGTGATGTGAACGAATATGATGTGATGAGATGAGGATACGGGTAGATGAATGCGAGTGGATGAGATGTGATGATGTGGATACAGGTAGATGAATGTGAGTGGATGAGATCTGATACGGATAAATGAGAAAAGATGTGATGAGATGGAAAATGAGAAAAGATGTGATGAGATGTGATGAGATGAATGCATGAGATCTGATGCGAGTGATGAGATGTGATGAGATGAATGCGAGTGGATGAGATGTGATGCGGATAAATGAGAAAAGATGTGATGAGATGAATGCGAATGGATGAGATCTGATGTGGATAAATGAGAAAAGATGTGATGAGATGGAAAATGATGTGATGAGATGAATGTGAGTGGATAAGATCTGATGCGGATAAATGAGAAAAGATGTGATGAGATGAAAAATGATGTGATGAGAATGGGAATACATATGAAATAAATGAGAATTGATGTGGAACAATATGGAAAGACGAGAGTTTGTTATAGAAACTGTATTTATGATATGTTATGACCACAGTCTCAATGTCTTACAAGTATTTTAGTTATTCCTAAGTGGCAAACCTACTCCTAAATATGAGCAATGGTGATTGGACCTCTTCTTCTTCTTCTTCTTCTTTCTTTCTTTCTTTCTTTCTTTCTTTTTTTTTTGGTGTGTGTGTAAAAGATGATAAAGAGGAAGGTTCCATCCCAATGAGACCCAAGCAATGGCCAAGAGACCTCCGCCAAGGGAATCTGAAGGCCGCTAAGTATCTCAAGGGCGACAGACCCTTTTCTTTCTTTTTGACATAAGGAGTGTCCCATGAAGATGAGGGCATCGGTCTCGACGAGGGCCCATAATGTACCCCAAAGTCCTACCGACATCTATCAAGGCGATAGAGTCCTTGAAGGTTTTTTCTTAATCTTTTAGATGTCAGTGTTCACCCCATGGAAACCAAGGCATCGGCCCCAAGGTCATAAGACAACCCCAGGTCACCAAGCATTCCACATGGCTGTAGACACGTTGTCGTGCCATGGCACGTCTATGGTGTGAAACCATGCATGTGAGGCCATCAAATGCAAATCCAGATGCATGGGGTTAAGTGCCATGACGAGTCATTATATGATGCCTGAGTACATATGTTCATATTGTAAATGAGGTTCAATAAGACGAGCTGAGGCTGAGCCAGGTCTCGAAGCCTCTGTACATGAGTGTGGTGTGAATTATGGAGTTTTATGCATACGGTAGACCTTCAGACCTCCACAGGAAGTATCAATGGAAGAAGTGCCAGCAAAAATGAAGCATGAGAAGGAGAAGGGTAAAGGGAAAAGTCCACTCTACAAGCTTCAATCTGATATTGAAGCCGCAACAGATCTCAAAAAGGTGCTTGAAGAGAGGATTCTAAACAGTAGGGTGGAATTTACACTAGGGGAAGTCTTGGGGATCGCAAAGAAGTCTTGGGGAAGTCTTGGGGATCGCAAAGAAGGAATTCCATGATGAGATAATTGATATTATACGAAGGAAAAGGCAATCCATAATTGAATCTATTCCATCACAAGGGGAGGCAAGCACTTCCAAGACTCATGGAGTACAGGTACAACAAAAGGAAGAGAGAGAAAATGTGGTGGAATGTAATCACTATGCTAATGGGGCACAACAAGTGCGCTTTGTGGAAGAAGATGATGAAAAAGAAGTTCTTACAAAGAGTCATTACTCCAGGAGCCATTGGGCAAGAGCAACCACTGAAACCCTTGTCAAAATAGGTGATTTGGAAGAGCCATATGTTGCTCTAATTGATCATGGGTCTAAAATAAATCTTATGGCTAAAAATCTCTACAACAAATGTAAGTGGCCAATGGATGTAGATCATGGGTGGATGATTAAAGCAGCTAATAACTCATCTGGAGAGCTCTATGCAGCATGTCCAAATGTAAGGGTAACTATAGGGGATGTGAGAGATGATCAGAACTTCTTTGTTCAGGAGATGTCATCGTATCCCCTCATCCTTGGGCAACCCTACATTACAGCTGTGAGGATGGAAACAAAGGTTTTGGATGATGGCTCGGCATATGCAAGAATAAGGAGTAAAGATGGCAAGAAAGCTGTTCAGTTCTTGAGAGTTTGCATTAACCATGAAAGGAATCGTGAGTCTCTTCGAGCACAGTCACTCCCAAAGATAAATAGAAAATTCATGAATTACAGGGAGATGAGGGATTTTGGCCAGGTGCCATTGTAAAGCGGGATTCCAATGGTACAAGGGAAAATGAGTTCTCGCAGGACTCAATCAATGTAAATAACTTTTTAGCAAATTTTCAGGGATTCTCTAGCTATGGGTCACTAGTCTTTGTAAAAAGCAAGGATTTGAAGCATGGCATGCGTAAACATGTACAAAATGAACAAAAAAGTCTTGAGCAGTGTGGTCTTTTGGAGAAGAATGAGTTTATTTCAGGGGTGCTTGATGAGGTGTCATTTGTAGATACTATGGATGTGCTTTTTGATATGGGAAGAGCATGCTTATAGGGTGGAAATGAGATGATAGAGGTGTCATCTGTGGAGATGTATGATATAATCTGGGAATTTGAGAGGTGGAATGTAAAAACATGAATTGCGAGATGGATGCTCATGTTGATACAAAGTACAAAACAGTTGCAAAGAAGGTGAAACCAGTTGCCTTGCCTTTGCCACCAGGAAGCAAGGAGAAGATAGATGAAGCTTCTACGCAACCAAATCTCAGAGATCCGAAGAAAATTGGGCATAAGTTTACACAGGAAACTTTAAAAGAGCTGAAGATTGGTGAAAGGGATTTTCTGTTACCAGTTGAAAGGGAATGCTTTGAGGAGATGCTTGTAAAACATGGGAAAGCCTTTGCTTTTCAGCCGCATGAGATAGGCTGTGTTGATCCAAGTGTAACAGCACCAATGGTGATCTTTACTGTTCCACATGTTCCCTGGAACCTGCGGCCAATTCCAGTACCAAAGGCTCTCTTGCCAAAGCTGATGGAATTACTAAAAGAAAAGATCAGGATGGGAATTTTGGAGCCATCATGCGCTCCATATTCCAACAGATGGTTTACTGTGCCAAAGAAAAATGGGACATTGCGCTTTATTCAAGACATGCAACCTGTAAACAAAGTCACAATCAGGAATGTGGGAGCAGGTCCGATTGTGGATGAGTTTGCAGAAGCATTTGCAGGGAAAGCTATATATTCTATGGGTGATCTGTATTCGGGATATGATCAGTTCCAGCTGGATATACAAAGCAGGGACTTGACCACAATGAGAACTCCTTTGGGATTAGTAAGGATGTGTACCTTACCACAGGGAGCCACCAACTCAGTGGCACATATGATGAATGGAATGAATAAAGTCTTACGAGACTTTATACCACAAATAACTATGCCATTTCTGGATGATGTGCCAATAAAAGGCTGTGATGAGAAAGACAAAGATGGGGATTTGGATTCAAAGGGGTGCCGCAAGTTTGTGGCAAATCATATAAAGGATTGTGATATGATTCTATCCAGGCTTGAAGAAGTGAATCTTACTTTGTCTGGACTGAAATCAGTGTTTGGGGTTGGTGAAGTGCTAATAGTGGGACATCTTTTTAGTACTAATGGACGCCGACCTTGTCCAGCCAAGATAGATGCAATACAAAGAATGAAAGAGATATGCATTAATGTTATAGAGCTGAGGAGATTTCTTGGCGCATGTGTCTTTTATGTTATTTGGATCCCTTATTATGCGCATGTAGTAGATCCTCTTTATCAAATCTTGAGGAAAAATCAAAAATTTTTGTGGAATGTAGCACATACTAAAGCTATGCGAAAGCTGAAATATCTGCTTCAATCATCACCTACTCTAAGGAAGGCAGATTATGAGTGTGGCAGGCCTGTGATTGTTACAGTTGACACTAGTCCTACTGGGATAGGATGGGCAGTAGGGCAAGATGATGAGGATGATCACAGGTATGTAATCAGATTTGGAGCAAAGGTATTAAGCTTTCGACACAACGAAAGTATCCACAGATCAAGAGAGAGTTATGGGGAATAGTCACTGCTCTAAAATGTGAAAAAGAATATCTTATTGGGGCATCTGTACTTGTGGAAACTGATTGCTTGCCACTTCTTGGGATGATAGCAAGCTGTACCACTCCAGATATTGCTATGCTTAGGTGGATTGCCTATATCAAGTCACTAAATCCTGAGTTTGAGCATATTGCAGGAAAAGATAATCCAGTTGCAGATATGCTATCAAGAGCCAGGTATGAAGATGAAAAAGAGATGATTAGTGACATTGATGATGTGGGTACAAAGTTCTACACTACTGCATATGCAAAGGGGGACCATATTTGCTCAAATGCACTTGAGTCTTTTACTGAGGAAATGTATGAAGGAGATTGGTTGCTTATTGGTCAATACTTGAGTACTCTGACAAGACAGGAAAGTTGGTCTGACTCAGAATTTAAGAGGATCCGCAGAAAAGCATATGGTTATTTTCTAAAGGATGGGTACCTCTGGAAGCATCCTAAGCAGAGGAATGCTATGCCACAGAGAGTCATATGTGATAAAGAGACTCAAGGGAAGCTTGTGAAAGAATTCCATGAGAGTCTCTGGGCTGGACATCGAAGTGTGTGGGCCACCTTTACCAAAATAAAGGAAAAATATTGGTGGAAAGGAATGTACAAGGATATTTCCCAATATGTGGAAACATGCATGGTATGTCAAATGTACTCAAATGTGCGACATCGTGATGGATTGCAACCAACCTACCCACCTGCCATGCACTACAAATGGGTAGTGGATCTAGTTACAATGCCTTTGGGAATTTGGCAGATGCGGTACATAGCACTTGCAAGAGAAGATTTGACAAATCAGGTAGAGGGGCGTGCTCTTAGAACAAAGAGTACGGAAACAGTATGCAAATTTCTCCTGGAAGATGTGATTTGTCGGTATGGTTGTGTTGGGAAAATAATAGCTGATAGGGGTGAGCTAGACGTTGAAGAAGCAAGGGAATTCTTCTCTAGAATTGGCATTAAACTGTCCCTAACATGTGCTTACAATCCTAAGGGCAATGGTAAAAGTGAGCGAGGACATCCTCCAATCATTAAAGCTTTGGCTAAGGCATGCAGAGAAAGAATGCGAGAGTGGCCAAGGCTGCTACCATATGCCTTGTGGGCTGACCGTACAACTCATAGCTCAGTGACAGGATACATGCCTGCAGAATTAATGTATGGTCAGAAGCCAGTAATGCCAGTTGAAGAAGTAGTTCCAACTTGGAATGTATTGCCCTGGTGGGTGGAAGGATTGAGCAGAGAAGACCTCCTTGCATTGCGAATAAGACAGTTGGAGAGGAGGCCTGAAGATGTAGAGCTTGCTAAAGCTCGCTTGAAAGATGCAAGGTTGAAAAATAAAGAAAGATTTGATAGAAGACACAGACTCCGGCCAAAACCTATTGAAGAAGGTGATTGGGTCCTAATGTATGATAGTAGCCTTGACAACCAGTTCACTGTTCAAAGGAAGTTTGCAAAAAGATGGTTTGGCCCTTACATTGTCAAGCATGTGCATGAAAATGCCACGTATACCCTGTGTGAGCTTGATGGAACAGAGATAAAGAATCTTGTAGTAGCAGGCAAAAGGATCAAGATGTTTAAAAGAAGGCATGATAATGATCCTTTTGATTCACAGGGAACTCAGGATGAGAGGCTTGACAACGATAGTATGGGTATGGTTGAAGAGGAAGAGGATGATCTTCCTGGTAATGTAGAAGAAGAAGATGACATCCAGTTATATGTGGATCTTGATGATGATTTGGCACATACCAGAGGATGTGCAGGTTTAGAGGGGGTGGATGTCGTGCCATGGCACGTCTATGGTGTGAAACCATGCATGTGAGGCCATCAAATGCAAATCCAGATGCATGGGGTTAAGTGCCATGACGAGTCATTATATGATGCCTGAGTACATATGTTCATATTGTAAATGAGGTTCAATAAGACGAGCTGAGGCTTAGCCAGGTCTCGAAGCCTCTGTACATGAGTGTGGTGTGAATTATGGAGCTTTATGCATATGGTAGACCTTGTAGTAGGGAACACCCTTCTTAACATGTATGGAAATGCAAAAGTATGTATGATGTGAGGATTGGTTTTGAAAGAATGCCCTTTTGAGATATCGTGTCTTGGAATGCCATGATTTTTGTGCTTGCTCAGAATCGATATAATCAGAATACTTTGGATTTTTTTTCAACTGATGCTACTGGAAGGTTTGATGCCAGAAGACTTTAAGCTTGGAGAGAGTGAAAATGTTTTTCATATGCTCGGCAGAATGATAGGGGAAGGTATCAAGCCAAACCTGGTTACATTCGGTAGTGTTCTAAATGCATGCAGTCATGCAGGTCTAATGGAAAAAGGTCAGTTGTACCTTGAGGCCATTAGCAATGACTATGGTCTCATCCCAACTCTTGAGCATTACACTTGCATTGTTGATCTCCTTGGCCGGGCACGCCATGTAGACAAGGCTGTAGCTTTGATCAAGAAGATGCCATTTCATCCTGGTATTGTGAATTGGCATACTGTGTTGGGAGCTTGTCGAACATGGGGCAATGTCGAGCTTGGACGCCATGCCTTCGAACATGCAGTGCGATTGGATGAAAAGGATCCTACATCTTATAATTAATACACCCAAGGGGACATCCATATATGTTGTAACAGAAGCACAAGAAGTGTTTGAGAAGCTTCCCTTTCGAGACGTTGTCTCCTGGACTGCACTGATCACAACTGAACCGGGTGCCAGCGATGCCGAATGACAAAAGAAATCATCCTCGTCTCCCTCAGAAACCAGAGATTACGCATACCAACTGTGGTGTCAACAGACTAGTCAAAGTAAAGCTTTCAGTAAAAGCGCCAGCTGGAAACGTATATGCAAGGTGGCGGGTGGCGGCTTGCGTGGTATGCGAAAGAATAATTTTTTTGGAAATTTCCGGATATTATGCAGGATATAAGCAAGCACAGTATTTCAAATTGGAAAATGGTGATTTTTGGGCTGCAAAAGGTGGTGGGGCGCCCGATTTCCTTGCGGGAAAAAGAGGAAAAACTAGAGAGCGAGGGGAAGCGCAGATATCAGAAATCGGGGTCTGCAAAAAAAAGAGAACCAGTGCGCCAACTAACCAGAGAAAAAAAAATCAAGGAGGCGGCTACTGTTCGTGGCATGTAGGAGTTAGAATTGAAGAGAAAAATGAGTGTTATCCAGTGATAGGATTTTCATCATATACATGTATTCTGCCTTCCGCGGTCTGCAGAGCGAAGCCGCCATAGAAGGAATAGAGAAAAATCAATGAAAATCTCACCTTGCTCTACTTACAGTTCTCAGGTGATAAAGAACATCTTGAAATGATGGAATTGATGACACTGGATGTATGGAATGTAAATGATCACATGTATGTGGGAAATATTTGAAGGTTATGTTATGCCTACATGTGATTGGTTTGAAGGATTTGGAAAAAGGAGCCAGTAAATCTATGCTTGGAAAGGGATAATCACTTGATACACAATTTATGTGCAATCATCAGGCTGAATTCATGGATGTATTGAGGTGAATTTGTACATGTTTATGATATCAAAAATGGAGGTGCCTTGTGATCCATGAAGAGTTATGAGTTCGAGTTTCCTTGTGGGAATCAGAAGCTACTCTCACAGCTAGAAGTCTCGTACTTTCCCAGCAACATCGTCCACGTCACGACAGCTCTTTGGTGAACCCGACGTGAAACCGCTGGGGTGAGAGTGTGGTGAAACATACAGGGAAGCTATGGCTGAGAATTCTGAGGGTCAGGGGGTTCATTTTGACCCCGGAGTTATGCAAATGTTTCAGATGTTTACTATGTATATGCAACAGTAGCAAGCTGCTGAGAGGGGACAAATTTCCATGACCAAAGCACTGCAATCAATTGTGAAAAAGGTGGATCAATTTGATGGAAAGGATATCACAAAGTACCTGCGTAATTACATAAAGGAAATGGAGCTAAACAGGGTGACTGAGGAGGATATGGTTCGAAGCTTTGAGCTGGTATGTGTTCCTGAAATAAGAGAGCGCATAAGAGGATTGCAGACAGCACATGGTGGCAGAAATTGGGAGGAGTTCAAGCTTGCTTTAAAGGACGAATATTTCATGGAGGATTCTGAGCGAGTGACCAAACGAACTTTCTTGGAATGGGTCACAAAACCCAAAATGGGAATTTCTGCCACAGAATTGCTAAGAGAGTTTGAGAAGCGCTATGCCCAGCTGTCAAGGATAGAGCGCACAACTTTGGACAGAGAAAAAACAGAGCTCTTCTTACAAGCAGCTGGGAAAGATCTCCAAGAGAAACTGGAAATCCTTCTTGAGGATAAGGATACATAGCAAGGACTAAAGAGTGATTGGAATGATGTTGAGGATGCGGTCACCATGCTAGCAAAGCGGCAGCGAAGGAGGGATAAAATGGTGATGAGCTCGGCAACTCCTATAACTGCTGTTATCCCTGAGAATCTACCAAAACTAGCTGCTGCAATCCCAAAGGTAGAAGGGTCGATGGAAGAACTTATTAAGGGCATGCGGGACCTAAAATTGAAGATGTCCAGGATTGAAGAAAAGGGGCTACCATTAGGGCAGGCTTCTATGCAAAGGCCTCAAAGCAAAGAAGAGTTTACATACAGATGCATATGGTGTGATGACCCAGAACATGCAAAGAAAGATTGTGCTAGCTATAAAGAAGCCCTTAAAAATCAACTTGTGTTTTTCAAAGATGGGAAAATCCACCTTACAGAGACTGGTCTTCCATTAAGTACAAACTTTGGGAAAGGAGGGATGAAAAAGCTGGTTGAGGATATGGCTGCTAGTCATGCCATCTCTATGGTTGAGGCAGCAACCTATGGATTAAAGGCTGGTCAATCAAAGCAGGGATCTGAGAATGATGAAGATTATGAGAATGAAGATTTTTGGCCATCAACAATGGAATTAATTGCGTCAAAGAAGGTGTCTAAGCAAGCTTTGCATGAGGCAGGTGACTGTATACATCTTGAGACTGGCTGGGAGGAGCCTGTGGATTCTTTATCTGTTCATGCCTACATTGCTAAATGCCAAAATAATGAGGCACAGGTAGAGGAGAAGCGTAAAAGGGAAAATGAGGAAGGAGGGCCATCAAAAAGAGTTACACGTGGAAGTGAAAAGAAGGATCCTGGGCCATCACATATGCCTCCACCGCATAGCAGACCTCCACAGGAAGTATCAATGGAAGAAGTGCCAGCAAAAATGAAGCATGAGAAGGAGAAGGGTAAAGGGAAAAGTCCACTCTACAAGCTTCAATCTGATATTGAAGCCGCAACAGTCTCAAAAAGGTGCTTGAAGAGAGGATTCTAAACAGTAGGGTGGAATTTACACTAGGGGAAGTCTTGGGGATCGCAAAGAAGTCTTGGGGAAGTCTTGGGGATCACAAAGAAGGAATTCCATGATGAGATAATTGATATTATACGAAGGAAAAGGCAATCCATAATTGAATCTATTCCATCACAAGGGGAGGCAAGCACTTCCAAGACTCATGGAGTACAGGTACAACAAAAGGAAGAGAGAGAAAATGTGGTGGAATGTAATCACTATGCTAATGGGGCACGACAAGTGCGCTTTGTGGAAGAAGATGATGAAAAAGAAGTTCTTACAAAGAGTCATTACTCCAGGAGCCATTGGGCAAGAGCAACCACTGAAACCCTTGTCAAAATAGGTGATTTGGAAGAGCCATATGTTGCTCTAATTGATCATGGGTCTAAAATAAATCTTATGGCTAAAAATCTCTACAACAAATGTAAGTGGCCAATGGATGTAGATCATGGGTGGATGATTAAAGCAGCTAATAACTCATCTGGAGAGCTCTATGCAGCATGTCCAAATGTAAGGGTAACTATAGGGGATGTGAGAGATGATCAGAACTTCTTTGTTCAGGAGATGTCATCGTATCCCCTCATCCTTGGGCAACCCTACATTACAGCTGTGAGGATGGAAACAAAGGTTTTGGATGATGGCTCGGCATATGCAAGAATAAGGAGTAAAGATGGCAAGAAAGCTGTTCAGTTCTTGAGAGTTTGCATTAACCATGAAAGGAATCGTGAGTCTCTTCGAGCACAGTCACTCCCAAAGATAAATAGAAAATTCATGAATTACAGGGAGATGAGGGATTTTGGCCAGGTGCCATTGTAAAGCGGGATTCCAATGGTACAAGGGAAAATGAGTTCTCGCAGGACTCAATCAATGTAAATAACTTTTTAGCAAATTTTCAGGGATTCTCTAGCTATGGGTCACTGGTCTTTGTAAAAAGCAAGGATTTGAAGCATGGCATGCGTAAACATGTACAAAATGAACAAAAAAGTCTTGAGCAGTGTGGTCTTTTGGAGAAGAATGAGTTTATTTCAGGGGTGCTTGATGAGGTGTCATTTGTAGATACTATGGATGTGCTTTTTGATATGGGAAGAGCATGCTTATAGGGTGGAAATGAGATGATAGAGGTGTCATCTGTGGAGATGTATGATATAATCTGGGAATTTGAGAGGTGGAATGTAAAAACATGAATTGCGAGATGGATGCTCATGTTGATACTGTAAGATCCCAGTCTCCACCACGCAACGGATTCGGTACTAGCAGCGGAAGTAGCACATCATGCGTGGGTAGGGGTCTCACACTCGGGGCCTCGCCCACGGATATCCGGACAAGAGACTAATCCGTCGGTTTGTCCAAAACCGAAACCGAAAAAAACTTCCTTTACCCGGAAAGCATGGGCGATTCCACCACGATAACTCTTTACTCTAACGTAGTCAAGATCATTACGGATCAACTGATCTGACTGCACCTTTAACGGTACTTGGTCAAATCAAGGAAGAACTTGCACTTGGATCATTGGGATCAACGCTTTTTTCCCCATCAAGAGGCACAGCCGTTGATTCCTATCCATAGAACAATTTCTATCCGGGATTTACTTCATCTATCGTAATAATAGAAATTAAATCTCGATTTACGGATCCATCAGTCCAGCCTAACCCCATCCGATCCCATGGGTTAGCCAACCGCCCAACCACTGTAATGATGGGATCCAATTTGGAATTTGGTTAGGTTTTATCCCGGGTACCAAGGAAAAGAGTTCCAAGGCCCCCTAGCCGGAAGTTCATGCAAACATAAAACTAGCCACACCACTTACACACCCAATATGAAATTGCCTTTTTCTTAGCATCAGCTAACTTTAAAACAATCCTTTAATGAAACCATAGTACCACTGATCACAATCTTCCAATTTATCCAGTTGATTCATAATTTCCCACCATTCCTTCATCAGAGTATCTATGGCATCATTGGCAACTAGAACGCTCACCACCTGTCCACACAGGGGCCTTTTCAATAGTTCCTAGCCCATAATACTCGACAATATAATCACTTATAAAAATCAAGATGGACTCTCGTTGAAGATCAGCAAGATCAACCAACACATCCATATAAAGAGCCATGGACTCATCCATTGAAGACCAGCAAGGTCAATCAACCAGATCCATGCCCGGTTTCACAAAACAACTCTTACTCCTTGTTCCAATATCTTCCTCGACGCACGCGTGGGTATCCTAGGCGACCTAGAGCCCGAGCACCGTATGGTCAGCACCCTCTAGGATCCTTCGCAGGTGACCTAGCGCTTCACTCATAGGCCGCTTCCTTGGTCCCTCATCCACCGTACCGGAAGCTCACCATTTTAATCGAACCGAGGCTGGTCAAGACCTCGGCCGACTTTGCTACGCGAGACGTCCTCCATTGACTCTCCGTCAGCAGTTGCAACTTTAACAGTTAGGTCTTCATGACCTTAATCCACAAGATGGTCAAAATGCTTCCCCAGCATTCTTGACATAAAACAGTCATTTACAAACAGTCACAAAATACAGTTTCTAAATCGAACTCTCATTTTTTCACATTATCCCTCATTAATCCACATTACTTATTCCACATTCCATTTATATGTGTACTCATCCAATCACATCATTTTCCATCTCTTCACTTCAGATTCTTTCACATCACATATCATATATTCACATCCATATCCACATCCATACATCCACATCCACATCCACATTCACATCCATACATCCACATCTACATGCTTACCTCCATTTTCACATCCTCATTTATACATCCACATCCCATATCCACATTCATACATACACATCCATATCCACATCTATACATCCACATCCACATGCATACATCCATTATCACGTCTTCATTCATACATCCACATCCACATACATACATACATCCACATCCACATTCCCATTCACATCTATACATCCACATCTACATCCACATACATACATACATCCACATCCACATTCCACATTCACATCTATACATCCACATCTACATCCACATTCACATACATCCACATCCACATTTCCATTCACATCTATACATCCACATCTACATCCACATACATACATACATCCACATCTACATCCACATACATACATACATCCACATCCACATTTCACATTCACATCTATACATCCACATCCACGTCCACATTCCACATTCACATCTATACATCCACATCTACATCCACATTATACATCTTCATACATACATCCATTTTCACATTCATACATCCACATCCACATACATACATACATCCACATCCACATTCCCATTCACATCTATACATCCACATCTACATCCACATACATACATACAGCCACATCCACATTCCACATTCACATCTATACATCCACATCTACATCCACATTCACATACATCTACATCCACATTTCCATTCACATCTATACATCCACATCTACATCCACATACATACATACATCCACATCTACATCCACATACATACATACATCCACATCCACATTCCACATTCACATCTATACATCCACATCCACATCCACATTCCACATTCACATCTATACATCCACATCTACATCCACATTATACATCTTCATACATACATCCATTTTCACATTCATACATCCACACTCTCATCTCCACATCCACACATCCACATACATACATCCATTTCCACATTCACATCTATACATCCACATCTACATCCACATTATACATCTTCATACATACATCCATTTTCACATTCATACATCCACACTCTCATCTCCACATCCACACATCCACATACATACATCCATTTCCACATTCCCATTCATATAACCCCATATGCCTTCACAACTAATCTTTTACATCACATCCATTCTCGCCCTATCACAACCCATATACATCTTATCCTATCACATACACTTCTTACCTCATCCCATACACATCTTATCACATCTTAATTCATCTTATCTCCTCTTATCACCTCTTATACACCTCTTATCACATCCTATCACATCTCATATCTATTTATAGAATACAAGAGAATTCTTATATTTGATATAAGATTTCTTTACACATTTACTTATGCATAAATTCCATTTAAGGAGATTAATACTTCCGAAGAAAAATCAATCTTTTATGCATCTTCCTATGCATAAATTCATTTTAAATGAAAATGACACTTTTAAATTAAAATTCAATCTTTTATGCATCTTCCTATGCATAAATTTAATTTAGATGAGAATGACACTTTTGAATTAAAAATTCAATCTTTTATGCATCTTCCTATGCATAAATTCAATTTAGATGAGAATGACACTTTTGAATTAAAAATCAATTTTTTTTTATGCATCTTCTTATGCATAAAGTCAATTTGGTAGGAATTACACTTTTAGAATAAAAGAATTTCTCTTATGCATCTAAATTATGCATAAAATCCATTTATGATGAAAATCACACTTTTAGTATAAAAAGAATATCTTTTATGCATACCTCCATGCATGAAATCCAATTATGATAAAAGTAACACTTTTATAATAAAATAATCAACTTTTATGCATACCTCTATGCATGAAATTCAATTGTGACAAAAGTAACACTTTTACATTAAAATAATCATCTTTTATGCATACCTCTATGCATGAAATCTAATATGATAAAAGTAACACTTTTGATATAAAAAAATTATCCTTTATGCATACTTCTATGCATGAAAATTAAAAATGATAAAAGTAACACTTTTGATATAAAAAAATTATCCTTTATGCATACTTCTATGCATGAAAATTAAAAATGATAAAAGTAACACTTTTGATATAAAATTTTTTCTTTTATGCATACTTCTATGCATGAAAATTAAAAATGATAAAAGTAACACTTTTAATATAAAAAAATTATCTTTTATGCATACTTCTATGCATGAAAATTAAAAATGATAAAAGTAACACTTTTAATATAAAAAATTATCCTTTATGCATACTTCTATGCATGAAAATTAAAATTTGATAAAAGTAACACTTTTATGTTAAAATAATAATCCTTTATGCATACCTCTATGCATGAAATCCAAATATGATAAAAGTAACACTTTTATGTTAAAATAATAATCTTTTAAGCATAGCTCTATGCATGAAAATCAACTATGCATAATATAAAAATCAATTTCTCTATGATTACAATGAATATCTTTCAATTAATCTAGGATGATAATTCCTAGAATATGGTAGGAAGTCCTCTTTTTATGCTTTGAATGAAATTATTTTATGCATAATTTTCATAAAAATTTTACCATAGCTCCGCTGCTATGACTGATAAATCTCAATTTTTCTAAGGGATAAAGCTTATCATTAAGGAAATAATTAAAATGATCTCTAATTGGATCATTAATCCATAATGGATTGAATCATCAATATACATAAACTAAAAGCATAGAAAAAAAACCATTAATTTGGCCTCAAGCATAGCTTAATCTTGGGTTAAGGAAAAGCTTTATGAAAAGCTTGATTTGGATTGAGAATGGGTCATGAGTATGACCATTTCTTGAGTGAGAGAGAGAAATTTCATAAAAACTATTAGAATTTAAACATAAATGAAAATTAACTTCAATAGCATTTATTAAATTATGTAACTCTTCACTAACATTCATCAATTCACTTCAATAGCATTCAAAAAAACCATACCAATTAAGCTTCTCAAGCTTGAGAGGGGTTGAGAAGAGAGAATCATTGAGAAATTATAGAAAAGATCAATATTCACTAATTACCTTACAAATTGCTTGATTCTTTGTTCACGGTAGAGGCCCCCAACCAATCAATTGGTTAAGTATGTTGATGGAGCCACTAATGGGGATTGAAGAAAGAGGGAAGCTCCAAAAACTAGTGAATTATTAAATGAATTCACAGTTCTTGGCTTAGGTGGAGTAGAGTAACGATGCATAAACACTATCTATTTTTCAACAAGGGGGAGGCTTCTATTTATAGGAAAAATTGAGCTCCTAACCAAACAAACTGATTCTAGAATTTTCTAAATCAGTTTGGTCAATATTTGACCATTTTTAGGTCAGTTAAGCTAACTTTTTGGAACTAGACTTGAATGAGGAGAGAGGAGAGATGGAATATCTCAATTTTTATGAGTTTAAAACTCATTCAAGCATGTGAAATATGCACCTCCTTTAAAGAACTCCCCTTCCTTACATATGTGTCATAATGGAATCATTTTAATATTGCTCATAGTTTTTTTACTAATAAACCTTGTACATTTTCAACTCTTCATCTTATGTGAAATATGCACCTCCTTTAAAGAATTCCCCTTCCTTACATATGTGTCATAATGGAATCATTTTAATATTGCTCATAGTTTTTTTACTAATAAACCTTGTACATTTTCAACTCTTCATCTTATGTGAAATATGCACCTCCTTTAAAGAATTCCCCTTCCTTACATATGTGTCATAATGGAATCATTTTAATATTGCTCATAGTTTTTTTACTAATAAACCTTGTACATTTTCAACTCTTCATCTTATGTGAGCATTTACTCCTTTTTGGATACCCAAAATATCTCATATTTTTAATATTGCTCATAGTTTTTTACTAATAAACCTTGTACATTTTCAACTCTTCATCTTATGTGAGCATTTACTCATTTTTGGGTATCTTCTTTTACAAATTGGATTTATCTCCTCCCTACACATGGATTGATGCTATTGGCCCATAGAAACCTTAATTGGACCATAATCCAAAAATTTCTGAAAATCTAGACCCTTAGGCTAAGGTCCTTTATACCCATTTCCAATTAATTCGAATTGCACATTGGAAAGTTCTTTTTGAATTTCTGTTTCAGGGGAACTTATTTTAATAAGATGAGATAATTTTCTATCCAAAAATATTAAAAATTTGAATATTCTCTCTCTAGAATATTTTCTCTCTCTGGGTCAAAACAGTTAGAAACAAGTCTTTTATATTTCTGAAGAGGGATTGATTACAGGGGAAGATGCTGGACATTTTGAAAGGCTGGGGAGGAATCTTACATTCTCTCCCACTTGAAAAACGCGAGATGCCCTCATCTCGCAAACTGGGGGTAATTTCACAAGATGCACAAGTATGAGACTGAGAGAAATTTTTTAATTAAGATTAATCACCAATTAAAAAAGTCTCAAAGAGAGTAAGGGTCAAGACAAGAACAAGATTTAAACTTTATTCATTCTTAGAACATATACAGTAAGATAGAAAAACTCTTTACACTTCCATAAGCCCGTCCATCATATGATCACAAAAGCAGCACTCACAAGCTGCGCACGTATAAGGTAACTCATCTATGGGAATGATTCTATTGGTTATTGCCGCGCCTATCTCAGTGGTATGAGGTGTTCTAACAAAAGGACCTCTGAGAGGCAAGCCAAAAACGGGGTAAAGGCATATCTTCTCATGAGGAAGAAAACACGCCAGTAAGAAGACCCGCTCAGAAAACCCAAGATGCCTTGATCTCATGACGCAGTAGTATCGGGGACCCAAACCTAAGGCTTCAATAACCATGGCCAAGCGAACATTGTTACGAAAGTGCTGCTGACCCCAGGGTGTTACCCTAGTTATGTCTTGATAGGTCCACCATTTGGTCTGCGCTACAGAAGCTCCTAGGTGAGGAAAAAGTGAGCGCTCATACTGTTCTATAAAGTCTTTCTTCACAGACTCTCTTGCGTCTTGAAGACGAGAAATCATCATGGATAAAACTAATTCCTCTTGCCAAGCCATGAAGGAGATTAAGAAGAAGGGAGATCGATGGAAGTAAGATTATTGTGAGCGACAGGTAAAAGTTACGACTTATATAAAGGAAGGAGCTAGCGTAACTTAGAAGCCAACGGTATCTTGTCTTTTACCGTCTTTCCATGATTTGGGTTTGGCACATATTTCTATGAAATACATTAAGAACCTTGAGATGAGGAGGTAAAAGAAGCTTGTAGGCTAAGTCACCTACTTTCATTGAATTCAGATATAAGGCTCACAATATCTGGGGAATAAGTTCTTATACTCCCCAAGAGATAAAGAACTTCTTTTGGGCCGTACTCGAATGAAAACCAAAACCTTGGTATCCAAAACACCGATTTTCACTTCTGAACTCATTGTTCCGAATCCTTAAAACAGCCGTGACTCCTGAGAAGTATTCTAGGGAAAGGGTCTTCCTTTTTTTAAACAGAATCTTTCTTTTATTTTAGAGAGGGAATAATTATAAGATCAAAAAGGGAGATTCTTACTCCTGTATACCTCAAAGGCTGGGGAGGAATCTTACATTCTACCCCACTTAAAAAAGTGCGAGATGTCCTCATCTCGCCAAGTAGAGGACAACTCTTTTTCTTAAGATCCAATTTATTCTAGGGTTCCTTATATTCTGGTCAACCCAACAGAATACTGGGATAAATATCCCCTATATAGAACTCATAATTAAATAACAATTCATTCAGATCTTATCATTCATATCTTTAACATAATAATGGTCCATTAGACCGAAAAATTTCCTTCTGAACATTCCTCCACGGGAATTTCAGTCAAGCAAGTTCTCAATTTGTCATCCCTTAACTTGATCTACCGGTCAAGTGTTAACAGTAATAATTTGACAGCACAATCCACTAATCTCATAGTGATTTGCTGAATTCATTATCATCATTCTAGTTATGAATATCATCACAGGGACTCGTCCCATTCATCCTCATGGTGGTTTTGCTCAGCTTATTACATTTCAACTAAATTTCAGAATTCATCATTTTCCAATCAGAATCCAAATCAATCTCATCAGTTCTCAAACAGAATTAAAAATCATATCAACCACATTCGAATTCATCATCTGGATAGCATTAACGTTTATAATTTCAAGTCTTAGATTTACTCGTATATACTGTCAGTAAAGAGCTGCAGTTATACTCTCGGTATATACGGGTAGTCACGGCCCTTGGAACTATAAGGTAATTACCATCATGTCTAGGCCTCAAGCAAGTCAGGGATTCTATATAATTGCGGTACTTCCATCTGAAGACCCAATTACCAAATTACGAATTTCAGTTTGAATATCAAATTGTATGAATTATATCACACAATTATAACCTTTTTGTGTGTCTTGATAAATTTTTTGACATAATTGGCTCCTCAGTTGATCTTTTAATCGCTCTGATACCAACTGTAAGATCCCAGTCTCCACCGCGCAACGGATTCGGTACTAGCAGCGGAAGTAGCACATCATGCGTGGGTAGGGGTCTCACACTCGGGGCCTCGCCACGGATATCCGGACAAGAGACTAATCCGTCGGTTTGTCCAAAACCGAAACCGAAAAAAACTTCCTTTACCCGGAAAGCATGGGCGATTCCACCACGATAACTCTTTACTCTAACGTAGTCAAGATCATTACGGATCAACTGATCTGACTGCACCTTTAACGGTACTTGGTCAAATCAAGGAAGAACTTGCACTTGGATCATTGGGATCAACGCTTTTTTCCCCATCAAGAGGCACAGCCGTTGATTCCTATCCATAAAACAATTTCTATCCGGGATTTACTTCATCTATCGTAATAATAGAAATTAAATCTCGATTTACGGATCCATCAGTCCAGCCTAACCCCATCCGATCCCATGGGTTAGCCAACCGCCCAACCACTGTAGTGATGGGATCCAATTTGGAATTTGGTTAGGTTTTATCCCGGGTACCAAGGAAAAGAGTTCCAAGGCCCCCTAGCCGGAAGTTCATGCAAACATAAAACTAGCCACACCACTTACACACCCAATATGAAATTGCCTTTTTCTTAGCATCAGCTAACTTTAAAACAATCCTTTAATGAAACCATAGTACCACTGATCACAATCTTCCAATTTATCCAGTTGATTCATAATTTCCCATCATTCCTTCATCAGAGTATCTATGGCATCATTGGCAACTAGAACGCTCACCACCTGTCCACACAGGGGCCTTTTCAATAGTTCCTAGCCCATAATACTCGACAATATAATCACTTATAAAAATCAAGATGGACTCTCGTTGAAGATCAGCAAGATCAACCAACACATCCATATAAAGAGCCATGGACTCATCCATTGAAGACCAGCAAGGTCAATCAACCAGATCCATGCCCGGTTTCACAAAACAACTCTTACTCCTTGTTCCAATATCTTCCTCGACGCACGCGTGGGTATCCTAGGCGACCCAGAGCCCGAGCACCGTATGGTCAGCACCCTCTAGGATCCTTCGCAGGTGACCTAGCGCTTCACTCATAGGCCGCTTCCTTGGTCCCTCATCCACCGTACCGGAAGCTCACCATTTTAATCGAACCGAGGCTGGTCAAGACCTCGGCCGACTTTGCTACGTGAGACGTCCTCCATTGACTCTCCGTCAGCAGTTGCAACTTTAACAGTTAGGTCTTCATGACCTTAATCCACAAGATGGTCAAAATGCTTCCCCAGCATTCTTGACATAAAACAGTCATTTACAAACAGTCACAAAATACAGTTTCTAAATCGAACTCTCATTTTTCCACATTATCCCTCATTAATCCACATTACTTATTCCACATTCCATTTATATGTGTACTCATCCAATCACATCATTTTCCATCTCTTCACTTCAGATTCTTTCACATCACATATCATATATTCACATCCATATCCACATCCATACATCCACATCCACATCCACATTCACATCCATACATCCACATCTACATGCTTACCTCCATTTTCACATCCTCATTTATACATCCACATCCCATATCCACATTCATACATACACATCCATATCCACATCTATACATCCACATCCACATGCATACATCCATTATCACGTCTTCATTCATACATCCACATCCACATACATACATACATCCACATCCACATTCCCATTCACATCTATACATCCACATCTACATCCACATACATACATACATCCACATCCACATTCCACATTCACATCTATACATCCACATCTACATCCACATTCACATACATCCACATCCACATTTCCATTCACATCTATACATCCACATCTACATCCACATACATACATACATCCACATCTACATCCACATACATACATACATCCACATCCACATTCCACATTCACATCTATACATCCACATCCACGTCCACATTCCACATTCACATCTATACATCCACATCTACATCCACATTATACATCTTCATACATACATCCATTTTCACATTCATACATCCACATCCACATACATACATACATCCACATCCACATTCCCATTCACATCTATACATCCACATCTACATCCACATACATACATACAGCCACATCCACATTCCACATTCACATCTATACATCCACATCTACATCCACATTCACATACATCTACATCCACATTTCCATTCACATCTATACATCCACATCTACATCCACATACATACATACATCCACATCTACATCCACATACATACATACATCCACATCCACATTCCACATTCACATCTATACATCCACATCCACATCCACATTCCACATTCACATCTATACATCCACATCTACATCCACATTATACATCTTCATACATACATCCATTTTCACATTCATACATCCACACTCTCATCTCCACATCCACACATCCACATACATACATCCATTTCCACATTCCCATTCATATAACCCCATATGCCTTCACAACTAATCTTTTACATCACATCCATTCTCGCCCTATCACAACCCATATACATCTTATCCTATCACGTACACTTCTTACCTCATCCCATACACATCTTATCACATCTTAATTCATCTTATCTCCTCTTATCACCTCTTATACACCTCTTATCACATCCTATCACATCTCATATCTATTTATAGAATACAAGAGAATTCTTATATTTGATATAAGATTTCTTTACACATTTACTTATGCATAAATTCCATTTAAGGAGATTAATACTTCCGAAGAAAAATCAATCTTTTATGCATCTTCCTATGCATAAATTCATTTTAAATGAAAATGACACTTTTAAATTAAAATTCAATCTTTTATGCATCTTCCTATGCATAAATTTAATTTAGATGAGAATGACACTTTTGAATTAAAAATTCAATCTTTTATGCATCTTCCTATGCATAAATTCAATTTAGATGAGAATGACACTTTTGAATTAAAAATAAATTTTTTTTTATGCATCTTCTTATGCATAAAGTCAATTTGGTAGGAATTACACTTTTAGAATAAAAGAATTTCTCTTATGCATCTAAGTTATGCATAAAATCCATTTATGATGAAAATCACACTTTTAGTATAAAAAGAATATCTTTTATGCATACCTCCATGCATGAAATCCAATTATGATAAAAGTAACACTTTTATAATAAAATAATCAACTTTTATGCATACCTCTATGCATGAAATTCAATTGTGACAAAAGTAACACTTTTACATTAAAATAATCATCTTTTATGCATACCTCTATGCATGAAATCTAATATGATAAAAGTAACACTTTTGATATAAAAAAATTATCCTTTATGCATACTTCTATGCATGAAAATTAAAAATGATAAAAGTAACACTTTTGATATAAAAAAATTATCCTTTATGCATACTTCTATGCATGAAAATTAAAAATGATAAAAGTAACACTTTTGATATAAAATTTTTTCTTTTATGCATACTTCTATGCATGAAAATTAAAAATGATAAAAGTAACACTTTTAATATAAAAAAATTATCTTTTATGCATACTTCTATGCATGAAAATTAAAAATGATAAAAGTAACACTTTTAATATAAAAAATTATCCTTTATGCATACTTCTATGCATGAAAATTAAAATTTGATAAAAGTAACACTTTTATGTTAAAATAATAATCCTTTATGCATACCTCTATGCATGAAATCCAAATATGATAAAAGTAACACTTTTATGTTAAAATAATAATCTTTTAAGCATAGCTCTATGCATGAAAATCAACTATGCATAATATAAAAATCAATTTCTCTATGATTACAATGAATATCTTTCAATTAATCTAGGATGATAATTCCTAGAATATGGTAGGAAGTCCTCTTTTTATGCTTTGAATGAAATTATTTTATGCATAATTTTCATAAAAATTTTACCATAGCTCCGCTGCTATGACTGATAAATCTCAATTTTTCTAAGGGATAAAGCTTATCATTAAGGAAATAATTAAAATGATCTCTAATTGGATCATTAATCCATAATGGATTGAATCATCAATATACATAAACTAAAAGCATAGAAAAAAAACCATTAATTTGGCCTCAAGCATAGCTTAATCTTGGGTTAAGGAAAAGCTTTATGAAAAGCTTGATTTGGATTGAGAATGGGTCATGAGTATGACCATTTCTTGAGTGAGAGAGAGAAATTTCATAAAAACTATTAGAATTTAAACATAAATGAAAATTAACTTCAATAGCATTTATTAAATTATGTAACTCTTCACTAACATTCATCAATTTACTTCAATAGCATTCAAAAAAACCATACCAATTAAGCTTCTCAAGCTTGAGAGGGGTTGAGAAGAGAGAATCATTGAGAAATTATAGAAAAGATCAATATTCACTAATTACCTTACAAATTGCTTGATTCTTTGTTCACGGTAGAGGCCCCCAACCAATCAATTGGTTAAGTATGTTGATGGAGCCACTAATGGGGATTGAAGAAAGAGGGAAGCTCCAAAAACTAGTGAATTATTAAATGAATTCACAGTTCTTGGCTTAGGTGGAGTAGAGTAACGATGCATAAACACTATCTATTTTTCAACAAGGGGGAGGCTTCTATTTATAGGAAAAATTGAGCTCCTAACCAAACAAACTGATTCTAGAATTTTCTAAATCAGTTTGGTCAATATTTGACCATTTTTAGGTCAGTTAAGCTAACTTTTTGGAACTAGACTTGAATGAGGAGAGAGGAGAGATGGAATATCTCAATTTTTATGAGTTTAAAACTCATTCAAGCATGTGAAATATGCACCTCCTTTAAAGAACTCCCCTTCCTTACATATGTGTCATAATGGAATCATTTTAATATTGCTCATAGTTTTTTTACTAATAAACCTTGTACATTTTCAACTCTTCATCTTATGTGAAATATGCACCTCCTTTAAAGAATTCCCCTTCCTTACATATGTGTCATAATGGAATCATTTTAATATTGCTCATAGTTTTTTTACTAATAAACCTTGTACATTTTCAACTCTTCATCTTATGTGAAATATGCACCTCCTTTAAAGAATTCCCCTTCCTTACATATGTGTCATAATGGAATCATTTTAATATTGCTCATAGTTTTTTTACTAATAAACCTTGTACATTTTTAACTCTTCATCTTATGTGAGCATTTACTCCTTTTTGGATACCCAAAATATCTCATATTTTTAATATTGCTCATAGTTTTTTACTAATAAACCTTGTACATTTTCAACTCTTCATCTTATGTGAGCATTTACTCATTTTTGGGTATCTTCTTTTACAAATTGGATTTATCTCCTCCCTACACATGGATTGATGCTATTGGCCCATAGAAACCTTAATTGGACCATAATCCAAAAATTTCTGAAAATCTAGACCCTTAGGCTAAGGTCCTTTATACCCATTTTCAATTAATTCGAATTGCACATTGGAAAGTTCTTTTTGAATTTCTGTTTCAGGGGAACTTATTTTAATAAGATGAGATAATTTTCTATCCAAAAATATTAAAAATTTGAATATTCTCTCTCTAGAATATTTTCTCTCTCTGGGTCAAAACAGTTAGAAACAAGTCTTTTATATTTCTGAAGAGGGATTGATTACAGGGGAAGATGCTGGACATTTTGAAAGGCTGGGGAGGAATCTTACAGATACAAAGTACAAAACAGTTGCAAAGAAGGTGAAACCAGTTGCCTTGCCTTTGCCACCAGGAAGCAAGGAGAAGATAGATGAAGCTTCTACGCAACCAAATCTCAGAGATCCGAAGAAAATTGGGCATAAGTTTACACAGGAAACTTTAAAAGAGCTGAAGATTGGTGAAAGGGATTTTCTGTTACCAGTTGAAAGGGAATGCTTTGAGGAGATGCTTGTAAAACATGGGAAAGCCTTTGCTTTTCAGCCGCATGAGATAGGCTGTGTTGATCCAAGTGTAACAGCACCAATGGTGATCTTTACTGTTCCACATGTTCCCTGGAACCTGCGGCCAATTCCAGTACCAAAGGCTCTCTTGCCAAAGCTGATGGAATTACTAAAAGAAAAGATCAGGATGGGAATTTTGGAGCCATCATGCGCTCCATATTCCAACAGATGGTTTACTGTGCCAAAGAAAAATGGGACATTGCGCTTTATTCAAGACATGCAACCTGTAAACAAAGTCACAATCAGGAATGTGGGAGCAGGTCCGATTGTGGATGAGTTTGCAGAAGCATTTGCAGGGAAAGCTATATATTCTATGGGTGATCTGTATTCGGGATATGATCAGTTCCAACTGGATATACAAAGCAGGGACTTGACCACAATGAGAACTCCTTTGGGATTAGTAAGGATGTGTACCTTACCACAGGGAGCCACCAACTCAGTGGCACATATGATGAATGGAATGAATAAAGTCTTACGAGACTTTATACCACAAATAACTATGCCATTTCTGGATGATGTGCCAATAAAAGGCTGTGATGAGAAAGACAAAGATGGGGATTTGGATTCAAAGGGGTGCCGCAAGTTTGTGGCAAATCATATAAAGGATTGTGATATGATTCTATCCAGGCTTGAAGAAGTGAATCTTACTTTGTCTGGACTGAAATCAGTGTTTGGGGTTGGTGAAGTGCTAATAGTGGGACATCTTTTTAGTACTAATGGACGCCGACCTTGTCCAGCCAAGATAGATGCAATACAAAGAATGAAAGAGATATGCATTAATGTTATAGAGCTGAGGAGATTTCTTGGCGCATGTGTCTTTTATGTTATTTGGATCCCTTATTATGCGCATGTAGTAGATCCTCTTTATCAACTCTTGAGGAAAAATCAAAAATTTTTGTGGAATGTAGCACATACTAAAGCTATGCGAAAGCTGAAATATCTGCTTCAATCATCACCTACTCTAAGGAAGGCAGATTATGAGTGTGGCAGGCCTGTGATTGTTACAGTTGACACTAGTCCTACTGGGATAGGATGGGCAGTAGGGCAAGATGATGAGGATGATCACAGGTATGTAATCAGATTTGGAGCAAAGGTATTAAGCTTTCGACAACGAAAGTATCCACAGATCAAGAGAGAGTTATGGGGAATAGTCACTGCTCTAAAATGTGAAAAAGAATATCTTATTGGGGCATCTGTACTTGTGGAAACTGATTGCTTGCCACTTCTTGGGATGATAGCAAGCTGTACCACTCCAGATATTGCTATGCTTAGGTGGATTGCCTATATCAAGTCACTAAATCCTGAGTTTGAGCATATTGCAGGAAAAGATAATCCAGTTGCAGATATGCTATCAAGACGCCAGGTATGAAGATGAAAAAGAGATGATTAGTGACATTGATGATGTGGGTACAAAGTTCTACACTACTGCATATGCAAAGGGGGACCATATTTGCTCAAATGCACTTGAGTCTTTTACTGAGGAAATGTATGAAGGAGATTGGTTGCTTATTGGTCAATACTTGAGTACTCTGACAAGACAGGAAAGTTGGTCTGACTCAGAATTTAAGAGGATCCGCAGAAAAGCATATGGTTATTTTCTAAAGGATGGGTACCTCTGGAAGCATCCTAAGCAGAGGAATGCTATGCCATAGAGAGTCATATGTGATAAAGAGACTCAAGGGAAGCTTGTGAAAGAATTCCATGAGAGTCTCTGGGCTCGACATCGAAGTGTGTGGGCCACCTTTACCAAAATAAAGGAAAAATATTGGTGAGCAGAGAAGACCTCCTTGCATTGCGAATAAGACAGTTGGAGAGGAGGCCTGAAGATGTAGAGCTTGCTAAAGCTCGCTTGAAAGATGCAAGGTTGAAAAATAAAGAAAGATTTGATAGAAGACACAGACTCCGGCCAAAACCTATTGAAGAAGGTGATTGGGTCCTAATGTATGATAGTAGCCTTGACAACCAGTTCACTGTTCAAAGGAAGTTTGCAAAAAGATGGTTTGGCCCTTACATTGTCAAGCATGTGCATGAAAATGCCACGTATACCCTGTGTGAGCTTGATGGAACAGAGATAAAGAATCTTGTAGTAGCAGGCAAAAGGATCAAGATGTTTAAAAGAAGGCATGATAATGATCCTTTTGATTCACAGGGAACTCAGGATGAGAGGCTTGACAACGATAGTATGGGTATGGTTGAAGAGGAAGAGGATGATCTTCCTGGTAATGTAGAAGAAGAAGATGACATCCAGTTATATGTGGATCTTGATGATGATTTGGCACATACCAGAGGATGTGCAGGTTTAGAGGGGGTGGATGTCGTGCCATGGCACGTCTATGGTGTGAAACCATGCATGTGAGGCCATCAAATGCAAATCCAGATGCATGGGGTTAAGTGCCATGACGAGTCATTATATGATGCCTGAGTACATATGTTCATATTGTAAATGAGGTTCAATAAGACGAGCTGAGGCTTAGCCAGGTCTCGAAGCCTCTGTACATGAGTGTGGTGTGAATTATGGAGCTTTATGCATATGGTAGACCTTGTAGTAGGGAACACCCTTCTTAACATGTATGGAAATGCAAAAGTATGTATGATGTGAGGATTGGTTTTGAAAGAATGCCCTTTTGAGATATCGTGTCTTGGAATGCCATGATTTTTGTGCTTGCTCAGAATCGATATAATCAGAATACTTTGGATTTTTTTTCAACTGATGCTACTGGAAGGTTTGATGCCAGAAGACTTTAAGCTTGGAGAGAGTGAAAATGTTTTTCATATGCTCGGCAGAATGATAGGGGAAGGTATCAAGCCAAACCTGGTTACATTCGGTAGTGTTCTAAATGCATGCAGTCATGCAGGTCTAATGGAAAAAGGTCAGTTGTACCTTGAGGCCATTAGCAATGACTATGGTCTCATCCCAACTCTTGAGCATTACACTTGCATTGTTGATCTCCTTGGCCGGGCACGCCATGTAGACAAGGCTGTAGCTTTGATCAAGAAGATGCCATTTCATCCTGGTATTGTGAATTGGCATACTGTGTTGGGAGCTTGTCGAACATGGGGCAATGTCGAGCTTGGACGCCATGCCTTCGAACATGCAGTGCGATTGGATGAAAAGGATCCTACATCTTATAATTAATACACCCAAGGGGACATCCATATATGTTGTAACAGAAGCACAAGAAGTGTTTGAGAAGCTTCCCTTTCGAGACGTTGTCTCCTGGACTGCACTGATCACAGCTGAACCGGGTGCCAGCGATGCCGAATGACAAAAGAAATCATCCTCGTCTCCCTCAGAAACCAGAGATTACGCATACCAACTGTGGTGTCAACAGACTAGTCAAAGTAAAGCTTTCAGTAAAAGCGCCAGCTGGAAACGTATATGCAAGGTGGCGGGTGGCGGCTTGCGTGGTATGCGAAAGAATAATTTTTTTGGAAATTTCCGGATATTATGCAGGATATAAGCAGGCACAGTATTTCAAATTGGAAAATGGTGATTTTTGGGCTGCAAAAGGTGGTGGGGCGCCCGATTTCCTTGCGGGAAAAAGAGGAAAAACTAGAGAGCGAGGGGAAGCGCAGATATCAGAAATCGGGGTCTGCAAAAAAAAGAGAACCAGTGCGCCAACTAACCAGAGAAAAAAAAATCAAGGAGGCGGCTACTGTTCGTGGCATGTAGGAGTTAGAATTGAAGAGAAAAATGAGTGTTATCCAGTGATAGGATTTTCATCATATACATGTATTCTGCCTTCCGCGGTCTGTAGAGCGAAGCCGCCATAGAAGGAATAGAGAAAAATCAATGAAAATCTCACCTTGCTCTACTTACAGTTCTCAGGTGATAAAGAACATCTTGAAATGATGGAATTGATGACACTGGATGTATGGAATGTAAATGATCACATGTATGTGGGAAATATTTGAAGGTTATGTTATGCCTACATGTGATTGGTTTGAAGGATTTGGAAAAAGGAGCCAGTAAATCTATGCTTGGAAAGGGATAATCACTTGATACACAATTTATGTGCAATCATCAGGCTGAATTCATGGATGTATTGAGGTGAATTTGTACATGTTTATGATATCAAAAATGGAGGTGCCTTGTGATCCATGAAGAGTTATGAGTTCGAGTTTCCTTGTGGGAATCAGAAGCTACTCTCACAGCTAGAAGTCTCGTACTTTCCCAGCAACATCGTCCACGTCACGACAACGTCATATCTCGATTCACTTGTATATATTTTCTAGGACATGATTTTGTAAATTTTTTATTAATCCTAGCACCTAGCCCATACCTAAGAGGTAGCTACCACTAGGGATAACTAATATACTTCGAGAGCATAAGAACTTGGCATACTCCGTTGGTATATATCCTACACTGTCTTCAAATAGAAATACCTTCTACTAAGTCCTCTAAGAATCTAGAAATCACTCACCACATTTTAACAACTAGTTTAAAACTTAAACCAGCCAACTGTGTGTGAACATGCAAACAATGTATCTAAAAGTTAAAAGCACATAAAGAACAAAAGATTATGATTTGAATACACCTGTTGTAGTGCTCGTTGATGTTGTGCGTTTGCATTGATACATTGCTGATGTTGTGCAGATTGCTTCTCTTTGCTCTTTGTAGGCATTGCATGTCTCCCCCCTTCCTAATTTGTGTGCACGGTAGGTGGACTATTGGGGCGTGTTTGTATGCTCTTGTTTAGCTGAGATCTCTGCAAAATGTTTATTAACAAACAAGAAAAGAAAAGAAAGGAATAGAATTTGTTATTGGTGCCAATCACCGAATATAGCCGAGGGGAAAAACCCAGTGGGAGAAAAGTGCCCTGGCTTGTTGATCTTATTGTGGAGTCGATGAGCTTACCCTTGCATTGGTGGTGGATCCGTGTCCACTTCTGCTGGAAAGATGGTATCAATCACTTCAGGATGCAAGGACAACCCTGTACAAAAACCGGCCTCTGGAGAAGGTGGTAGAGGAAGGAGTGCTTCCTCGCTAAAATATGGCATTGGTTCTATGGGAAGGTTAAGCAGACAATTTTGATTTTGGAACTGCTCAATGTAGGTACTCATAGTGATCCAAAATTGACATGTTGAGGCTTGGGGAAGGAGGGCTTGCAAGATAGGTGGTTGCAAGTCATTTATGCATGTATCCCTCCATTGTTGTGCTTGAACCTCCTCAGGTAATCTACGTTGATTTGGTCCTCTCTCTAGTATTCTCACATTAAGAAGGTTATGGCATTGGGGTGTAATTTTCACAATTTGTTTCATTAAGCCCATGCCATATCCTCGAAAGTAAGAGCAGCATATCCAACAAATGTGTGAAGCTTCTCCTAATATGAGTCGTGCACACTCTTGACAATGTGGAAATGGGTGATGCTGTTGATAGAATAACGTGACAAAGTGATGCCCACAGCAATTTTCACCTAAGGGAGCATAAAAGTACCTAGAATGAGTTTGAAAAGGAGGAGCACTATAACCCCTGCGATGTTCAGGTTGAGTACTATCAGGGTCAATGCATGGTGGACATGTATCTTGCCAAGTATCCATCAGGAGGTATCTACTCGTAGAACAATGAAATTTAGAAACACTCATATCCATCATTACAATCCCAATCAAAAACATTGTAGATAAGATCATCTCAAAAAGAACACAATCCTCTAAAGGCATAAGGAACCACACTATTCAAACACTGATCTACCAAAGAGATTCAATTGTAGTGTTAACGCCTTATCTTTGGTTTTGGGTATGTCCTTCTTAAGAGGTGGGAAGGTTAGCAATTGTCGAGGGATTTGAGCAAGATAAGAGGATTTAGGCATTGAAGTGCTAGAATCTATGCTCAAAGGAGACTCATGTAAAGTTGGATTTGTCTTAGGTTCACAAGTTGATGGTGGAATTGTGTAACAAGGAGAAATTGGGACAACTGGTGATTCAATACATGTTTTGGGAAGGTTAACACAAGGAGATTTGTAGGTGCTATCACAACCACCTATTCTATCTTGAAGAGGTTGTGTTGATTTCCTTTGCACCCACTGATATGGAAAACCAAGGGTGGCTTTTGGAATCTTATTGATACACTCTTTTACCTCTAGCAAACCATGGCATTTGGGAAGCCAAAGTGCTGTTGCACCCTCATAATAGCCTTGTGCTTTAAGAACATGCTTTGGGACCCAACGAGTAATAATCTGAGGTTTAGGCTTGGAAAAGATGTGCTTTTTAGGAGGCTTAGCAACTAGGCTAGATGGTACAAGTTTGTACGCATCTTTGGGTAGCCAAATTGATAATTCCTTCTTGCCTGGCCTTCTTTGAGCACTGACTAGAGTAGTTGGAACATGCCAGCCATGGCCCTCACTTGAGGACTCATCGATTATCCACATCATTTGTGTTGGAGCTTCAAGAGCAGATTTTGAAAGTGGGTTGTGTAAGGTAGAAACACCACCCTTTTGACATGATAAATCTCGTGGAGTAGTAGATCCCAATACGCAATCAGAATCCATTTGCAATTTGTATTGTCTATTCTTCCAATCTAAAGAGCAATTGGTAGCACTTAACCATGATCGACCGAGAACAGCCTCTACCACTGCCTTGGACTTACTTGCCACATAAAAGGGAACTGACATCTGGTGATCCTGAATGGACATCATAATGACACATTTTTCCTCTATAGGGTTATCTTCACCTGAGAAGCTTCCTAAGTCAATAGGAATGTGCACAAGTGTTGGTTGTCCCAAGGCTATCCATGTGTCAAACGAGAGAACATTATAATCTGCACCAGAGTCAATTAAGGCAGAGACAAAGTAGGTAGTCTCATGAAGATGAAGACACACTTGAATATTGAAAGGATCGACATATGGTTCATCAGTAGCTAACTGTAAGGCCAACATAGAAGCCTTGCGACGCTCCTTGGCTTTTGAAACTCTAGCTTTAGCCTCTTCTTGAGCCTGACGTTTAAGTAGGTCATGTGCTTCTTTTCGTGTGTGTGCAGTATGCATTTGTTGAAGCATGGCTTCAGTTAATGGTTCATTGTATTTCTTGAGACGACTTCCATTAATGAAGTTAGGCATTTGCTCACCTTCTAGTGTCTCTAAACGCACTGCACCACTTGGACTAAGCTCATTAATCACAAACGGTCCTAGGCCACGTTTCTTGAGCTTTCTCTTATGCTTCTTAAGTGTGTACAAGAGCACAAGGTCCCCTTTTTTGAATCGGCCAGTTGTTACATTTCTATCATACCATTGCTTTTGTCTCCTCTTCTCAGCATACATCCCCATTACCGCCAATAAGCGGGTCTCATCAAGCTTTTCCAATTCATCAATGCGTTGTGAAAGCTCATGACCAGTCCAGTCCAATTGTTTAGCTACTCGTAGAGTAGGTACAAGAAATTCAATGGGAAGAATTGCATCTAGCCCAAAAGCAAGCTCAAATGGGGTTGTGCCCACAGATGTTTTATAGGCTATCCTATATGCCCAAAGAACTGAGTGCAACTTTTGCTCCCAATCAGTCCTATGTCCCTCAACAATCTTTGTGAGTGCTGTGCAGAGAATCTTGTTAGTGCTCTCAGCTTGACCATTGGTATGGGGATGATAGGGTGCAGAACGCTTGTGAATTACCATAAATTCTTGAAGCAAAAACTCTATGACCTCATTCACAAAGTGCACACCTTGATCACTAACGATTTCAATAGGTAAGCCATAGCATGTAAACACGTACTCATACAAGAACTTGGCTGTGGTTCTGGCATCATTTTTAACTGTAGCCTTTGCCTCTACCCACATTTGGTAAAGTAGTCAGTTGCGACTATAATATATTCGGCATGCGTGTGACGAGCTGGAGGTTTAATGGGACCGACAAAATCAATACCCCATTTTGCAAAAGCACGTGTACTTAACATAGGCCGCAATGGCATATTGTCCTTTGTGATGGGAGGTCTGGTCCTTTGACAATCGTCACAACGTTTTACATATTCTTCGGCATCCATTTGTAAGGTTGGCCACCAAAGCCCAGACCACCTAATCAACTTAGCTGTGGTATTCCCCGAAAAGTGTCCACCCCAACACCTGCATGTGCATGAGTCAAGATTTTCAAGTAGTCAGCTTCACATACACACATGCGTAAGTTGCCATCCTTGCCCCTCTTGTAGAGGTGGCCCTCTATCAGCATATAGTTTGCCCCTCTTGTAGAGTTGGCCCTCTATCAGCATATAGTTTGCCGCTTCAACTTCAATAGCATGCTTTCGATGTTTAGGAATTTTTTGATCAGTCTGACCATGCTGAAGATAGTCCACAATATACTTACTCCAACTTGGTGTAGTTGAAATTTGAAATAATGTGACATTATGAATTGGCTGTTGAATTTGACATGAAGCACAGTTACGAACAAATTTTTCAGCATCCGCATGCATGGTAGGCAACCATTGCCCATCTTGAGATATACGTCGCACACAAGTAGAAGCTGATACATGGATTCCACCGATACCCGCATGTGCCCATTCCAAGATTTCCTCATATTGGTCAGGGTTAGGTATAAGCCGCAACACTCCATCATTACCCTGACGATATAATCTTCCTGAGATTAACTTAAATGGTCGCCATAGGTCCACATTAGGACCTGCTAGTTGTATCTGCCCACTTGTCAAAATTTCTAAGATGGATTCAGACCATTTAGGAGCTGTCTCTACAAGAAAAAGTGTTGAATCTAACATATCATCATCCACACCCATAGGAGCTTCGCTAGAGGTGATTCGAGACAAATGATCTGCCCTAAGATGAGTTGTTCCTTTTCGGACTGCCAATTCAAAATCAAACTCAAGAAGGATGATAAACCACCTCACAATCCTTCCAGTTGCACAAGGCTTATTGACCAAATATAGCAGTGCTTGATGGTCCACAAAAAATATGAATTTGTTTGCCAAAAGGTAATGGCGAAACTTTTTCACTGCATATATCATGGACAAACCTTCTCTTTCTGTTGTGGTATAATTCTTCTCAGCATTGTTCAACTGTCGACTAGCATATGAGATTGGGAAATCCTTATTATGTTCTCCCGATTGAGCCAAAATACATCCAATTGCAAAGTTTGAAGCATCAATATGGACATGAAAGATTTGGTTCCAATCTAGTGCCCGTAAGATGGGTGCAGTCACTAATGCTTGCTTCAACTTTTCAAAGCATTCCTCACACTCATCAGTCCAATTAAACTTTACAAGAAGAGCATATAATGGTCTGGCTAGGACAGCGTACATGTAGATGAATCGACGATAATAGCCACAATGTCCCATGAATGTTTTTACCCCTTTAGGGTTGATAGGCCGAGGTAATGAGACAATGACATCAATTTTATCCATATCTGTTGAAATCCCATTGCGAGAAACAATATGGCCCAAAATTTTTCCTTGTCTTACCATGAATTTGCACTTGTCAGGATTCAATCATATACGATAAACTTGACACTTTTGAAACACAAGTCTGAGGTGTTCTATATGATCATCACGCTCTTGTGAGTGAACACATAAATCATCCATGAAGATCTCAAGAAATTGCCTAAGGTACTCCTTGAATACATGACTCATTAACTGTTGAAAGGTTGATGGTGCATTTGTTAGACCAAATGGCATAACACGATAGGCAAAGATGCCATCTTCAGTAGCAAAGGCTATCTTGTGTTGATCCTTTGGATCAATTGACACTTGATTGTAACCGGAGAATCCATCCAAGAAACTATATGCCTTTTTCCGTGCAACTCGTTCCAGAACATGATCCGTGATTGGAAGTGGGTAATGATCACGTACAGTAGCTGCATTTACCTTCTTGAGGTTTACACATACTCGAAGTTTTCCATTTTTCTTGGGCACCACTACAATAGGGGAGACCCATTCAGTGTGTTCAATCTCATAGATAAATTCTGCCTCTAAGAGCTTGTCTATTTCTTCTTTTATCTTTCGTGCAAAATTCTCATTGTAGGTATAAGGATGTTGCTTGGAAGGCTTTCAATCCTCTCGCAATGGAATTGTATGCTGACATATGCTTGGATCAACTCCTTTGAGATCTTTATAACTCCATGCAAAAACATCGCGATACTCCTTTATTGTTTGAATTAATAACTTCTCCTCATCTAAGGACAAGTCTGTGTGTGGCAATCCACACATAGCGAGGTTCTTCGCCTAGCTTAGTGATATCAATCTTTTTTGCATCTTCTGGACCATCATATGAAACTCCTGGCACGCTTGGTTTTTGTCGCATGGGCTGTTGAAGAACAATCTTCCTATCTTGAAGAGTGTACTGTGTGAAGTTGGGGGGAACATTGAGACCTTGTTCTTGTCCACTTGAGTCTTCACTCATTGAAGACCATGCGGTTTTGAGCTCTCCTTTGCAATCTTGCATCAGATTTTTTTGTTCAACCGTTATCTTTGCATTTCTGACATTCTCTTTTGAATCGGTTTTAGACTTGAGTTTTGGTTTTTGTTTCTTCGTTTTTTTGTGATTTTTGCTAACAGTTTTTAGCTTTTCTCCTGGTTGGAATCCATCTGGTCGTTTTAGTTGGTCTTTGATACTATCTTGTGCTTGGACATAGTATAGATATCCATTCTTTTCTAAGAAGTGAGGTGGTGGTCGAGAGTGTTCATTCTTAAACTCTTCCTTTTCTTTTTGTAGTCTCTCACGTCGTTCTCTCTCATCTTGTTTACGGATTCTCTTGTGGCTCTTACAGCATTTACGTTTAGGTCGGCTTCGAGTGATCTCTACTTGAACCTCCCTTCCTCTCAAGAGTAGGCGTGCCTTTCCTAACTCTTCCTCAGGGATTATCACATCATTATCAAAATTAGAGTCCCATCCATCTTCCTTATCAGCATCATTAGCAGATTCGAGTGTTAAATCCTCCATTGAGACTTCCTCTACATGCAATGCTATTGTGGACGCATCCCCATAGTACAAAACATCTAGAAGGTCACGTGGTTGTACCATTCGTATAGGAATAGTCATATCCATCTGAGTCACAAAATTGAATTGGCTTAGGTAAAGCACATGTCGATAATGTTACAAGGACATGACTCCATTCTAGTGGATCAATTAAGTGCTCAGGGAAGGGTTGTGGGATGTATGCCTCATCTGATACACTTCGATTACCCTTAAGTCTCTTAGTGTTGAAATCCCTACATGAGGCTCCACACATCCCACAGATCTTCTCGCCCATCTGACAATGTAACTCTTGAGCCCTCAGATGAAGCAGAATCAAACTCATCTATTGGAGACCTTGTTACATCACGATATGAGTGATTCTTTAGGTTGACCCTTGTGATGACAGAATCATGTCGGAGGTACAAATAATTGTATCCCCAATCTTGAATCATTTGAAATTGTCGCATGAATGGTCTACCCAATATCACTTCATAGTTTGGATGTTTTCCAAAATCCACTCCTACAAAGGTGTGCTCATATTCAATCCCACATGTGGTGACCAAATATGTTCTCAAGCAGCCCAAGGGGGGGATGTTCTAAGCTTCCATCTGCTAGGCTGCAAGCGCATCCTGGTACTCCTAATAGCTGGTTTGCCCCACTTTTCCCAAATGGATCTTGTCACAATGCCCACTCCTGCACCACTATCAAGTATTGCAGTTGAAGCTATTTTTCGCACTTCTAATGGGAGGGTAGCATTTCCCTGATCGTCCTCACAAAATTTTCCTACTTTGTTGATAGGAACTGGCAAAACATGCTTTGTCTCAGGGTGTATAGTACAATTATGGTGACCCTTTTGTAGCAATACCTGCTCTGACAAACATGTGGCAATATCATTCCACAACTCAGGTCGAAGCTTTATCAAATCAAGCAAAGGTAGGGTACAAGCCACTGGTGCTAACAAAATAGCTTGCACGATACCCATATCCATCTCCTTTGTCAACCTTTTATGCATGGAGGGTATCCTCAAGGTTTGAGAACAGTTCTCATATTCTCCCAAATATGATGGTAAGGTTTTCATTGTATGCTTACTTCTAGGAGAAACAATTGTTTGAACTTCCTCCTGGATGCTTGGGCGTCTAGAGTTGTTTTCTGTGCCCCTTGTAAAATCCACCTCAGAGAATGGAGGTGAAATAATAGAGTTCTCATGAACTGCTACCCACATCTCATTTGCCATGTCCTTGTTAGCGTCAATAACTTCATCATTGCATGGGAAGGCAAGGCTATGTGGTGGCAGAATACCTTCTTTCAATGGGGAGGCAATTGTGCAGACTTCTCGCTATGAGATTGTGAGATGAGCTCACTTTTCATTTCCCGACTTGATGACACTTCTGGTATGGTTTCTAATGTTGGCTTAAGAGAGGTTGGGCCCCGAGGAATAGGTGGAGGTGGTCCCTCAAGTATTGATTGAGCTTCCCTAATGAGTTGCTGATGTACAGCTAGATTGATCTTCTCCTCACGAGGGTTTGGGTATTCTTGAAGCTTCTTGGGTAGCTCAGATAAAGCTGCAATGCGACTTCTATGAGCATCAATGATGGCATCTAGAGTCTCGTTCACCTTATCCACAAAAACAAAACCCCCAGGACTATCCTCGGTCATACTAGCCTCATCTTGTTTAGCACTAGGCCCAGGTTGAGGTTGATGCTCCTCATGCACTTCTTGGGATGTAAAAGTTTGATCCCTCATGTTTTGTTTAGAGACTTCTTGAGAACTAGTGGATGCACTTTTAGTTTGCTTGTTGCGGTTCTTTTTCCTCCTAGTGGTCCTTTTTTTATTGGAATGTAGGGTCTTGTCCACTAGATTTGCCTTTGCATCCCTAGTTCGAGGTGTCTCATCAGTCTGCATTTCAGCATTTCGTGTCTCTGATCTAGTCATGACTCTAAGTGGCACGACATCCTCATTCTCTGATGAAGGTGGCGATGGAACTGCCCCTACAAGGTTGAGTGAGACCTTTGGTTGAGAGGTGCCTTCCTCATGTGGTTTCATCAAACAATCCTTTGGGAAGTGTTCTACACAACACCCTAGACAATATCTTTCAATTGGTGGAAACTGTGGTACTGTTGTATTGGATCAAGATGCTTGCCTTGAACGATGTGGACAATCACGAGCCCAATGGGGTTCTCCGCACTCATAACAGGGGCCCATTAGTTTGGCTTCTACTTTCCTTTGCTACCATTGACCTGAGGCGCCTAGAGTCCTAGGTTGGTAGCCGCCTAGCAACATCAAAGAATTTTGTTCCCCTGGGGTTGAGCCTCCAGTGCTTGGCTTGGATATGCGGGACTTTCAAAGAGATTTTCCTTGGATTTTCCTTGGATCAAGATGCTTGCCTTGAGCGATGTGGACAATCACGAGCCCAATGGGGTTCTCCGCACTCATAACAGGGGCCCATTAGTTTGGCTTCTACTTTCCTTTGCTACCATTGACCTGAGGGGCCTAGAGTCCTAGGTTGGTAGCCGCCTAGCAACATCAAAGAATTTTGTTCCCCTGAGCCTCCAGTGCTTGGGGGCTTGGATATGCGGGACTTTCAAAGAGATTTTCCTTGGATGAATATGATGCATATTCCTCCTCCACATAGCCTGGGTTTACCAAGTCTCTACACATATTTGAATTGTCGTAGTCAACAACCCTCACAGGAGCAGTCCCAGGAGCAGGAGGTTGAGCTCCAAGAACAGGTCGTGCTTGCTCTTTTGCCATCGGTGGCTTACGTTCAAAATTAGTATACTGTTGATGCATTTGTGGAGTCACTCCACCCCTTTGCTACTCACGCTCCTATCTCATTCTGGCAATGCAAGTACATTCCTATGTGGTGTGGGTAAAGTTCCAAGCACAGGCCTGGCACCACTTCTTTGTGGGTTGGTTTGTGACTAGAGGAGAAAAGGTATTACATTCTTCGGTTTTATGGTTACCGCCACATGCTCCACAAAGATGAGGACCTGTAGGTAGTACACTCCTCATTCGCTGTTGTTGTTGTTGTGGCTGCATGGGTGGGCGATAGGTTTGTCCCAATCTCCTTAGTATTAGGTTAGCTATCTGGTCTGGATTTACTAGCACGCTAGACCTTGAACTTTGATCATCACCCCACTGATCTCGAGGTTTCACCTCAGGGCCAGTACCATCTTGGAATTTGAAGTTATCAGTGAAATCCATAGCATCATGGCAACACTCATTGAAATTCGTATGCTTCTTTGCATAGAGATGTGTGTGTAGTGTTGAATTTTTGAGTCCTTTTAAGAAGAGAGAAATTAATCACGACTCTGGGTGGGTTTCTCATCTTCTGGGCAACGATTAATGTACTGCTTCATCCTATTTACACAATCTCTAACACTCTCAGTCTCGCCTTGCTTGAAAGAGTAAATGTTTGCTACCGTGTCATGTTGAATCCCCATCAAGGAAAAAGCAGCAATGAATCTCTCTTCCAAAACTTGTAAAGAAGATTTGTCTGAAGCCTCTAGTGCCTGAAACCAAGCAAGGGCCTTTCCCTCAAGAGTGAGCCCAAATCCTTCAATTTGAGTATGCTTGTGTCAGTCACTTGCTCAGCTCGAACTGCTTGCCTAAATGCTGCTACATGGTCATATGGATCTCCCGACCCTTCATACTTCTTTACCAGTTTCTGAAGAGTTGATGGCCTTACTTGTCTTGAATACTCATCATAGTGCCTACGGCCTCTCACTCCTCTCTTTGGTCAGATGGTCCACATGCATCCCAAATTGGTGTGGGTTCCCTATTACCTGCCTCACCAACCCCCTCCAAAGATCTTGTTACCCGCATTTCAGGAGGTGCATTTATGGGAGGCCGAGGTTGCTCCCCTACCCTCCGATTGTCATACTGAGAGAAACGTTGTTGTGGTGTGATCTGTGGTCGCACTTTTGGTGTAGGATAATATCTTGGTGCTAGAGTTGGGCTACTTGCAGTGGTCCACTTTGATGTTGAGGGTCCCTCTCTAATGAACTCTCGTAGGGAAGGAGCAGCAGTTTCTCCAAGAAAGGTTGTCTCTCCTGGTTTAGCTGTATTTGTTGAGAACACTTCCATGAATAATGGTTTTCCTTTCCATGTGAGCTCTCGAATCTCCTTCTAATCTAAGGTTCGGTATTCATTGGCCCATTTATCAACGATTCGGTTCTTGTATTCTGCAAGCTTCTCGACTACCACCACAAGTGCTAGAGGAAGATCTAGCTCTGGCAATCTAGTTGTGGCATAATATCCTTCTAAAGAGTCCTTATAGACCTCTTGAAGTGGGTCATCTTGTAAGACCTTTGTCACTGGAATTTGTCGTACAAACTCCCATTGGTTCTCAGCCCCCTGATCCATTTTGCTCTTGCCTTTCCTATCCCTTTCCAAATTTAGATCTACCAAAAGTAAATCATCTATGGATGGCTTTGAGGATTGGGCATTGGATGGTCCAAGCATGTCCGGCTCAATGAGCCAATCATCTCTAGACTCCCTTGCTCTGGAAAGCTTTGATAAGTCCAAGAACTCGCTTTTAGAGAGCTCCCTTAATTTGTCTACATTCTCTGGATGATAGGTGACTTCGTAGCGAACACCATTTCCACCCATGTATATGTTACCCTGGTCATTGACTAGAGGTGCTCTATCAAGTTCTGAGAAAAAGTCTGCGATCTTAACAAGATACCGTTGTTGTCGATCCCTAAAGATCTCAGCTCCTTGAGCATTCGTGTAGACATATTGAAGTCTCACATTGAGTGGTAACCCCATGGTGTCGGCTTCAAATGGATTAAAAGATCTTGTGGGTGTCCTATTTGGGGCTAAGGGATGACTATTTGACGGCCCTAGATTGTCCATGGACAATGAGCTAGTTGTTCTGGAAAGGGTATCAGATTGGGATTCGGAAAAGGTTTCAGCAATATCTGCCAAATTTCCTACCGATTGGGTTCCACTTTCCTGCGTAGGTACTCTAGAAGGTGCCCTAGGCCCTATGGCAGTGTCTATGTGACATCCCGACCGCAAGTGCATAAGGTCAAAAAAAATTTGGTTTTTTTTGTTTTTTGTTTTTTTAATTTTTTTTGTTTTTAAATATATATATATATTTTTTAAACCCTACCTAACCACTAAATGCAACTAAAATAAATATGTGTATAACTATCTATCCTTTTTTGGATTTTTTTTTACTTTTTTACTTTTTTACTAATTATACAAAAATACTAATTACGCTAAAAAATACTAATTATGCACAAAATTATAAAAATTTTAAAAAAATCAAGTTACACTAATTATGTAAAATATTATAAAAATTTAAAAAAAAATACAAAAATACAAAATATGCAAAAAATGTGGATTCCTAAAAAAAACACATAATTTATAAATTTTTCTTTTTTCTTTCTCTCTTTTTTTCTCTTTTTTTAAATTATTTTTTTATTTTTTTATTATTTTTTTAATTTTTATTTCTATATTTTTTTAAATATGCAAAAAACATAAAAATTTGTATGCAAAAATAGTAGAATTTTTTTATTTTTTTTAAAATTAAAGATTAACCAAAAAAACAAAACAAAAAAAAATAAAAAAATAAAAATACTAACCTTTTTCGTCGGCCACCTTATCCTTTTCGGCGCTCTCTCTGCGGATTCGCCGGCCGCTTCACGTGCTTATCTTCTTGCAGCCTTCGCTCCTTCCACACCTCTGACTCGTCACCACCGCCTCGCTCGCCTTCACTGCTGCAGCAGCCGGCCGGGCTGCCAACTTCTTCTTCGCCGCCTCACAGCTGCAGCCTTCAACGGCCAAGCTCTCACCACCGCTTCCACGCTTGCTTCACTTCCTTGCATTCGCCTCACCACCGCTTCAACGGCCTTTTGTTGCTTGCTTTTGTTCTAGCTCGCCTTCCTTCTTCGCTCGCCTTGAGCCTAACGTCGACCAGCCCTTCACACCGGCCTTTGCTTCAGCGCAGCCGCCTTGAGCCTAGGTTTCTTCGCCGCCTTGAGCCTGACGCCGGCCAGCCCTTCACACCGGCCTTTGCTTTCGTGGCCTTCAGCGCAACCGCCTTGAGCCTGGGCTTCTTCGCCGACTTGAGCCTGACGCCGACCAGCTCTTCACACCGGCCTTTGCTTTCGTGGCCTTCAGCGCAGCCGCCTTGAGCTTGGGCTTCTTCGACGGCTTAGCTGCCGGCCCTTTTTTTTAGCCAGTTGCCGGTCGCCTCCAGGCCGGCCACGTCAGATGCAGCCGGCCACTATTCGTCGCCTCCTTCGCTCTCTTTCCACTCGACGGTCGCCCTACAGCCGTCGACCCAAAGCCTACGCCCCACACTTCTCTTTCGGCCCTTCACACCTCTTTTATTATTTTTTACTAATTACATGTTAGCGAAAAGCATAAAAGCATGAAATGACAAAAAACAATGAAGGTAAGCATAATGAACGGTACTTGAAAAAGCATAAAAGCAATAAAACATAAAAAACAATACGGGAGAAACCTCAACCGCTCAATGGGTTTTTCTTATCCTAACCTTATCCACTCACACCGGGATCGCACACCCGAACTTAACCTAATCACTCAATGGTTTTGCAACCAAAAGAGGAAATAGTGGTGGTTTCCACACACTCTCAACCGGATTTGAGTCTTCTCCCCAGCAGCGGTGCCAATGGAGAGACGGAAAACTCTCTCACTTGTAGCAAGAGTAGCATGATCCACGTATAGCTCAATCCAATGGGATTTGCATCCCTTTCGGAGCTAGGGATTCAACCCGTACCGGTGCACAAAAGCTTATCCACAAATGGAGAGAATGCTAAGAATACTACTACCATTGACATAGACTTAACACACACACAAGCTCAATCTTCCCATTGCTCACTCACTCATCATCCCACTCATTCATGCATCCAACACAAGAAGAAAGCTAAGCTAATGCATACACAAGCTCAAAGCATCCTTCATTCTCAAGCTCTTACTTCCCTAGCATGCACACAAACCTTGAAGCTATCAACAAAGAAACATGCATACTAGAGAATAGACATGAGAAGAGAGACAAACATCATCTCATTGCATTGAATTAAACAAAGAACATTGCTCATACAATAATGTAGATGGGGAGAGAGAAGAGCTTGCACCTCTATGGAAAAAGAGGGAGAGCTAGTCTCAAGAGAGCTCAAACATGAGTTTAGCCCAATGTGTCTAAGCTCTCAAATGAGCCACTTTTTATACAAAAACTCTAAAACTCCCAAAAGTTCCCATGTGGGATTATTGTGAAGCCCACTCCCACACTCATCTACAACTTGGAACTCTTTACGACAAGAGCCCTAAATAAGCCCGTCACGCAACAGTGTGCAACAAGCATACATTAGAAAAAGAGTTAAACTTAATAGAAAGAAATAGGAAACATATTCATTTCCAAAAGCGCAAATTGTTTTTAAAAAAAGACTCTTAAAAACTTTTAAATGCAATTATTTAGACAATAAATAATGTATTACTTCACAAAGAGTTTGATATATAAGCTTCATAAAAATGTGCTAGTCTACCAAGAACTTGCTCAAAATGTTATGATTTAGAGAATAAAGAATGTGTTACTTCACAAAGAGTTTGATATATAAGCTTATGAGTATATAGATGTACTTAGGATCTAAAAATTCAAAGTAAAGAGGTTAAAGCACAAAAGCATTTGTGAATCTTAGAACTACACACCTTCAAAAATTATGAACTAAAGTTGAATAAAGTATGAGTCTTATAACAATTTTGTGGTTAAATTCCTCAACTATATTAAACCACGTAAGTTACTGGCATTGCAAAAATAGTCAAATCTTGAACAAGGAAATGAAAATCTATAATTAAGGAGCCTAATAATTTACATGGAATAACGCTTACGACTACTTGTTACTTTAGGCTTAGCATAATATTGGCCTAATCTATAAGTAAGGAGCCTAATAATTTACATGGAATAATGCTTATGACTACTTGTTGGACTTTAGGCTTAGCATAATATTGGCCTAATCTATAAGTAAGGAGCCTAATAATTTACATCAAATAATGCTTGCGATTACTTGTTATACTTTAGGCTTAGCATAATACTAGCCTAATCTATAAGTAAGGAGCCTAATCGAATAATTATTGTGACTACTTGTTGTACTTTAGGCTTAGCATAATAGTAGCCTAATCTATAATTAAGGAGCCTAATGGAATAATTCTTGTGACTACTTCTTGTACTTTAGGCTTAGCATAATACTGGCCATTTCCATAATCTATAAAACCCCAAGCTTAAATAAGTGCACCTAGTACACATGGGCTTAATCCTTTCATTATAGTAGCCAACAAGGAATATAAGCTAGTCTTAACTACATTAAACAGAAAACAACCAGAGTATAACACTTATGGATTGAGCATGAACTCTTGTCTTTTTATTTCCATAAGAAAAAATGCCATGCTAATAAATCCAACTAGTAGACTTAATCATCGTTGCATGATGCTATCAATTACATGCTACAAAAAATTCCTAACATAGCACAAGTTTAAATTAATGCCTTTAAAAACCTTAAGAAAATGGATTTACTTATATAATAGGCTTCGTGTTTCTTGTTTGATGGTAGCCATAAATAGTTACAACATTTCATGAAGCCCCACAGTTTGCTGCCAACAAACACAACCATGCATGGCTACAATAAACTAGGACAAAATGGGGCATGGTTAACATGACATTAACAAGGTCCATTTGAGAAGGCTACCCCACAACAAACATGACATCATTAATAAGATCCATTTGAGAAGATTACCCCACAACAAACACACTAGATAAAAATATATGAGCGAAGAAATATATTGATGGAAGTAAATATTTAGCTCAACTTAAATGCACCCCATTAACTCTATGCGACATGCAAATCCCCAATTCATAATAGTAAACATACCTGCAATAGTGCTATGTTGCCATAGATTTGACACTTAAGGAAAAAATCTTAATAGAATTCAAATAATGAATGAAACATTTCAATATTAAATATTTATTAATAAAAAATCTCAACCACTCATTGCCCTCCATTTATGACAAATTTGACAATTGAGATTTGACGGAACCAAACTCCCACTCCTCATCATCACAATGTCCTCTTAAATACAAGACCAAAAAGTTGCTTGCACTTGAACATTTTGACCATTACATCTAAAAATGTTTAACCCATGCCACTTGTTTGTTGTTCCTAATAATAAATTAACTACCTACAAGGCCACATCTGGTGGTGATCGATTATGTATGAGCTGTGAAGGGATAATAACATATACACACTTTTGAAAGACCCCTTAACCTTTTCTTAAAGATCATACCAATTTAGAATCCTCAAAATTAAAGTACCGGATCCTTCATAAACCTTAAAAAACTTAGCTTACTCCAATCAAATCAAGTTTTTTTTTGTTATCTATGTCTTAGAGATACACTAAGAGAGAAGAGAGCGATCATTAGAAGGTAAGCAACATGTGTGTGGGTAGACATGGGTGAGTGGGCACTACGTCATGTGTGTGGGGTGCATGTCCCTGTATGCCAGTCTGGTGACAGCTGATGCTTGCATGCATAGAGGGGGGACGTGGGTGCAGCAAACATGAGAGTATGTGGGGGGCTAGAGGGATTGTGGGGGGTGGAGAGTTCTGAGGACATGAAACAGCTACACAATCAAGAAGATGAGGAGAGTGAGCGCAAGAGAGTTGTATTGAACTAGGTAACAGAGAGGTTCAACATGCAGTCTCATCGAGCTCAAACAAGAGATAGGAAGGTATGTTTGAAAGTTTATCCTTACCTTGTTTTAGGAGTCAAGTCGGCCTCTTCTCCTTGTGCAATGTGATCGTGTTCTGTTTTGGTAAGCCTCCTTCTAAAGTTGATATTGGTAAATGGCTACAAGATGACATCTTTCATGATAGGGTGGTCTCTCATGTCTTTTAATTAGGAAAAGGGTTTTTCAATATTTTGTTCACTAAAGGCCAAGTAGTTTCTGAGCTTTTTGCTAGGGCGCCTCTCATCATGGGTCATAGACTGATGCATGCAATGCCTTTTGATCCCCTTTTTTATGTAAACAAAAGCCTAACAGAAGCCTGCCATGTTTGGGTGGAGATAGTTGGCTTTCCCCCTTGGTTAAGACATGCATTGAGTGAGATTGCTAGCGCTATTGGTCCGGTTCTGTATTTGCCTAAAGATGATGTTGGAGGTTGTTACTGAACCAAATCACTCACAAACACAAGTCATGCACCAACATTGTTTGATTGGTACATCATCTTTAACTCAACAAATATGGAACAAATGAATCAATGCGAGACATAAACTCTCAAAACCCTACAAATATAAGAACTTACATTAGAAATTCTAGCACCCTTGGCCCAACATGAGACCAAACTCTGATGCTTTTATTATTGTGGACCAAAAAAGATAGTGGATTGCCCCATCTAGAACAAATAGATAAAAACACCAGGGTCTCAACATCCCTGAGACATGGGCTCTTAACATATCAAAAGAAATCATCAAAAAAACTTTTTGGGTCCTCCAAAAATAGACCTCAACAACACGACTTTAAAATCTCTAAATCCATTGCCATGAATAGTAGGTCTTTCTCACACACAAACCAACATTCAACTAACAGAGAGCAGCAGTTGAGCAAGAGTTGGTCTGAGCCAAGTCTCTAATAAAGATGCCCTCAGAGATCCTAGGGAAACCAATTGGCCTTCGAGGAGATACTCCCCCTACCTAGACCACATCCTCTTCCTCGATAGGTTCTTCTATTTAGTTCAAGTCTATGGCTAGGTCCAAGTAATTCTTCATTGTCGGGCTCATTGTTAATAGCCTCAACCCGTCTTTGTTCGATCACGAGTTCCATGCTTTGCAAGAATGTGGGATCATTGATCATTTATTGTATACCCTCTCTTTTATAGAGACGATCCTCACCACCTACAGGTGCCCTATAGGTAGGTTGTCCTCCTCATCTTTTGTCTAGAGGCTTTTGTCAACCCTTGGTTCCTCATTGATGGGTTCCAAAGGTGGTATCACTTCATCTGTTATTCCCATCCACATGCTATCAATGGAATTTCTAGATGTTTTTGGTTCTTTGCCAATTGGTCAAAATGGATTCACTTCCTCCATTTCCCATTGTTCCGTCCTTGTTCTTCAAGTATCGAGCTCTTGTTTTCTTAATAGCCGAAATTGTCACTCTACCACCTCAACCCTCTTCAAGTTTGTTTCTATTTCCTCCAATGTGGGGAAGAAGACTTAGCCTGTCTTGGTGGCACTTTCCTTATCCCTTCTAACCTTGGGGGTCATCCCATTAATCCTTATTGTGTTAGTGTACCTAGGGCCCCAAGGTTGGGTTGGTAATTCCAGCCTTAGATCGTGTCTTACGCTAGTTGACGAGCCCGTGCCTGCTGCAAATTGCGCTTCATCTTCCGTGTCATATTGGAGACCAAAAAATCCCCTAGCCATATCAAAGATTCCACTAGATCTAGCAAGGGAATATGGTTTTTCTTCCTCTCTAGGGCCAGAGAATCATAACCCTTCTTCCATAGATTCCTCACTACTTGTTTCTATGGTGGTCAGATTCCTCCAAGCTAAAACACTCAATTGAGTGCTTGCCGAGTGGCCTGAATCAACACTCCTTTGGTAGGAAAAACTTGGATGATTTGATACACTGTCGCCAAGGGTAAGATCGTCTCCAATAAGTTTACCAAACCTCAAGTGCATGAGAATATGTTTCGATAGGCGAATTCACTACTTCAACCTTCACATATGTCATTCATACATTAGACATTACGACACATACACCATATGCATGTCACACAATCCCTACAAATTTTTGTTACTCTCATGGCAACAAGGATCTCCCATCCAAAATGGCCCATATTGGCATTTCAAAGTCCTTTTCTAGCCAACATGGCAAGGCCTATGTAACTACAACCCACTCAGGCCCAATATGGCCCATAGAGGAAACATTAGCCCTAGAAGCTAATCCCTAAATTAGAATTCCAGAGTGATAATTTAAGCCACTCTAGAGGCAAAACTCTAACTGCCATGATGCCCACACAAATGGAAAGAATAGAAATCTAGAAGTGATAGGACAAAAACCTTTCCTAGTGGAAACTTTGACCACTTTATTGCCCAAATAGAAAAAAGAATAATAAGCTTTGATAAAATAAAAATTGGTGATAACAAGGACCACCTTGTAAGTTAAAGATAAATAAGAAAAAATAAAATATAAAGAGGGTGATAACAAGGTGTAATCTCTTAGTTGAAGTGGTTTCGAAAGAAATGGTCTTGTGCAATGAATCACACATTTTTATGTTAGCATGGAGGGGTCACGAACCAAGGGTGTGAACTATTTGATCACGATTTTGGACCTCCCTCGTTGCACTTGTGAGGACTTTCAAAAGCAAGAGAGCAAACACCTTACTTATGTACCTTGTAAACACATGTACTTTGTGTTCCTGGAGGTGCTCAATTTAGATGCATGGACTCATTCCTTTATGCATTAAGCTGCTCTGTCTAAGGTGGAGCTATTCCAAGCCCTATCAAGATGCAAGTCTTACATTGTGCCTTGATAATATGTCTTGATGTTGGATTTAACTTCATAATCCCATGTGGAGAAGGATAATTAGGACAAATGACTCCAACTTTATGGTCCCATCAGCTTCATAATCCCATGTGGAGAAGGATAATTAGGACAAATGACTCCAACTTTGTGGTCCCATCGACATTTTGACAATGGTGGACAATATGGCTATGAGACTGCCTATGTCTCTAGGTTCTCTAGTGAGTGAGGGCTCCTTGCATGTGTTTATCGTGTATTCAATCCTAGGGAATGAATGGTTTGACATATCTTAATCTGCTTCCTCAAACATTCTTGCCATGAAGTCACTATGAGTCCCATCCTAAGACTCTTCTAGGATTGGAGTAGGTGCGTCCAATCTTCTTTACCTTATCGTCTCATCTCTTGGATACACTGTATCCCTAGCCCAGTTAATTTGGCTTGTGATTTTGTTGACACTCCTCAACCAAGGCTTTTGCTTCTTCTAGCTTCCTTATTTCTTCTTCAGAATTTGAATATCATCCAATCCCCTTAGGGGTTACTGGTCTCTCCCTTGCAATTTCTTAGGCATGCCCATCCTGTTTGGCCACTTGGTTGTCTCGTTCCTTTGATTGGGTGGATCCAATGTCAATGGTATCTTCTTCAGATCCATCCTAAATTGTGACCATGGTATCACCTTTGCCCACTTTCTTCACTCTTCTCCTTCTCCTAGTTTTAGAGGTTATAACACCTACTAGATTTTTCCATTTGTCCACTTGTTTTGCTTGTGCTCGTGTCCGAACATTCAATGGCATGATATTCCTACACACTTATAATCTTGATAGTGGCATGGTTAGAAGTGGAAGTAAAACCAGTATCGCGATATGGAGAGTCTTTGATCAAATGATCAATCCCATACTTAACACAAGAAAGTGTTGGCATGACGTTGGTCGGTGCTGCCAAGGATTGGGCTTGGCCTGTATTAGCCACATTCTTATGAGGACACTCTGCTACTCGATGAGGTGGTCCATTACAACTTAAACATTATATTGGTCCCCTTCTCATAATTGAGTTTATATCTCTGGCTTTCCATTGTACCGTGGGCTTAATTAGATCCCATCACTACAATGGTTGGGCGGTTGGCTAACCCATGGAACCAGATGAGGTTAGGCTCAATTGATGAATCCCTAAATTAAGACTCAATTCTATTTTGGTTCGATAGATGAAGTAAATCCCAAACAAAAATTGTTCTATGTGGAAAAGAATCAACGGCTGTGTCTCTCAATGAGGAAAAAAGCATTGGTCTCTATGATCCAAGTACAATCTTTTCCCTGATCTGACTATGGGACTTACGAGTTCGATCAAATCAGTTCAATAGTTAAGGCTTTTGATTAGAGAAAAGTTATCTTGGAGGAATCGCCCAAGCTTTCCAGGCAAGGGAAGTTTTTCCAGGTTCAATTTTGGAAGAACCGATGGATTAGTCTCTTGTCCGGATATCCGTGGGTGAGGCCCCGAGTGTGGGACCTTGCCCCACGCAAGAAGTGCTACTTCCATTGCTAGTACCCCTGAATTCGTTGCCCAGTGGGGATAGGGACCTCACAGTACAGATGGGTTGAGCTGGTTGATCCAGAAGAGAATGTAAGTTGGCCACATCATCAAAGGAATACAACTCCCAATGGGAGCTGGTCAAATGTGTCTCCAACAATTTATTGATGACACAAATGCTCTGGTAAATAATGATCCCAACTCTCTTCAAAACTCCTAAGAATGTCTTGAGATATTTTGTAAAGCTTCAAGCTCTGTGATCAATCATAACAAAACAAGCATCAAGGTGCTTTTGAAACCCCCTCCCCAATGGCTATCTAATTCAAGATGTCAAATCCTCAAAGAGGGTCTAATTTTTAAACTCTTAGGCATCCCAATGGGATTTGGGGTGACCATCAACCAACAGTGGGAATGGATTACAAATCAACAAGGAAAATTTAACATATGGAGAGGATGTCAACTATCAATGGGAGATTGAATTATAGTGATTAATCACTTTCCCATCCCAACCACACTTTTCTTTCTCTCATGCTAGAGACTCTTTGATAGAGCACTAAAAAGTATTAAAAGGCTTTGTAGGAACTTCCTTTGGTCCAAGAACCCTTTAGATCAAAAATCCCAAAAGTAAGCTAGAAGATATGTACCCTCCCAAGGGAGAAAGGTGGCTTAGGCATCATCGACATTACTGAAATGGCTAACAAATTGGTTACCAAATGGTTAATATTGGATGGCTCCTAAGGAGGATTGCTCTTAAACAAAGATCTAGAGAAATTCTCTCTAAAAAACTACCCAACTTGGAGAAACCTCCCACATACCACTCTGTGGTTTAACCCCTATCAAATTAAACCCAAAGAAAGCTTCTTACAAGCTTTTGGAGAGCCTGGAACACCCTTAAAGGAAATACCCGAATTAATTCTAACCCAAGATGGGCTCAAGGAGTCCACACCAATGGTTAATAAGGAATTGGATGGCTCTCAAGGACTGGACTATTCTCTTAAACAAAGATCTAGAGAAATTCTCTCTAAAGAACTATCCGACTTAGAGAAACCTCCCGCATACCACTCTATGGTTTAACCCCTATCAAATTAAACCCAAAGGAAGCTCTCTTAAGAGCTTTTGAAGAGCCTGGAACACCCTTAAAGAAAACACCCGAATTAATCCTAACCCAAGATGGGCTCAAGGAGTCTACTCCAATGTTAAGACTCACCCTAACCCTTCTTGAAACACATCCAAAAAGAGCTTACTTTGTGAACCACAACTATCATGAGGATCTTTCCAATCACCAAGCTCATAACCCTCAAGGTCTCCAAGCTCTACAACTCCTTGAGAAGCAATTCCACCACATCTCTCATGAGTCTTATCACACTACCATGTTGCACTACAGATCCTCATTCCCTCCTCTCACCTCACTTCACTCACATACACTCACTAGCATGCATTAGGGAGAGAGATTAACAAAAGCAAGAATCAATTGCACAATGAAAGAGTATATTGTATTACGAGAAAAATTCACTTATATACATGGCCATAAGTATTCACACTCACTTAAATTATGGCCAACCGAGCATTTTAGGCTCATAAGAGATCTAATACTATTATAATGACTACTCTCATAATATATACATGAAATACATCACTTAGAACTTCATCCTGACTTACTACCACACTCTTGAAGTGAAAAATAACAAAAATACTCCATCACACTATTACGAGCGCCCATTCAAGTTATAGAGGTGACATGAAAGTGCCTTGGAAGGTGTCACATCCATTTATAATAACATGACACAAGTGGAAGATTTAGACCCTTGGAAGGTGTCACATCCATTTGTAGTAGCCAAAGATAAGTTAAAGATTTGGTTTGATATTGAAGGTCATCATGTGATGGATTAAGTTCACTAATAGAAAAGCATGATAATGCCATCAATGAGATGAGCCCAAGAAACCTAATAGTAATATTCCTAAGCTCCACACATTTATATATAACATCCATGTTTCATGATGATAAGGGAAAGCTTTAGAGATGGAACTCATGAAAAATTATACATGTTGGGATATTTGGCTTTATAATGATGTAGTTGGATCTAATATGCTTATAAAGTGGTGATCTACAATATATTCTCCCAACATTTACGTTGGAAGAGGTAGGGCATGTGCCACTTTGGCTAGAGTCCCATTGTTTACTTGGTAAGGGGCTTGATATTCTCATTTGGTATTTCCAATCTTCCTCTTTGGTGGTTTCTAAACTTACTCTTTGGTATATTTCTATATTTGCTATTTGGTGGTTTCTATATTAACTATTTGGTATTCCCAATCTTACTATTTAGTAGTTTCTATATTTGCTCTTCATGCATGTAACCTATTTGGAGGTTTCTCTATCTACTCTTCTTGCATGTAACTACCCATAGAGATATCTCATGACATTTTAGAACTTAAAAGCTATAGTTTAATCATGTGAGGTGGGTCATGGCATCCAAGGCATATGCAAAAGTACAAGCATTTAAGGCATTTGTATAAGCATAAGCATTCCAACGCTTGCCACATGCATTGTGCAAGGTAGCACATCAGCATGTGCAAGGGTGCAGCTTGATAACACAGAAAGATGGAGATAATAAGGGAAAGGAAAAATCAAGCATACGAAACATTCACTGTGATCAGACACCATCATTCTCAGTTGCTCCATTATGACACCATAAAAGGACAGGCTAATGATCATTACAACGACCGGCCGCTAAGATGTGAGCGAACAAACAGTACATCTATGCAGAGCAGAAAAATCCCAAGGAAATAGTGGTGTTGAGAAACACCATAAGATTGGGAAGAGCCGTTTCTAACCGCCGAAGCCGTAGAGGGTGCGGCCCTGCCTCTTGAGGGCGTACACCACATCCATGGCAGTGACTGTCTTGCGGCGAGCGTGCTCCGTGTAGGTGACGGCGTCTCTGATGACGTTCTCCAGGAAGATCTTGAGGACCCCCCTGGTCTCTTCGTAGATGAGGCCGCTGATGCGCTTCACGCCTCCCCTCCTGGCGAGCCTGCGGATGGCCGGCTTCGTGATGCCCTGGATGTTGTCCCGCAGCACCTTGCGGTGGCGCTTCGCCCCGCCCTTCCCAAGCCCCTTGCCGCCCTTGCCTCGCCCAGACATGGTTCCTGCGGACTTGAAGCTAAAAGAGTGGAGTGCAAAAGGCGAGCGAGGCTGCGATTGAGAAGAGAAGACAGAGTTGGCCGCTGGAATGCCTTCGCCCTTCATTTTATAGCTCCACCGATTCAAACTCAAAACTCCGAATTTTTGAACTTTCCCGCCCAAAACCGACCGACCCTCTGGAGTCTTATAAGCTTTAATTTCTTAAGGTGCCAAAGGTGTTTTCTCTCTCTTAGTGTATCTCCTTTTTTTTTTACCAACTAGTGCACGACTCATTTTGACGCATTTTTCATGTAGTTACAGGTAAAAGTAATATGTGTAAAATCACCCTTCCTTTCCTTTTAGAAGCTAGACACATCAAGTTACACAAAAACACGTATAAAGATGTATGTATGTATGTTCATATGTATGTACATGTACGTAAATCCATACAGAAACCATACATGCTACAACTGGAAGATATGTGTATGTGTGTGCGTCTATGAACGCATGTATGCATGTCACATACACATATAAATATGTGTCTATGTATGCACACGTACCCATAATATCCATAGATATTGTTCACACTCATACATATATGTATACATCGTCTTCAACTTGCCAACCTTCTATATAAACACATCATGATTGCCATATATATCCATATAAAAGCTTCTAAAGCACCAAACTTGGCATATAAATATACATCTAGCATTACAAACCCATAAAATGATGACAATTCTTACACGGCTTTAAAACAATCTTTGGACAAAAGGATTCTCTTTCCTTGGTAGCCTATACCCAGCGCCTCCATCTAGCCAAATGTATGCTAGAAAAAAAACATTAGCATTGAAGATATAATTCCCATTTAAAAAAAGTAGGATAAGGATAAAAGCTTACAAAACTCATTTGGTGAATCAATATTTGAGGCGAACGGCGTTTGAACATGCTTGTAAACAGCAAATCGAAAAATTATGTATTGTCCAGTGCCTATGCACCAAAAACCTAACTTATCATGCTTTTCATAATCCACAAACATTACACGTACATGAAGTTGATCTGCAACCTTCCGCAATCTTAGATTGTAAATTCCAAGGAGCCCAAAGCTCTCGTCTCGTAACTGTCTCGACCATACAAACCCAACAACAATCTGGGTTCTAAAAAGTAAAGATATTCCCTGTTGCAAAAAGAATGTTTCAATAAAAATATAAATTAATCAAACAAAACACAAAAGCTACACAAAAAGGAAGTTTCTATATATACCATAAAACACCAGCGCTATCTAATAGTTCGATAATTAGAGATGCTGTTGCTTGTCCTTCCCAAAATGGAGGGTCTACAATTCAGCCATGAATATTAAATAGATCTTGGAAAATGATAATACCTATATTATAGCAAACGTCTAAAAAATTTACCTTCAATGTCTTGTCCATCACCATAAATAAACAAAAATGATCTCCTTACCACATCCATCCTAAGCAATATACCCCTGATATCAAATATAACACTCTCTCTCTCTCTCTCTCTCTCTCTCTCTCTCTTCTCTCTCTCTCTCTCTCTCTCTCTCTCTCTCTCTCTCTCTCTCTCCTCGTGTCTCTTACTCCCCTATGAAAGCATGGCAGTAATTGATCATTTGTTGTTAACCTTTCCTTAGGCTTACACCGCTTTGTAAAAGGTTAATAGTGTTTATGCACTATTACTCTACTCCTACCTAGAGCCAATTACATTGAATTCACTTGATAATTCAATTGTTTTTCACTAAATCCTCTCCAAAGAAATTGGTGGCCACTCTTGATCCAAACAAGAGTAGAACCCTCAATCCCTCAAGCCAAAGGAAAGCTTACAAAACTCCATGTAAGCCAAAATTTCTACTTTTTAATTTTAAATCTATGGTTTTCTGATTTTCTTATTTTTTTATAGTTGATTAAAGTGAATCCTGATGTCATGCCTTGATGAAAAGGCTACCCCCTTCTCTTCCTTAAGAATTCAGCCTTTCTTTATCCTAAAATGAGTAACAAATAAATTGATTAAACTTTTCTTTGCTAAAAAGTGAAAATTGAGTAGATTAGAGTACTTTACTTCAAATTGGGGTTAATTTTAAATTAAAAATAGAATGTGAAAATTTGAGAAATGGTCAGCCATACAAAGGAGGTTATGGTAAAATTTTCTTAAATTTTGTAGAAAATAAAGTTTATTTTTATGTTATTCTAAAAGAGTAATTCCCACTGTTTGTGCATTCTAAAAGAAATATTTTTATTTACTCCATGTACATATTCACCTATGAATATGCATGGATATCATTGATATTAATTATTAAAATTAATTTCTATGCATAGAAAGATGCATATTGGAAATCTTTTTATTATAAAAGTGTTGTTTTTATTGAAATTAATTTCTATGCATAGAAAGATGCATATTGAAAATCTTTTTATTATAAAAGTGTTGTTTTTATTGAAATTAATTTCTATGCATAGAAAGATGCATATTGGAAATCTTTTTATTATAAAAGTGTTGTTTTCATTGAATTTAAATTCTATGCATAGAAAGATGTATATTGGAAATCTTTTTATTATAAAAGTGTTATTTTTATTGAAATTAATTTCTATGCATAGAAAGATGCATATTGGAAATCTTTTTATTATAAAAGTGTTGTTTTCATTGAATTCAATTTCTATGCATAGAAAGATGCATAATGGAAATTTTTTTATTATAAAAGTATTATTTTCATTGAATTTAATTTCTATGCATAGAAAGATGCATAATGGAAATTTTTATTATAAAAGTGTTGTTTTCATTGAATTTAATTTCTATGCATAGAAAGATGCATAATGAAAATTTTTAGTATAAAAGTATTATTTTCATTAAAATTGATTTATGCATAGAAAGATGCATAAAAGATTTATTTTTATTTCAAAAGTGTTATTCTCATTAAAATTGATTTTATGCATAGAAAGATGCATAAAGGATTTATTTTTCTTTCAAAAGTATTATTTTCATTAAAATTGATTTTATGCATAGAAAGATGCATAAAGGATTTAATTTTATTTCAAAAGTGTTATTTTTCTTAAAATTGAATTTATGCATAAATAGATGCATAAAAGGATTTTTGTAAAAGTGTTATTGCCACTGAAGTTGATTTTTATGCATAAATTGATGCGTAAAGAATCTTTATATCAAAAAATAGAATTCTCTTAAATTCTATGTTTAAATTCTATGAATAGATGTAACGAGATGTGATGAGAATCAGATAAGTGTGAATGAATGGATGGGTGGTTGTGATGTGAATAGAGGTGATGAGATGTGAGGTGAATAGATGCGATGTGAATCAGATAGATGTGAATGGATGGATGGATGTGAATGAATGGATGGATGGATGTGATGTGAATAGAGGTGATGAGATGTGAGGTGAATAGATGTGATGAGATGCGATCTGAATCAGATAGATGTGAATGGATGGATGTGATGTGAATAGAGGTGATGAGATGTGAATAGAGGTGATGGGATGTGAGGTGAATAGATGTGATGGGATGTGATGGGATGTGATGTGAATAGATGTGATGGGATGTGATGTGAACCGGATAGATGTGAATGGATAGATGGATGTGAGGTGAATAGAGGTGATGAGATGTGAGGTAAATAGATGTGATGTGAATCAAATAGATGTGAATGGATGGATGGATGTGATGTGAATCAGATAGATGTGAATGGATGGATGTGATGTGAATAGAGGTGATGAGATGTGAGGTGAATAGATGTGATGAGATGTGATGTGAATCAAATAAGTGTGAATGAATGGATGGGTGGTTGTGATGTGAATAGAGGTGATGAGATGTGAGGTGAGTAGATGTGATAAGATGTGATGTGAATCAGATAGATGTGAATGAATGGATGAGATGTGATGTCATGTGAATCAGGATGTAAATGAATGATATGGGATATGAGTGGATGATATGTGATGAAAATGGATGTAAATGTATAAGTGAAGAATGGATGTGAATGTATGTATGAAAGAATTGATGTGAATGAGTATGTGAAAGAATGGATATAGATGTCATGTGAATCAGGATGTAAATGAATGATATGGGATATGACTGGATGATATGTGATGAAAATGGATGTAAATGTATAAGTGAAGAATGGATGTGAATGTATGTATGAAAGAATTGATGTGAATGAGTATGTGAAAGAATGGATATAGATGTGTATGTGAAAGAATGTGATGTGATGGAAAGAGATGTGATGTGTCATAAATATATGTGGATGTGAATATGATGGATATGAATGAATGTGAATGTGATGAATATAAATGAATGTGAATGTGATGAATATAAATGAATGTGAATATGGATATAAATGAATGTGAATATGATGGATATGAATGTGAATATGATGGATATGAATGAATGTGAATATGATGGATCTGAATGAATGTGATGTGATGGGATGTGAATCGGGATAGATGTGAATGAATGAGATGTGATGTGGTCTGAATGGATGAGTTGTGAATGAATGTGATGTGATGAGATGTGGATATGGGTAGATACGAGTGGATGAGATCTGATGCAGATAAATGAGAAAAGATGTGATGAAATGGAAAATGATGTGATGAGAATGGAAATACACATGAAATAAATGAGAATTGATGTGGAACAATGTGGAAAGACAAGAGTTCATTATAGAAACTGTATTTATGACTTGTTTTTAAATGGCTGTTTTATGTCAAGAATGCTGGGGAAGCATTTTGACCGTCTTGTGAATGAGGTTGTGGAGACCTAGTCTGATAAAGTTGCAACAGCTGACGGAGAGTCAATGGAGAACGTCTCGCGTAGCAAGGTTGATCGAGGTCTTGACCAGCCTCAATTCGATTAAAATGGTGAGCTTCCGGTACGGTGGATGAGGGACCAAGGAAGCGGCCTATGAGTGAAGCGCTGGTCACCTACAAAGGATCCTAGAGAGTGCTGACCATTTCGGGCTCTGGGTCGCCTACGATACCCACGCGTGCGTCGAGGAAGATATTGGAACAAGAAGTAAGAGTTGTTTTCTGAATTCGGGCATGGATCTGGTTGATTGACCTTGCTGGTCCTCAGCGGATGAGTCCATGGCTCTTTTATATGGATCCATTGGTTGACCTTGCTGATGATTCCATTTTGATATGTGAATATATTGCCGGTTACTATGAGCTAGGAACTATCGAAAAGGCCCCCTGAGTGGACAGGTGGTGAGCATTCTGGTTGCCAATGATGCCATAGGTACACCGATGAAGGAATGATTGGAATTAAGGATTCAACTGGAGATTTTGAGGATTATGATCAGTGACTCTATGATTTCATTAAATGATTGTTTTAAAGATAGCTGATTCTGTGAAAAAGGCAATTTCATATTGGGTGTGTAAGTGGTGTGACTAATTTTAAGTTTGCATGAATACCCGGCTAGGGGGCCTAGGAACTATTTTCCTTGGTACCCAAGACAAAACCTAACCAAATTCTTAATTGGATCCCATCACTATAATGGTTGGGCGATTGGCTTAGGTGGTTGGCTAACCCATGGGACTAGATGGGGTTAGGCTAGACTGATGGATCCCTAAATTGAGACTCAATTCTGTTATGGTACGATAGATGAAGTAAATCCCGGATAAAAATTGTTCTATGGAAAAGAATCAACGGCTATGTTTCTCAATGAGAAAAAAAGCATTGGTCTCTATGATCCAAGTGCCATCTTTTCCTTGATCTAATTATGGGACTTACGGGTTCGGTCAGATCAGTTCAGTTAGTTAAGGCTTTTGACTACGTTAGAGTAAAATTATCTTGGAGGAATCACCCGTGCTTTTCGGGCGAGGGAAGTTTTTTTCGGGTTCGATCGGTTTTGGAAGAACCGATGGATTAGTCTCTTGTCCGGATATCCATGGGTGAGGCCCCGAGTGAGGGACCTTGCCCCATGCAAGAAGTGCTACTTCCGCTGCTAGCACCCCTGAATTCGTTGCATGGTGGGGACAGAGATCTTTCATCTTTGGAAACATTCTCCATTCAAATGCTTACTTCATTGTACAAAGATATGTATAAATGTAGTCTCTAACATTTGCAAGCTGCCATTTACATTTACATTCTTCGGCATGCTATTTGCAAAACCTCCTTGTAGACAACATTGGTTGTGAAGACTTCATTTGAACCTCTTATGCCACTTTCATATTCCACAATATGCTTTACACACACTTTCACTACATCGGATGATCTAACATGTGACATAGCAACGTACAGTTGTCCATGTGTGACCACTTGTGTGGCCAGATAAAGTCCCAATACACTCAATGTTTGTCCTTGTTGGGGCTTATTTATTGACATACCAAAAGCTAACCGGATAGGAAATTGCCTCCTTCTCATGTCAAAAGGCAATTAAAGCATAGTAGGCATAAATGTTATCCTGGGAATAAAGACTCTATATCCAATGTTTGTACCTATAATGATTTCTACTTCTATCAACTTTGAGTTAAATTGCTTACATATCAATCTGGTACCATTACAAAGTCCATGTCGAGGGTCCAAAGTAAAGGTGATAAACAGGTCAGGTTTACCCATCTTTCTAACAATAGCCATTGAATCCTGGTACAATTGATGCATATATCTAGGCCCACCAGTATATGTAGATGGCAATACCACCCTGCATCCAGCAATGCTTGCAAAGACTCTATTAACCCCATCGCTTAAGCTAACCATATCTAGAAGACCCTGGTATACTTTAGCACGCAATGCTTTCTGGTTATTGCATATCCATACCAATCTAGATTCTTCCGTGCTACTATATGCATCAACAATGTACTGTTGCAAAAGACGACCTATTAAAAGACTAAGGTCATGTAAAAGGGTAGGAGAAGGGTGTGTGTGTGTGTGAATGGACTTATGGTCCACTAGCTCACCTATTTAAAGGCAAAGCTAGAAGGCATTTGGTAAGGTGCAAAGGCCAAGTTGTACGTCTAAGCAACTTTTAATAAGCAAGATCTCTTCTTGTATTTTGGGGTCTCTCTCCTCCACATGTTTGAATCTAGCATGAGCACCATGAAATCTCAACATGGTATCAGAGCTTGGGTAGGTCTCATATTGTGTGGTGTAGACTAGGTCACCTTCTATCACTTTTTGCGGATCTGGACCCCCTGCCAATGGAGGAGCTCTAGCAGCTTTTGGAGGCCATATCTTGGCTTGCTTAGGAAGTTCAAGAGGACATCTGGGCGATTCATTTCGTACTGCTAATTGTGCGGTTCTCCCTCAAATCGCTGCAGCATTCTCTGTTCAACCCGATGCAGTCCTTTTGCTGTCCTCCTCAGTTCGTACACTCATTCGCCGTGTGTAGGCGATTTGGGGCTATGAGGGCTTAGGGATTTTGAAGCCCATAGTCTTGAGGCTCCCCTACTTGAGTTTCAACCCACGAGGAGTAGTAACGCGGCAGTTAGAGCCAAAAGACCAGGCCTGCCCACTGTGGTAGCCATTGAAGGTTCCATTAAAGCTTCAAAATCAAGTGTTTTTTTAGCACTAATCTTCTCTTCTTGGCTCTAAATCTCTTAAGTGCTCTTGTGAGGGCTTTTTCTAGATCTTCTTTTGAGTTTGAAGTGGTGGGCATACACCAAGAGGTGTTCATAAGCCTCATTGTCATCAAGCTTCATCAAGTGTACAAGGTTCCAAAGTGTGCTTATAAGCACTAAAGGTGTTGCTAAACACCATTGGTGGGCATAGCCATCAGCAAAGGGAAGCCTCTTGACATTACGGAGTTCTTCTAAGCACTAAGAGTGTTCTTAAACACTAATGGTGCGCCTAATCACCAATGAAAGTGTCATTTGACACTAAAAAAAGGTGCTCTTAAGCACTAATAGTGTTTTTTAAACACTAATGGTGATCATAATCACCAAAGAAAGTGTTCTTTGACACTAATGAAGCACATCTTCATTAGAATTTGAGGATGGGCACACAGGTTAAGTGCCACACCATAAGCTTCACCAACATAATCATCTTTTATACAACATCCTTGACTTGATTAAGGGTTGGTGCACTCTCATAAGCCATTCCTTTTCTACTTAAGCCAAAATCTCAAAAATTTTCTGGTTTTCTTCTTCATAAATCAGCCCATTAACACTCTTGTAATCTCCCTTCAATACCCAATGTCAAAGGAAAACACCCAAATTAAGAAGTTCTCAGGAGAGGGCTTCCACACTTGTTTGGCAAGTTCTTGTCAAGTATAAGATGATGTCCAAAGGTTTTTTGCCATTCATTTCCGGCACTAAGGTTATTGATCGAACTAAGGCTGAAGATATTGAAAATGATGAGAGGGCACAAGCCATCATCATGCTCCATCTTGATGAGGCTCTTATTCATCATGTGGAGGACCAGCTTTCGATTGCAAAGGAGAAATGGGATGAGCTTGACAAGCTCTATGGAGCTCGTGTAAGAATTCCAAGATCTCACTTAAAATTGAATTTTTTAGCTTGGAGCTCAAAGAGGGAGAGGGCATTGGAGCCTTTATCTCTCATTTGAAGGGCCTTATGGCTCAACTTGCATCAGTGAATGCAAGAATGGATGAAGATGATGTAGTGGCTATTTTGTTAAAAGTAGAAGGTGTACCCCACCTTAGTCACCACCCTGAAGAACATACCTAATCCCACCCTTGAGAAGGAGTCATTCAATCTTGTCACTTTAGGATAAAGTGTGGTTTCAAGGCCTTATTTGCAATGAATGAAAAATAAAATCTTTGGCTTTGTGCCCCAAGTGGAAGAGGTTTCATATTTTGTTTATGTTTAGCCAAGGCAATGTAAAGCTTCTGAGTGGTGAGCTCCAAAATCAATTTGGTTAAGGGATTCTCGAGTTGCAAAGTTTGGTTTGCCATCCGAGTACATTTGTAATGTATGGGTGAAAGGTCCAATTTCAAGTTTGAGGAGGCTCTCTCTAAGGTCAAGAGACATTAAGGATTAGGCCTCTAAGGTCAAGACACATTAAAGAGTCCAATTTCAAGTTTGAGGAGGCTCTCTCTCTAAGGTCAAGAGACATTAACGATTAGGCCTCTAAGGTCAAGACACATTAAAGAGTAGGTCTCTACCCTATACATTCTTAACCAAATGTGCTTGGATGGTGAACAAACTTTACAAGAGTGAGTGTGGGATCCACATGTACACACTTGGAAAGTTTGGCTTCCATCCAAGTACATTTAGTTAGAATGTGCAAGCCAAAGGCCTAGTTTTTAATCTCAGTGAGTGTGGGGCCCACATGTCCACACTTGGAAAGTTTGGTTTCCATTAGAGTACATTTAGTTGGAATGTGTGGGCCAAAGGCCTACTTTTTAATGTGTCTTAGCCTTAGAGAGCCCCCTCAAAGGTTTTCTTATGGCCCAGACAATCTAAGTAAATGTACTTGGATGGTGAATAAAATTTACAAGAGTAAGTGTGGGGTCCACATGTACACACTTACAAAGTTTGGTTACCATTCGAGCACATTTGGTTGGAATGTGTGGGGTAGACACCTACTTTTGAGTTACATTAACCTTTTCCCATCCTAGCAATACAATCCCAAATTGAGGACCCTTATTGTATAACAATGACCTTGGTCAAACTAAACAACATACCAAAAACTTATAGTAGTGACCATATCGAGTATGGAAACCTACTTTTGGTACACATCCTTAGATTGAATCCTGAACTGATAATACCTCGATCTTAAATTAATTTTTGTAAAGTAATTCGATTCCCAAAGCTGGTCCATAAGATCATCCATGTATGGCAATGGTTGCCCATTCTTAACGATGAATTTGTTAAGCCCCCTAGTAATCTACACAAAAGTGCATCGTGCTATCCTTTTTCCCTAGTAGACGGCCCCCATGGAGACTTACGAGGTGGAGTCATGGACTTTTGGGGTTCGGATGAGCTTTTAGTGGCACCATGGGATCACTTTTTATTATTGAACCCCTGTTGGGGTTTTTATGGAGTGCACTTGTGACCATGGATACTAGTAAAGTTTTGGGAAAATTTAATACCCAAAGGTTTGGATCCATTTTGAGAGACCTCTATATTCAACAGTGCATAAATCAAAGTAGTTCTTGTGTGCCCTTCATGTAGATATGAGCCACACACTCTTTCTCTCTTGTGTAATTCATGCACATAAGGTAACCCATAACCATGTCAGAGTTTGCTTTATCCCTTTGGATTCCTAAGCCATGCTCATAAATTATGTCAGGGTTTACTTTCTCCCTCTCCTAAAGAAACTATGGATTCCTAGCCATGCCCATGACCACCACATCCAAAGGTTTTCTTTCACGTCAGATATAGGCTTTGATACCAATGTAAGGTCCCCCTTAACTAAGTTGTGGACCTCCTAACAAGGAACCACGTAGGAGCGAGGCTTAAGGCTCACCTCCTAGCCATAGAGTCTGTCAAATGACTATGGCTGAGCTAGAGGCCATAGCTACATCCTTAGAGAAGCTCTCTCATAGTAAGACCTCATGGTAGGCCACACAGTATAGGTGTTGTCACGTAGTGAACATCCTCGATAGGACATATGCTCAATGATGTCAGATTAGACAATCATAATAATTTGAGCCTATGTTTCACTTATATGGGTGAGTGAGATTTAGAATTAGCCCTATATCTTTTATGAGATTTTAATCATATAATTAGTTATAATTATGCCTCCACTTATAAGCATCTTTCCACTTACGGATATATCCCCAACTAGGCACCCTATGTTCGGCTTCCAACCTGACCCTGTGCTAGTGTGCACCTATCTTGGACATAACACTTGAGTTGTTATTTTAGTGGCTCTAAAAGGTCGAATTCGCTTAAACTTCAACTTGTGTTTTCCATTTTACACACTGTACAAAAAGACCATGCCTTCTTTGTCAATCTCTTTATCTTTTTGATTACCATGGAACCATTTCTTTCATCTTAGTTTCTCAACAATTTGTCTATGTATAGCATAAGCCTCATCTTTTCCATCTTTTCAAGGGTCATTGATCTCTTTGATAAAGCATTTCATGTTAGTTTCTCTCCTAATAGCCTAGGAACCACATAATAGCATGATTACCTCAAACCTAGAGGTTAAATTAAAAGGAGTATTGTTGGTGTGTGGAAAGCTTGTAAGAGGTAGTGCTCCTAACCATTTCTACTAGTTTTAGTAGGCTTGGTAAGAAGAGCACATAAGGTCTTGCTAGTTCTCTCTACTTGTCCAATTGATTTGAGGATAATAAGGTGATAACTTGTGGTGAATACCAAGAATTTAACAAGTAAGAACCTCACCACTTCTTCATTTAATAAAATGAAAACCCTAATCAAACCAAGTAATTATATTATCATATAAAATTTAGTAGTGATCCTTACATCAACCTTCTACATAGCTATAGCTTTAGCCTATTTGGTCATGTAATCCACCATGATGGTTGCGATGTATTGTGCATATGCTTTAGCAATAGGACTAATAGACCTACAAAGTCATCAATACCCCATTTTTCAAAAGGTTGTTGGATAATGATTGGACTAAGGGGAATTTTATCCTTCTCTTGGGTATAACAAATCTTTGGCATTTTATCCTTCTCTTGGGTACAACAAATCTTTGGCTTTTTATCCTTCTCTTGGGTACAAAAAATCTTTGGAATTCATCACACCACGCTAAACAAATTTGACCAAATCACCAAATAAAGGTGGCCATTATAGGCCATCTTACATACTTTTGTTAGTAGCATAGTGTCCATGTAAGTGTCTATGTACCACCCTAGCATGTGATGCTTCTTCTCGTAATGCCATCCTTTCCTCTTTTGTACATTTGTTTCTCTATTACTTGATAAGATGTAGCTTCCTTGATAAGTCGTCTAGCCCTATCCTTGTTAATCAAAATCCAAGTTGAAGCTCGTTAGCAAAAAAATAATCAATTTTCTTATCCCACTCTAATATCAACTTGTTTGAAATAATAAAGAACGAGGGAGGCTATCATCTACTCCAATTGGTGGCTCTCCATTTACCATTTGTTATTTGGGATTCATAGTGCTCTCATGATCATGTTATTGTGATTCCTTCCAAATAATGATGATGAAATAAATTTCCATAATAATCAATAATAACAACAATGTAATTCTTCCAATTGTATTGTGACACAAAGTTGGGGTTTTGACTTCGGTCACTTCTTAGAATCAAAACACACTTGTATGAAACCTCACAGCCTCCTCACCTCCCTTCCTCTCCCTAGGTTAAGATAAAGATAAACACATCAAAGGTGAGATCATAATTCATGGAAGGAAAGATGAAAGGCTCAGGAGAAGCAAGAATTTCTGCCAGTCTTGTAGCTCCAAACAAGAGGGCAATTCTTTGTTTTGGAAGAAAATCTTCCGACTCAGGATTATGTGAACAGAAACATACGGGGAATGTTGGTAAGGTTCATCCATTCAAATTGGTCGATTTAGAAGGAACATCTTAAAGTAAAAGAATATAGTAATCACTTACTAGAGGATAAGATACATGGGATTTGCTTTTTGATAAGAGATTAAGAGAAATTAATCATTATTAAGAAGAAATAATGGCCAAAAGTCTATAAAAACAGAGATACACAGAGAATTGCAGTTTTAAATCCATATAGACTGTACAAAAGAGGATTACATAGGTACATAGAGCTTGACGAGAGCTTCATGCCTATATAAAAACTTTCAAAAATGGGCAACCAAGCAAAAAGTTATGAGCATTTTACTACAAGACTATAAAACTGCCGAAATTCGCCTAAAAGTTAGCAACTTTGGGAGAAGTTCTGATCATCAATGAAGTAAAGGATTAAGAAATTAGTTACATGAGTGGAAAGATCATATAAAGAGATTCCTAGCCATATGATCAATTTTAGAAACCAATACCCGAGTGATGAGTAATTACCGGTTGAAATTTGGATATTAGACCACAAAAACTGCACTTCCCTCTCTTTGCACGAAACCTCAATTTTCACATAGTCTCTTGCCTTTCATCTCCTTCATGATTCAAGCTAGAGGGTGAGGGTTAACATGGCTCAGTGGACAATTGTGAAGATTTACCTATGGTCCCCAAAGTCTTTCCACATGCTCATTACCGCTAAAACCATTGGTACCTCCAAAGGAGGGCGGCAATAAGGCAAGGGCTACCTTGAGAAGTCACAGGCCCACCAAGATAATAACTCCTTATCCCACTTATCATGAATCATCAAAGAGGTCCAAAATTGGGTTAGGCATGAGGAGCTAATAATAAATGAGACATTCACATGTAAAGAGAGTGTTTGAGTAAGGGTTTGAAGATAAGAGAATGGCAATGACACAAAATGCTCAATTTATTCATTCATTTATTTGAAAGGGAGAGGAGGGCTCCTTTTATAGGTGGAGAATCACCCTCTCTTCCATTGTTACAAATTACAACATAAAAATCTTCAACCCTTCAGTGAGACATAAGGGTAGATGTCGCCATCAATTGTCCTCTTAGGCTAAGTCTTCTGTTGATTATTAAATTGAAGTCCTTTTTCACTTTGAAAGTGTGATGAGATAATAGCCAAGTCTAAGTGGCATGTAGGTGGAGATCCCACTTACACATGGCGGAATTCTCCTCTTCCTCCATGTAGGCATTCTAGAAGAATCTTTCCCAATTATGCACCTACACACACTCCTCCACATGCCTTCCACACTCCCTGACTTGTAGCCTTATGGTGAATACTATATTAATAATACAATTAAAATCCATGTGAGTATGAAGGCCCACTTTTATTTTCCACATCACTAGCCTGTCTACCATACCAAAGTATTTATCAAGCATACTTGTGGCATTTACAATGTGTGCACCCCAAATCAAGTAAAACCATTATATTTGAAGATAGAATAATGTTATCAGGGTAGCTGCCAAGCCGTCGCATCACCACGCCGTTATTCCATTGTGGGTGCTGCAATCTTCTTGCACAAGCTTCAACCTTATTACCATTGAGAAACCATCAAAATATGTACAAAATTGAAAATGAAAGATATCCTTTTTCATGTCACATCTTCCCCCCCCACAGCAGATCCTCCATGCTTGTCTTGGGGGTCTGCTGGCCATGGTGCTCAAGGGTAAAATATCTTTAGTCGGTACTCATTGGCACGTCCAGGAATCTCCTGGCCACTTGCATCCTCTAGAAGATAGGTGTTATTTTGAACTTTTGCTTTATCCTGAAGGGTCTTCCCAAGCGTTGAAGAAGCTTCTTATCTAGCCGTTTCTCCACACGGCCATCATATCTCATGATGACTAAGCTTCCTTGCTTGAGTTCTAGCTTCTGCTTCTTCTTCTTCTTCTTCGTTAGAGTATCATGCCTTGCCTTGCGCCATTGTTGTGCAGCCTCCAAATTTTGAAGTGCCTGAAGTCACCTCTCATCTAAGGTCTCCAGTTGTACTAGGTGTTGGGCATGTGTTTCTTCTTCATTATTCAAGCGCGTGAAAAAGATGTGCGAAGGCTTGTGATTTCTAATTCTATTGGCAAAATATCCTCCATTCCATAAACTAACTAAGAAGGTGTGAAACCAACAGAGAGTTTGTGAGTTGTCCTACAGGCCCATAGGACCTTTGTGGCAAATGCACATCCCACTTTCTCTTCATAGTATCCACTAGCTTAGACAAAGATCCACAAAGTAGTCCATTAGTTTTTTCTACTAAACCATTACATTGGGGGGATAATAGGGAGTTGACATAGCATGCTTTATTTTTAATTTCTGCACCAAAGCTTCAATCAAGTCATTCGTGAAAGACCTCCCCCCATCTGTAAGGATTTCTAATGGACACCCAAATCGGGCACATATGTATTCCCTGAGAAAGGATGCCACACCCACCACTGCTTTATTATTGACCATGGCCTTTGCTTCTGCCCACCTTGTTGCATAATCTGTGGCCACCAATATGTAATACAAACGAGGAAGTGGGCCCACAAAATCTAATCCCTACCGTTCAAATGGACCATATGATGCTGGAATAGGGTTTAAGGGTCCGGGAACCAATTGCTTATGCATATGTGCCTGGCATACTTTACAGCTTCTGCACCACTCATAGACATCTTTGTTGAGTCGAGACCAATAATAGCCTGTGTTAAGGATCCTCCGAGTTGTGCTGGCTGAGGCAAAGTGACATGAACATTCATGACATAATTCCATAATCCTTTTAGATTCTTCCAACCCTCCTAAAAATCTTATTCTTACCTTGCTTGTAAAGAACATCCCCTAGAATTGTGTAAGGATGAGCTTTCCTTGTAAGCCTTTGCTTCTGTTGAGAATTTAATCCAGGAGGGAAGTATCCTGTATCTAAATAGTGTTGAACATCTTGGAGCTCAGGCCAACCTGTATCCCATTAATGCAAGAATAGCTACTTTGAAAGAAGCCAAAGTTTTAGTAACCAATTTATCAGCCTTTTGATTATCCTTCTTGTTAACATGCACAAATTTACAAAACTCAAAAGCTTCTTTTAACTCCATTGCCCTTTTATACAATTCTTGGAGATTAGGACTCCTTGCCTTATATTCTCCTTTCATTTGTCGAATGACCAATTGCGAATCCCCTTTAACCTCTACCTCTTTAATTCCATCTTTTATGCAATCTTCTAATCCCCAAATTAATGCATTGTACTCAGCCACATTATTTGATATAGCCTTTGAAAATTCCCTACCCTTGGCCCATACCTCTTTTCCTTCTGGATCAAATAAAACTATCCCCCCAGCCCCCAGCCCCCACATTGCCTGGAAGGGCTAAAGGCTCCATCAAAATGCATAGTGAAAGTAGCTGGTGGTGTCTCCAAATCTTCATATACTTCTTCCTTTGTTCCTGTTCCTTCTTCCTCTTCCTTCCTTGTAAGAAAATCTGCAAGAGAGGCCCTAGTGGTGTTTTTTGTAATAAAAGTGAAAGAGAATTCTTGAAGCTCACAAATCCACTTTGCAAACTTCCCTCCTGCAGGATTGGGTTTGTGGACCAAGAATTGTAAAGAAGGTTGAGATGTGAGGAAGAAAAAAGGGCGAGGTAACAAGTATGACCTGAACTTCTTTACTGCAAAAACAAGAGACAAACCACCTTTCTCCATTTCACCACACCTCTCCTCGGCATCAGTGAGTTGTCGGCTTGCATAATACACTGGTTGCATACACCCTTGCTCTCCCTTTTGCAAGAGTATAACACCCACTGAATGTGATGAGACACTTGGGTTCGCATAAAAGTCCTCCCCCCACCTAAGAGGCTACACAATTGGACTTTGACTCATGCATTCCTTGAGCAAACAAAAAGATTGAATTTGATCGGGCCCCCATTGGAAAGAAACATTCTTCTTTTGTCAATAGATTTATAGGATACATCTTCTCAGAGAACATGTCAAAAAAGCATTGGTAATACTTTGTTTACCCAAAATCCTCCTTACCTCCCTTACATTGGTAGGTGGTGGGAGGGCCACAATTGCCTGCACCTTCTCGGGATCCATCTCTATGCCTTCTTCTGAGATAATATGTCCCAAGAGAACCACCTTCCTTTGTGCTGCCAAGCGGCATTTTCTAGGATTAAGACACCCTTCCACACATCCACACATCCACATTCATATTCATACATCCACATTGACATGCATACATCCATTTTCACATCCTCATTCATACATCCACATTCACATACATACATCCACATCCGTATCTACATCCATACATTCACATCCACCTCTTCATTCACAATCACATCCATACATCCACATCTACATACATACATCCACATCTGTATCTACATCCATACATTCACATCCACCTCTTCATTCACAATCACATCCATACATCCACATCTACATACATACATCCATACATCCACATCTATATACATACGTCCATTTTTACATCCTCATTCATACATACACATCCACATACATACATACACATCCGTATCTACATCCATACATCCACATCCACATCAACATTCACATTCATACATATACATCTACATGTATACATCCACATCACATTCATACAACCATATTACATCCATTCTCGTCCTAACACATCCCATATACATCTTAACACATCCTAACTCATCTTAACACATTCATACACATCTTATCACATCTTTTTACATCTCATACACCTCTTATCACATCCTATCACTTTCCATACGCATCTTATCAAATCTTATCACATCTCATACACATCTTATCACATCTTTTTACATCTCATACACCTCGTATCACATCCTATCACTTTCCATACGCATCTTATCAATTCTTATCACATCTCATACACCTCTTATCACATCCTATCACTTTCCATACGCATCTTATCAATTCTTATCACATCTCATACACCTCTTATCACATCCTATCACTTTCCATACGCATCTTATCAATTCTTATCACATCTCATACACCTCTTATCACATCTTATCACATTTCATATCTTTTTTTTTAAAAGAGAATTCTTATATTTGATATAAGATTTCTCTACACATTTATTTATACATAAATTCCATTTAAGGAGACTAACACTTTCGAAATTAAAATCAATCTTTTATGCATCTTCTTATGCATAATTTCAATTTGGTAGGGAATTACACTTTTAGAATAAAAGAATTTCTCTTATGCATCTAAGTTAAGCATAAAATCCATTTATGAGGAAAATCACACTTTTAGTATAAAAAGAATATCTTTTATGCATACCTATATGCATGAAATCCAATATGATAAAAGTAACACTTTTGATATAAAAATTTTTCCTTTATGCATACTTCTATGCATGAAAATTAAAAATGATAAAAGTAACACTTTTGATATAAAAAATTTTCCTTTATGCATGAAAATTAAAAATGATAAAATTAACACTTTTGATATAAAAATTTTTCCTTTATGCATACTTCTATGCATGAAAATTAAAAATGATAAAAGTAACACTTTTGATATAAAAAATTTTCCTTTATGCATACTTCTATGCATGAAAATTAAAAATGATAAAAGTAACACTTTTGATATAAAAATTTTCTTTTATGCATACTTTTATGCATGAAAATTAAAAATGATAAAAGTAACACTTTTGATATAAAAAAAATTTCTTTTATGCATACTTCTATGCATGAAAATTAAAAATGATAAAAGTAACACTTTTGATATAAAAATTTTTCCTTTATGCATACTTCTATGCATGAAAATTAAAAATGATAAAAGTAACACTTTTGATATAAAAAATTTTCCTTTATGCATACTTCTATGCATGAAAATTAAAAATGATAAAAGTAACACTTTTGATATAAAAAAATTTCCTTTATGCATACTTCTATGCATGAAAATTAAAAATGATAAAAGTAACACTTTTGATATAAAAAATTTCTTTTATGCATACTTTTATGCATGAAAATTAAAAATGATAAAAATAACACTTGATATAAAAATTTATCCACTATGCATACTTCTATGCATGAAATAAAAATGGTAAAAATAACACTTTTGATATAAAAACTTATCCTTTATGCATGATATTAAAATTCAATTTCTCCATGATTGTAATGAAATTCTTTCAATTAATCTAGGATGATAATTCCTAGAATATGGTAGGAAGTCCTCTTTTTATGCTTTGAATGAAATTATTTTATGCATAATTTTTATAAAAATTTTGCCATAGCTCCGCTGCTATGACTGATAAGTCTCAATTTTTCTAAGGGATAATGCTTATCATTAAAGAAATAATTAAAATGATCTCTAATTGGATTTTAATCCATAATGGATTGAATCATCAATATACATAAACTAAAAGCATAGAAAAAGCCATTAATTTGACCTCAAGCATAGCTTAATCTTGGGTTAAGGAAAAGCTTTATGAAAAGCTTGATTTGGATTGAGAACGGGTCATGAGTATGACCATTTCTTGAGTGAGAGAGAGAATTTACATAAAAATCATTAGAATTTAAACATAAATGAAAATTAACTTCAATAGCATTTATTAAATTATGTAACTCTTCACTACTATTCAAACTTCAATAGTATTTAAAAAAAACCATACCAATTAAACTTCTCAAGCTTGAGAGGGGTTGAGAAGAGAGAAACATTGAGAAATTATAGAAAGATCAATATTCACTAATTACCTTACAACTTGCTTAATTCTTTGTTCACGGTAGAGGCCCTCAACCAATCAATTGGTTAAGTATGTTGATGGAGCCACTAATGGGGATTGAAGAAAGAGGGAAGCTCCAAAAACTAGTGAATTATTAAATGAATTCACAGTTCTTGACTTAGGTGGAGTAGAGTAACGATGCATAAACACTATATATTTTTCAACAAGGGGGAGGCTTCTATTTATAGGAAAAATTGAGCTCCTAACCAAACAAACTGATTCTAGAATTTTCTAAATCAGTTTGGTCAATATTTGACCATTTTTAGGTCAGTTAAGCTAACTTTTTGGAACTAGACTTGAATGAGGAGAGAGGAGAGATGAAATATCTCAATTTTTATGAGTTTAAAACTCATTCAAGCATGTGAAATATGCACCTCCTTTAAAGAAATCCCCTTCCTTACATATGTGTCATAATGGAATCATTTTAATATTGCTCATAGTTTTTTTTTACTAATAAACCTTGTACATTTTCAACTCTTCATCTTATGTGAAATATGCACCTCCTTTAAAGAATTCCCCTTCCTTACATATATGTCATAATGGAATCATTTTAATATTGCTCATAGTTTTTTACTAATAAACCTTGTACATTTTCAACTCTTCATCTTATGTGAAATATGCACCTCCTTTAAAGAATTCCCCTTCCTTACATATGTGTCATAATGGCATCATTTTAATATTGCTCATAGTTTTTTACTAATAAACCTTGTACATTTTCAACTCTTCATCTTATGTGAGCATTTACTCATTTTTGGATACCCAAAATATCTCATATTTTTAATATTGCTCATAGTTTTTTACTAATAAACCTTGTACATTTTCAACTCTTCACCTTATGTGAGCATTTACTCATTTTTGGGTATCTTCTTTTTACAAATTTGGATTTATCTCTTCCCTACACATGGATTGATGCTATTGGCCCATAGGAACCTTAATTGGACCATAGTCTAAAGATTTCTGAAAATCTAGACCCTTAGACTAAGGTTCTTTATACCTATTTCCAATTAATTCCAATTGTACATTGGAAAATTCTTTTTGAATTTCTGTTTCAGGGGAACTCATCTGAATTATAAGAGATATTTTTCTATCCAAAAATATTCAAAATCTGAATATTCTCTCTCTAGAATAATTTTTCTCTCTCTAGGCTAAAATAGTTAGCAACAGGGTCTTTATATTTCTGAAGAGGGTTGATTACAGGGGAAGATACTAGACATCAAAAAGGGGTTGGGGGAGGAATCTTACAGGACACGCGGTCATTTATGTCTCACACATGTTCCTACCTAATCTGCCAGCACATAGTATAGCTGGCTCACACTGACATCGAGCTTGAATCTCAACAGCCCCTCTCAAGCTCATGATGTACTGCCGATGAAGATGTAGATGAGCTTGGGATATCAAGACTCTCAACACTCCCCCTCAAGCTCATCCCATGTACTCCCAACATAGTCCGGAAGTACTCAAACTTCTCCCTGCTAAGTGGCTTCGTAAAGATATCAGCCACCTGCTCATCAGTCTTCACATACTGAAGATCAACTGTACCATCCAGCACCTTCTCTCTGACAAAGTGATAATGGACCTCTATGTGTTTGGTCCTTGTATGAAACACTGGATTCTTTGCCAACTGTATACTGCTCATGTTGTCACAATGAATGACAACTTTGCCTCCAATAGGCTCACATAAATCTGTCAAGAGACTCTTTAACCATATAGCCTCACAAGTAGCAATGGCTGCACCTCTGTACTCAGCCTCTGTACTGGATAAAGAAACTGTAGGTTGCTTTTTGCTACTCCAACTCACCATAGCACTTCCAAGTGTAAAAGCATATCCACTAGTAGACCTCCTGTCATATGCGCTACCTGCCCAATCAGCATCTGTGTAGCCATTTATGTCCAAGCTTTTACCACTCTCATAAAATAGACCATAATGTGATGTGGTCTTCACATATCTCATGATGCGTCTCACTGCATCCAAATGTGGTTTCCTGGGGCTCTGCATAAACTGGCTCACTAGCCCCACTGCATAACTCAAATCTGGGCGTGTGATAGTCATGTATATGAGACTACCAACCATCTTCCTGTACATGGAAGGATCATCCAATTCTTCGCCATAATCAGCCCGCAACTTCACATTTTGCTCCAATGGTGTACTCATAGGCTTACACCCTATCATGCCATACTTTGCCAACATATCCAATGCATATTGGCGCTGTACTAACCAAGTACCTGCATGATCTTTCACCACTTCAATGCCAAGGAAGTATCTCAACTCACCAAGATCTTTCATGTCAAATTGCCCACTCAAAGCTTTCTTGACATGCATCACATCTGCACCATGATCACCTGTGATAATCAAGTCATCCACATAGATGACTAGTAAAACAATCCCATGCTCTGTCTTCTTCACATAGAGTGAAGAATCTGCTGTAGAGATCTGAAAACCAAGTGAGATAAGATATCTGCTCATCTTATCACTCCAAGCACGAGGTGCTTGCTTCAGACCATACAATGCCTTTTTCAACCTGCATACGTGAGTGGGATATCTAGGGTGTACATACCCTTCTGGCTGTGCCATGTACACTTCCTCTTGTAGATCTCCATTCAGAAATGCATTCTTAACATCCATCTGATGCATTTCCCAGCCATTAGCTGTAGCCATAGCAATGACTGCTCTCACTGTGCCCATCTTAGCCACTGGACTAAACGTCTCATCATAATCCAATCCTTGGGTCTGTGCATAACCCTTTGCTACCAATCTTGCTTTATGTCTTTCAATAGAACCATCAGATTTGCACTTCACTTTGTAAACCCATTTACATCCAATAACATTCTTGTCCTTTGGTAGTGCAACCAAATCCCATGTATCATTATGGACCAATGCGTCCATCTCTACATCCATTGCTTTCTCCCATACATGCTCTCCAATAGCCTCTGTATAGTATGTAGGTTCCACATGCTTCACCATAGATGTCATGTATGCATAGTGCATAGCAAAATCTCTATATGTCAATCTGTCAACAGGATATCTGACTCTCTGGGATCTCCGCAATGCCTGCGGGTCACTCTGTACACCTGTAACTCTAGCATGTGGTGGCACATATCTGTCCTGTCTAGCACCAGGTGTGCGTAAAACAAGTATGCCAAGCTCCTCATCCAAACTCTCAGAACTAGATGACTCATAACCTGTGATTCCAATTCCTTCGACTTTCTTTTTGCCTTTATCCATAGCACTACTCCCAGTGCTCACACTCTCATGCCTCAAACGTCCTGACCATGGACGTACACTGCTACTCTCAGCTTCTGCTCTGCTGGCCCAGACATAGTAGTAGAACTAGAACTTGCTTGTGGTGGCAAGTTCACATGAACATCAGCCTCAAGTGACTCAATAACTCCCTCATCTTTTGCTTTGTACCAACTAGCAAGCTCATCAAACACCACATCACGTGAGATGACTACTTCTCTAGTTTGAGGGTTATAGCATTTGTATGCCTTTCGATCCTGTGCATATCCAACAAATACACATTTCTCTGCTTTAGGATCCAACTTCCTTCTTCTTTCATCAGGCACATGTACATAAGCTATGCATCCAAAAACTTTAAGATGTCCAATGTCTGGCCTGTAACCTGTGAGCCGCATCTCTGGCGTGCTTCCATGAATGGCTGCTGTAGGTGTTTTGTTCAAGATATACACTGCAGTAGCACATGCTTCTGCCCAATACTAATCTGGCACTCTTTTCATTAAGCATTGCCCTTGCCACTTCACATATGACTCTATTCTTTCTCTCAACCACACCATTCTGCTGAGGTGTATACCTGCAAGTCAACTATCTTCTTATTCCATGCTTCCTCAAGAAATGCTCAAAAACCTTTGAGGTGTATTCACCACCTCCATCTGTCCTCAGACATTTAATCCAACAGCCATACTGCTTTTCTGCAAAAGCTTTGAAATCCATGAATTTTTCCAACACTTCACTCTTCTCTTTCAGAAAGTATATCCATGTCATCCTGCTAAAGTCATCAATGAATGTAACATAGTATAAACTGCCTTTGATAGATGGGTTTTGTGCAGGACCCCATACATCACTGTGTATGATCTCAAGTGGCCTGTTACTCATATTTCCTTCTCTAGGAAATCTCAACCTTGCCTGCTTCCCAAACTGACAGGCTTCACAAACATGCATATGTCCATCATATTTGAACCTAGGCAATCCATTGACAATGCCTCTTGTTTGCATGTTCTTTAATCTCTGTATATTGACATGTCCAATCCTCTTGTGCCACATATCAATGTCCTGTACCACATTCCTACTCTTTGAGAACATGGCTGATTTTAGCTCAGGAATTCCAGCATCTAGCTTAAACAATCTTCCTTCTTTCTTGCCTTTAGCAATCACTCTACATCCATGTTTGAAATCTTCAACGAAGCATCCATGCTCGTTGAAACAAACCTGTAATCCCTGTTCCACCATTCGACCAACTGAGGCCAAGCTTTTAGTGATTGAAGGCACATACAGCACATCTGACATAGACTTTGTCTGACCATTGTGCATGACCAATGGTACACTTCCAACATGTGTAATGACATGCTGGGTATCATCACCTGTTTCCACATAGTCTTTTACATCCATAGGCTTCATATGCTCAAACCATTCACCATGACATGTCATATGGTTTGATGCTCCTGAGTCCATATACCATGTGTCATCATTCTCAGCATTTGTTGTCATAGAACCCACAACATGCTTCATGGCAAACAAATGATTTGCAGTTCCATCATTGCTACTTGATGCATAGTTACCACCATGTTGTGCATAGTTTCCACCATAATGACCACCACGTTGTGCTCTTCCCCCTCTCAAATCATTCTGTTTGCGGAAACAATCTCTCGCCATATGACCATATTTGCCACAATAATGGCATTCCACATCTTGCATAGAATTTTGTTGGCCTTGCCAACGTCCTCGACCACGGGGGGTACCTCTGCCTCGCTGAGGTGCATATCCACGACCACCTCGAGCACCATATGAAGGTTGAAAATTCTGTTGTGGAGGCCTATCCTGCCATCCACAACCATTACCACCACGTCCACGTGATGCAAATCTCCCCCTGCCTCTAAAGCCTCTCTGCGAGTAGAAAGCCTGATTTCTGCCATCATCATGGCTAGAAGATGCATCCAGAAATGAATCACTGAGCTTGATTTCCTCAACCAACAAGAGTGAAACCAACTCATCGAAGTCGGGTAGACCTGTACTCCTCACTGAGATAGATGTATCAAAAGATTTGTATTCCTTGCCAAGACCACGCAAGGTAATATCCACCAAATCATCATCAGGCATGGGGGCATTTATTGTGGCCAATGCATCTGCAAACTTCTTGATTTCTTGCACATAATCATGTATGTTCCTTTTATTCCTTTTCACATTGTGTATCTGCTGTCGCAACTGAGACTTGCGAGCACTCGTATCTGTATCAAACATCTTGACCAAAGTATCCCATGCATCTTTGGGATTCTCAGCATCCTGAATGTGTATGAGCATAGCATCAGAAATGCATATAGACAAATAATGCAGCACTTTGAATGCTCTCTCTGACCATTGCTTATGAGCAATAAGCTGCTGCTGTGTAGGTTGCCGAGGTAGCTCAGGCTCAGGCTCAGCACCTGTAATGAGATTCCAAAATCCTTTCCCTTTCAAGAAACTCTTTATCCTGTACTTCCATGCCTGGAAGTTCTTCCTATCCAGCTTTTCACCAACAATCTGAACTGGATTGTCTGACATGTTGCTCAATGCGTACACCTTCCGCACACTTCAAATCTGTAAATGAGCCTTCCTCAGCTCAACCACACTCCAATGAATGTTCCAGATACTCCAAGGTAGCCAACAAACTCCAAATTTGATGTAGAAAATCAACCAAGATGAACTGACTCACTCAGTGCAGGATACCCTGAATTTACACGCCTTCCAAGGCTCCAAATCACAATGTAATGGTGCAATCAATTATGGGAAACTTGCATTGACACCTAATCAACCTCAATGTTGAGTATCAACACCATCTGACATGCGTACATATCGATTTTTGAAAACCCCTTTCTCTGTTTTTGGAAAAACCAGAAAAACCAGTAGAAAATTTGCTCTAATTCCTTCAATATTTCACCAAATTGAGCAACCAGGCATTCATTGGCTTAGCAATAGTGTCCATCAACTCCATGTAAGAGGAATTTGTCTAATTGTAAAACACCAAAGATTAATTGCTCAATTAAAATGCTCTGTTTCTCTGCAACCAGTGGACAGCCTGTTTTAATCAGCTCATTCCCAGCTCAATTAAGCATCATTGACCAAACAAATCACATAGCCCTCTTCTCCAAAGTGTAAAGCATCCAATTGCTAAAACAATATGTCAAGCATCCAATGAGTAATTGACCTCCTCGTATTGAAAAAACCAAAAATCTACCCTGTTTCCTCTGTATGGGCTGCGCCGCCTGCAAATCAGGGGTTTGGGAGTGGTTGTAAGGTTAATTGATGATGGATACTAGTCCCCAAGACACCTAGGCATATGTGTGACCCATCAATGCTTGGATTTTTGTAAAAAAACTCACTCCAAATGCTTCAAATTTGGGCTTCTTTTTCACTATTTTGTGAGAGCTCAAAAAACAAAGATTTCCATACATTTAAATGCTTCCAAAATGCTCCAAAATTTGTTCAAGGCTTGCAAATGGGTTGCCAATACATCCCTCTTTGTCAAATACATATGTCCTTTGCCAGAATCACTTGTATTTCCACCATACATCAATGTTCCCAAGCTTTAATAGAAAGCTTCAAAAACCAGAATTTTGCTTTGCTTTGATTTGCTTTGATTTGCTTTGTTTTTGCTTTGTTTTTGCCTGTATCACCTGCAATCCGCTCAAGGATGTTTAGAAGACCTTACCCGGTAGGCCAAGCTTTCAGATCTGCTGATAGTATTTGGTGTGCTCCAAGCTTCACAGCTCCAATGGCCAGCTTCACAGCTTCTTCTTCCCTCTTCACTCACTCACTCATAAACCCTAATAAACAACACAAGGCTTTGATACCATGTTGAAAGAACGGTAGAGGAGGAGGAGACACACACACAGGAGCAAACCCTAATGTATATTGCAAACCCTAACCATAGAGGGAAGCCATGTCCACTCTCACACAAAGCATAATGCACTAATCCATAATCCACACTACACACAATGAGTTGTGTCCACACTCTACTAACCCTAGCTAATGTCCACACACTATGACCAGCTGGACACGCGGTCATTTATGTCTCACACATGTTCCTACCTAATCTGCCAGCACATAGTATAGCTGGCTCACACTGACATCGAGCTTGAATCTCAACACCAATGGGGTTCTCCGCACTCATAAACAGGGGCCCATTAGTTTGGCTTCTACTTTCCTTTGCTGCCATTGACCTGAAGGGCCTAAAGTCCTAGGTTGGTAGCCCCCTAGCAACATCAAAGAATTTTGTTCCCCCGGTTTGGATATGCGGGACTTTCAAAGAGATTTTCCTTGGATGAATATGATGCATATTCCTCCTCCACATAGCTTGGGTTTACCAAGTCTCTACACATATTTGAATTGTCATAGTCAACAAACCTCACAGGAACAGTCCCAAGAGCAGGAGGTTGAGCTCCAAGTACAGGTCGTGCTTGCTCTTGTGCCATCGGTGGCTTACGTTCAAAATTAGTATACTGTTGATGCATTTGTGGAGCCACTGCACCCCTTTGCTGCTCACGCTCTTGTCTCATTCTTGCAATGTGAGTACATTCTTGTGTGGTGTGGGTAAAATTCCAAGCACAGGCCTGGCACCACTTCTTTGTGGGTTGTTTTGTGACTAGAGGAGAAAAGGTATTACATTTTTCGGTTTTATGGTTACCGCCACATGCTCCACAAAGATGAGGACCTATAGGTAGTACACTCCTCATTTGCTGCTGTTGTTGTGGCTGCATGGGTGGGCGATAGGTTTGTCCCAATCTCCTTAGTACTAGATTAGCTATCTGGTCTGGATTTACTAGTGCGCTAGACCTAGTGCGCTAGACCCTGAACTTTGGTCATCACCCCATTGATCTCTAGGTTGCACCTCAGGGCCAGTACCATCTTGGAATTTGAAGTTATCTGTGAAATCCATAGAATCATGGCAACACTCATTGAAATTTGTATGCTTCTTTGCATAGAGATGTGTGTGCAGTGTTGAATTTTTTAGTCCTTTTAAGAAGAGAGAAATTAATCGACTCTGGGTGGGCTTCTCATCTTCTGGGCAACGATTAATGTACTGCTTCATCCTATTTACACAGTCTCTAACACTCTCAGTCTCGCCTTGCTTGAAAGAGTAGATGTTTGCTACTGTGTCATGCTGAATCCCCATCAAGGAAAAAGCAGCAATGAATCTCTTTTCCAAAACTCGTAAAGAAGATTTGTCTGAAGCCTCTAGTGCCTGAAACCAAGCAAGGGCCTTTCCCTCAAGAGTGAGCCCAAATCCTTCAATTTGCGTATGCTTGTCAGTCACTTGCTCAGCTCGAACTGCTTGCCTAAATGCTGCTACATGGTCATATGGATCTCCCGACACTTCGTACTTCTTTACTAGTTTCTGAAGAGTTGATGGTGGCCTTACTCATCTTGAATACTCATCATCGGGCCTACGGCCTCTCACTCTCAGTGGTTCCTCTCTTTGGTAAGATGGTCCATATGCATCCCAAATTGGTGTGGGCCCCCTATTACCTGCCTCATCAACCCCCTCCAAAGATCTTGTTACCCGCATTTCAGGAGGTGCATTTATGGGAGGCTTAGTTAGCTCCCCTACCCTCTGATTGTCATAGTGAGAGAAACGTTGTTGTGGTGTGATCTGTGGTCGCACTTTTGGTGTAGGATAATATCTTGGTGCTAGAGTTGGGCTACTTGCAGTGGTCCACTTTGATGTTAAGGGTCCCTCTCTAGTGAACTCTCGTAGGGGAGGAGTAACAGTTTCTCCAAGAAAGGATGTCTCTCTTGGTTAAGCTGTATTAGTTGAGAGCACTTCCATGAATAATGGTTGTCCTATCCACGTGAGCTCACGAATCTCCTTCCAATCTAAGGTTCGGTATTCATTGGCCCATTTATCAATGATTCGGTTCTTGTATCCTGCAAGCTTCTTGACTACCACCACAAGTGCTAGAGGAAGATCTAGCCCTGGCAATCTAGTTGTGGCATAATATCCTTCTAAAGAGTCTTTATAGACCGGCTAGGGGTAGATGAGACGCACTTAAGAAACAACTTTTTGACCTAGTCTACAGCTTGCAAAGTTGCCTAGCTCTAGATACCATGTTGAAATTCGTGGTGCTTATGCTAGATCAAGAAGATGTGGAGGAGAGAGACCCAAAAATACAAGAAATGAACTTGTTTATTAAGTTGCTTATGCATACAACTTGGCCTTTGCACCATACAAAATGCCTTCTAGCTTTGCCTTTAAATAGGTGAGCTAGTGGACCATAAGTCCATTCACACACACAACCTTCTCCTACCCTTTTACATGACCTTAGTCTTTTAATACCCCTACTATGTGTCCATCTAATGCCAAGTTATAAGTCTGCCATCTTATCTTTCTATAGTGTGCAAGTCTAGCATGGCCTTGAGTGTACAATTCTTTTCATCATGGAAATGCTTCTTTCAAAAAATCCAATGCATAATATCATGACTTTGCTTTTTTATGGTCGTCCAGTGGGAAACCCGATGATCCTAGATCTTCAGACTTCCACATGACATTATGATGTAAGTTCAAGACTTGGACCAAATGTTGCATCAGGTCTAGGATGAGATACAGAAGGCTTAGATGAAATATGTTGACGAGGATAACCAACATCATCAAGATAGTTCAAAGAAGGAAATTGGGTGTACCTGAATATCTAGAAGTAGAGGCTCAAGTAGTGTGGTTTTGGCATCTTGTTGTGATGTTTTTTCCATTGGCAAGATAAACCCTTTGATCAAACTATAAAGTGTGATAGGTACTTAATGATTTATCTACAGTGTGAATTAACTTCTGGTAAACTATGCGGCAATTATGCATAACTGCATAGTTAAGCATACTATGCCCAAGAATGGTGAGGATATACTTAACTATGCATAACTGCATAGTTAAGCATACCACGCCCAGTAATGGTAAGGATATGCTGAGTAACTCTGCTACTATGCTATTCAATCTAATGATCATATTGAGTGATATGTATGGCTTTATGTGCTATTGTGTACAAAGTACGCATGTTAATGTGTTTTTTCTTGTCGATTCCTTCCTTAGTCTTCATCTTCCATTTATGTTTTGGTTATGTATATTCAATTATTTTGCCAAGTGATTATCTCCATCTCCATCACAGTGGAAGTTTTTTATCCTCGTAACCTGCACCCCCGGATAGACCAATCACTTTGTCAATGCTACTTCTATGTCATGTAATGTTGGACAATCAAGTGGAACTATGTGGCCCCTCTGTGAGATCCATTCCATCACCCTGCCATGTTGTCGGTGGCCGGTCAAGACCTAGAACTTACGTGGACCACCTAGTCGGCTCCAAAAGAGCAATGACTAATGCAAATGTGCCCAATGCAATAAGTTAATCACTAGGTCATTGAGCTACATGTCTGCCTAAGCTCATGGAGCTAATCACAATTACAAGTAGGTTAGTTCCAAAGTCTGTCTTGAATCTGGACCTGGACAATAGGAGTCCACATCCAGACATGACTACACAACACAATAGTGAATACAAAATAGACAAGGATATGCAAAATGAAATAGAATTAAGAAAAAGACCATCCCATGTGTCATTCTTGAGTAATAGTTTGAATCATATAGTACAATGCCTTAGCAAGAGCTCTGATCATGGAGTGCTCACTCAACTCTCCCATCTTCCTATTCAGTACTATTCCTCTCCTTTGGGCCTAAGTAGACCCATATAATTCTCAAACTATCCAGGTGAAACACACTCTTACTATAATCTAACTCAGTAGACCAAGTCTTCTCTATCCTCTAATCCCCTTATCTGACTAATCCCCCTTTGCCCCATTACAACTACACGAGTACTACTTGTTCTTCAAGAAACTGTTTTGCAAGTAGTTCAATTTGCAACAATGTGATGAGATATGGTGGATCAAATACAAGAATCAACATGATTAATAAGTAATTAAGAGATGATTAACATGAGATTAGTACACAATTAACTAATAGCTTAATGTAGGCATGGTTACTAAAAAACCAGCAATTTCTCATTAGGCCAATGCCTCAATTTATAGGTTTTACATCCACAAGATGCCAAACATCTAATCCCATTGATTTCTCCTTGATTTTTGCCACCTCCCCTACATCTGCTGGGGGCACCTTTTCTTAGAATATTTCCACACCCCTATATTCACTCATGCTACCCTTGATTCTCTCATCAGTAGATTCTTCTCACCTTCTTACTGCTACCCACTCAATTATGGACTCCCTTTTATAGTCTTGTTCCCGCACACACCCATTCACTTGCATATTTCAACACCTCCCCTCAAGTGAATAATTCTAGCACACCTGGACCCTATACCAAGCTTCTCTCTTACTTGGTAGCCCGTGACTAGTGCCTCAAGTCCCTAACTCATAGTCCTTGACACACTCTCTCTCTCTCTATGTGTCCAAGGCTACTACAAGTGCCCGTGACCTTGATTAAAGTGCTCACACATACATCTACCACATGGCCTACATCATCGGTGGCTCAGAGGTGGTTTTACTCTATTGGGGCAAGTTACATTGGGTTGTGGGGTTTCTCTCTCTTTCTCTCTCAGAAAAGATACCTTGACTCCTCTACCTTAGGAGTCTCCATGAAGTTTGCCGATGTCGATCCTTCTTTATTTTGTTGTAGCAGTCTCTAGCCATGTGTCCTGGCTTCCCATAGTTATGGCGGCACGTGAAGGTCCTTCCTCCTCCCCTGCCTCTTCCTTGTTCTCGTCCTTGTGCGAGGCCTCCTCGGGTGTAGAATGCTTTCTCCTCTCTAGTTATTGGTTCCAATCCTTTCTTCTCTTTGACCTTGTTCTCTTGCTCTAGTAGAGCTCCTTCTATCTCAAACAGCTTCAAATCTGGTACATTCTTTAAGGTTGCCACAATTTTCTCATACTCTCCCTTGTCCACACTCTTTAGAAGCACTGCTAGTGCCTCGTCATCTTCTACTTTCTTCCCAACGGCTGCGCAAGTTGTTGTTTGATGCTTTTGTATTTGTTTAAGTGTGTGGATAGAGGTTCACTTTCCTTCATGTCAAGTTTGTAGAATTGCATTAGCAAATTTATCTTTGAATTCTTTGCTTGAGTGCCAAATAATTTGTTAAGTTCATCCCATGCATCTTTAGCTTATTATATCCCTGTAATGTGGTGAATGATTTCATCATTTAAGCTAAGTGCAATGAGCCCTAATGCTTTCTCATTTCTGTTCTTCCACTCATTCTCCCCATTCTCCACTGGACATTCATATCTTCCCTCAACTAGCCTCCATAGATTCTTCCTCATAAGCAAGTACATGGTCTTTGTTTGCCATGTATGAAATTTTCTCCCCGTTAAATTTAGCTATTTCTTGTGTAGTGCTCATGATGATGTGAAGGGGGTCTTACCTCGATCCAATTCAATACTCAAGGATAGTTTCTACCCTTTTACAACTCCATTTTGGTGTTAAATGATGATTACAATAGATTTACAAGCATGAATACACCAAAAATTGCATAAAGCCAAGGGTAATTGATTTGTACTGGATGGTTGGGATATCAAACCAACTTCAAATTGCAATCTAAAGTGATAGAGATCTGTATTAGATACCCAATGGTAAGTTTGAACCATCAATTGAACCAAAATATAGTGATTAGTACTAATTAAATATTGATTAGTGAAATTAATCTCCTATTTTGTGTGCAAAAAATAGAGTGTACAGGGAGGCTAGATCTGATGCCTTAGAGTTCAAATGAGCTCAAATCCTTTCAAGGGCATCAATATCAGTAAGTCTAGTAGAGGATCAAGCCCAAAAACAAAAGATTTGACAAACATTGAATGCTTAATCTCTGTTTTACCAAAGTCACTTTGCAGATTTGATGCAGAGCTTGATTTCACTTCTCCTTGAAGAATTTCTGAAATCTAAGATCATAGGCTTGTAGAGCACCCTTGAAAACCTTTGGGGCTAAGAGGAATTAGCTTGATTCACCTTGTGTGAGTGTAGCTCTAGGATTTTCTTCTAGAAAAAGGTGCTTGCAAATCGACAAAATTCGGCAGCTTCGAGCGGCAATTTGATAAATTGATTCGACGAGCTGATGCATGGGGGTTGTGGCTAGCTATGGTTAAGAATCTTTGGCTAATGTTGAGGCTGGAGGGAGATCAAGCCCCTCCACCAGCTGGGGGTGCAGAAGTTTAGTCAAAAAGGGGCTAAAAGGGGGAGATTAGTACCTAATCATGATTAATTGGGTGATTAACAAGGTGATTAGGCTTAAAATTAGATGAATCCTAAGCTTGGCTCTGATACCAAGTTAAATTTGTAGCAATGTCATGAGCTATGGTGGATCAAATACAAGAATCAACATGATTAGCAAGTAATTAGAAGATGAGATTAGTGCACAATTAACTAATAGCTTAATTTAGGCATGGATACTCAAAATCCAACAATTTCTCATTAGGCCAATGCCTTAATTTATAGCCTGTTTTACATCCACAAGATGCCAAGCATCTAATCCCACTGATTTCTCCTTGATTTGTGCCAGCTCCCCTACATCTGGGGGGCACCTTTTCCTAGAATATTTCCACGCCCCTATATTCACTCATGCTACCCTTGATTCTCTTATTAGTAGATTCTTCTCACCTTTTTACTGCTACCCACTCAATTACAGACTCTCTTTTATAGTCTCTAGCTAAGGGCTTGTTCCCGCACACACCCATTCACTTGCATATTTCAACACAAGTTTGGTACACAACAAGAAGGCTTGGTTTGTTGCATAATAATTAGTCCGGGTGGCGATCTGGGTGGCAGCCAAATGGGTTGATTGGCCGCAAACACCTAGCGATCATGGTGGATGCTGTGCTAGTGAAGCCCATAGTTGATGTTGTTTTAAAAACTCATGTATTTGGATTGCCTCTGAGTCTGGATCCTCTAGTCCATACGCTTCATGGCATGTTCCAGCCACCTTCATCTAGTTCCTCTTATTTTGCAATGTCCCTCTGAGATGAATTTGATAGGCTGCTCCTAGGCATATCTTGGCTCGTAAGCCCTTTTTTCGCTGCTCACCCATGCATGCCCTATGCCCGTCCTTTTGTCAACATGTCCGAAAGTGTACATCTATGGGCCATGCCTCCGAATACCTTGCCCTTGCCCTTTCCATTGTGGCCACAACCATGCCTTCTTCAAAGGCATGGGGCTCTATTTGCTCTAGGGTGATGGGATCATCTTTGAGCATTGTCTGCTCTGGCTCCTTTGGCATTCTCCTCCTGCCCCCCGACTCCATTTACACCCATAGGGTGGTATGCCTGTAGGTTCTATCTTCCCCTTTTTGCTAGGTGACTCTGTTGGTGAGGGGCATTAGCAGTGTCACTCTTTGAATGAGCTATTGGCTCCTTACTTGGATCCACGAGTCATAAGAGATTGCTACTTCCATGCACTACTATAGATCCAGGGGAGGGGCTACATCCCTGTCCGGTTGCTCCTGCCTGAGAGCTTCTCTTGCCTTGTATTTTTGCCTTAGGAACTTCCACAACTGGTTCATGACTTTTACAATTTCACCCCACTTGGAAGGTCTCATGGCACCTTCCTGCTTGCTGTGCTGAGATGTCTAGATTAAATTTTGTGTACATTTTAAAGCAGTCTCCTTCGAGATGTCCATACTCTTTTGGCCCATTTCTTCTTGGATTCTTTTTTGCATGTCCTCCTTTTCCCTTTTTCCCTTTTTGCTAAGCCTTGGAAGTCTTCTATCATTTTGTCCTTTTTTCGCACTTCCTCTGCGTGTGTGTCTTTCTCATGGCATCTATCTGGTCTGTTCTTTTCCTGAGGTTAGCATTGGCTATTGTTAAGGTGACATTCTATAAGATTCCTCCTCAGCCTGAATAATGAATAAGCTTTTACCTCAATCCCCTCTGTAATCATTCCCTAATTTAGAATGCAAGAAAATATTGTTTTTCCTTGTTTTTGCCTAGAGAGAAGAAAAATTCTAGAGGAGGTAATTCAATATTGAGATATTTTTAGATATAAAAAATCTCCTAACATCTAAAATATATTTCCCTGAAATAAAGGTTCAAAATAAATTCTCCAAGGTACATCAGGAATCAATTAAAAATGATATAAGGGACCTTGGCCTAAGGGTCTAGATTTTCAGAAATTTTTGGATTATGGTCCAATTAAGGTTCCTATGGGCCAATAGGATTAATCCAAGTGTTGGGATGAGATAAATCCAAAGAATAAAAGAAAATACCCAAAACTTCCTATTTATTGAAACCTTGTCACAAGCCTCCACCGCCTCATTAGGCTTGACCAAGTCACGAAAGTCATTGCAAACTTCCTTGAAAACACTACTTCAAAATCTTGTACACTTTGAAAGCTTGAGAATTTCAATCAAGCAATTGTTTTTTATAGTAGACTTAATTATAGCAATTCTACTTAGAGGATTATACAAGCAGAAACCTACCCCACAATTCATGTATCGTCGAGCAAGCCTCATGTGTTTCTTCATAGCACCCCCATGTGTTGTAGGCATGTAACACTCTTAAACTATCTAGATCTCGCTCTTGACCCAAAAGGAGTGTTTTTTTGTTTGGTTTTTTGGAGTGCATGTTCCTCCAATGTTTTGTTAATTTCTCTAAGGAGTGAGGGGGCAGGGGTCTCACAATTCAGCTCATTAATTATCATTTTTCGTCCTTTTCCTCTTGCCACCCTTGCAGATGTAGTTGCCTCTACTTCCTTTTTCAGTGCCTTTATCGTTTTTCTGTCTTGTTTGCTGCTCTTTGAATTCTTTGAGACGAGTGCCTCCAGCTCTTCAATCTCGACTTTGAGACGAGTGCCTCCAGCTCTTCAATCTCGAATTTTAGCACGGCCTCATTGTTTTCCTTTTCTTCTAGTTTCTTTGTAGCTGCCCATGTGTGTTCTTTTAGTTCTTCATTTGGGATTAGGTCCATTGATGAACCTTTCGTAACACAATTTCCTTCCCCTTCCCTTCTGACTGCAGTGCTGGCTTCTTTCTGTCTCCCTTCAAGATAGTGAAACTCCTTTTCCAAACTTCCATTTCTTGCTCATTTTCCATTTGTAGCTCTCTTTCCTTGCCTACTGGCATCCTTGCCCACTTGGCTAGGTGCAGGTGATTCCAAGGCTTTTGTTGGCTCTGGGCCTGGTGTCTAGGTTGGATTTGGATTTCCAGATCCTATGTCCAGATTTCCACCCTGTGAATGGTGGGGAACCGTCTGTTTGTAAGGTGTGGGGGCTTGCATTACAACTGTCAATTTGCCCATATACTCTACCCACACCTCCTTTAGGTCCTCTATTGCATGCCCTTCCCATTGCTCCCTCTTTTTAGCTTCTAGCTCATAGACTTATGGGAACTCTTCTACATCTAGGATTGCCAACACGGCTTCTGCTTTGATGAGCTCTACTTTGTCTTTGTCGGCCTTGGCCTACACTTCTTTAATGGCCTTAAGGTGGTCCTTCGTCCTTGCTTGGCTTTCCCTAGCCATGCCCAAGTCATTTTGCAGTTGCACAATAATCTGTTCCTTCCTGGCCATCGTCTACATCTTCTTTATTTCCATTTTCATTCCTTCGTTGGCCTTCTAGAGTTTCTGGATTTTCCTTTGCATCTCATCCAGTTTTCCCACTTCCATCCTCCTCTTGCGTAGCTCTTGCAAGCGTTCCTATACCGGCTCCTTAACATCTGGATGGCAGCATCCTTTTCCTTGATGACTGCCTAAAGCTTAGTCATTTCCTTCAAACCATCCATCATGCAATGTTGGAGGTAGTTGAGATATCCCTACTACACCCAGTCTGTTTCGACGATGGAATCTCGTAAATTTATAGAGCTGGTTGCAAAGAGATCTGATTGTGCATTTCAAGCTACAAGCTCATGGTGGTGGTAGCCTCCTACTAATTGCTGCTCTAGTTTTTGTGATAGGACATACTTGCTAATGTCGGCCAAGTCCTCCTTAAGCAGCTGCCCATTTCCTCTGTTGCCCCGCTAGTCCCCTCCTTGGTAATCCTCCCCTTCTTATTGCATGTCCTTTTCTCCTCAAATTCAAAGACTCTTTTCTTCCCAACACCACCTGGTCTTTGTGCTGTCTAGAACTTGCATGTTCTTGGGGTTTTTCTGCTGCATCTTCCTTAGGGCCTATATCCTCCTTATGGTGGCCTGCATCCTTCTTATCTTTTTCGGCTCCTGCTTGTGCCTTAAACAAGGCTACCAAATATGGAAAATTTTTGTTTTTGTGTTTGGGCAATTTAGTTTCCCTAACAGGTCCTTTAGGTTGTGATACAAGACCTATGCCCATGCCACCTTCGTTCTAGCCTCAGCAACTTTCACCATTCTGAAGGTCTTTCTTGACGTGCAGTATGGTTTATGGGTGAGATTGATCATCTCCACCATAAAACGCATTTGCTTTTGTCGGTCCTCATCTACTATGCCTGTGATTTTAAACTCCCACGACGGGCCAAACTCCTTAATCAGGTCTTTGTCATTGACAGCTGGCTTGATCTTGGCCTCCCCCTCAGCCCAACAATTTGAATACTTCAGCAACATATGGAGGGTTGAATACTTTCTTCTCACCTGAATGCGAGCGTGATGGCATTGGACTTCTGTATAACTGCTCTAAACTGCTCTGTAACTTTGAAGCTATGGTGGAGCTTCTCCTAGGAGGGCAGCTTTGCGAATTGTTTTAATCCCATCTTGTCCAGCCATTTAGCATGCTTTTGTCTGCCTCCTTGTATAGGGTGGATGAAGAGCGGTTCTCTCTACCATGCAATATAGTGCTCATAGAGTACAACCGATCAACAAATGTGTTGAGAAACACAATGTCAATCTGAGGACTTGACCCGATTAGTGCATGAAGGCTTATCCCTTGCGGGAGAGCTCACATACATGAACCACCACTTGACGATTCAACCATTCAACACCTCAATCAATCTCTCAATCCCTTAAACCCACTACACTAATCAAGAGAACAAGCAATGCATGGCAATCTCTTAATCCCATTCAAACATTGATTAAATCTTAGCTTTCCCTAATGCAAGCAAACCCATAAGCGTGCATCTACTAACCCACAAGATTAAGCAAGCATAGAATGTAACATTCACAAACCCACAAGCTCATAGAGAGAGTCTATCCATGAATAACTCATTGCCAATGAAGTGGGCAAGAGCTTGCATCAATGGAGACTACACACACACACACACCAAGCATGCATACATAAGAGAAAGAAAGAAGCATTCAACTAATCATAGATTAATCTACTTCAATGATGCTAAAATAGATTAAGAGAAAGAAGTGGAGCTATACTCATTGGAGCTTGATGCTCATTAGAGTATAATAGAGAGAGAGAGTTAGAGAGTTGCCATAGCTTGAGAGCTCAAGAGCTTCACTCAATAGCTTATGAGAATGGCCAAAAACGTACTCTTTCTTTAGCTAACATCTCTTTTATAGAGATGTCACTAACCCTAACCCTAAGCCTCTTTCACACATGGGCAGACAACCCCATAAGTGAGCCTTGCTTAATACACTTAGAACTCTCATTTAGAACCCACATTGGCCTAAAACGATTTTACATTACACTTCGGCACAAAAATATGGAAAAATTATGTATGTCTTTATGTTCCCATGGCTACAATCCCGCTCTCTTGCATTAATTGCTTCCGGCCTCCTTCCATAATCCGTGTTCCTGTGAGTTGTTAGGTTTGAGGGATAGAAGGAGAGGGTGAAAGCAGAGTTTAGCAAGTGCGTGAAAGGTTTGAGAGTGCAACATAGCAAAGGAATTTTTGCACAATAGTGACATGCAAATTAGGCCTTTGATGAAGAGGTATCTAGCCATTGTCGTGATGCACACCTCCCGTAGGTACGACCATATCTGCTCGATACCTCCATGATTTTTCTAAATCCCTTTCAAAATTTGACCATGAGTGCCTACTACAATAGTTGCGAGGTCATTCATGGCTGGGTTGAGGAGAGGCGATGATGATTGGACATGTTTCCATCCATTCACCCTTTTTTGGGGTGGCAACCTCAATTTTCCCGTCACCTCCACACTGCCAGCTAGCTCCTTGTTCTCTGTGCATACTGCAATCATATTTGCATATGTAATGCCAGAATCTTGTCCGGCTTTTGATTCCCACTAGACTCAGATTCTGCTTGTTGCGAATCCAAATTTGGACACACTTTTTCTCCTTGTTCTAGCATCTGTTCATGATAAGGCTTTAGCCTATACTCATTCATGAGTTTCCTTAGCTTTTCACCATCCAAGCTCGCTAGCCAAAAGGTACCTATCCCCATTTTCCTGACAATTCTAAATGGGCCCGTCCACCTCATCTTCAGCTTTCCTGGGTGGGGTCCCATTCTTGACAAGAAAAGCAAGAGTGCATCTCCTTCTTTCAAAGATTTTAAATTTTATGTTTTTGTCCACATGGAGCTTTCTCCTCTTTTGTACAATTTTGGCTGTCCATGCACTATGCAATCTCCTTTCATATAGCTTAAGGAGTTACTCAATACTATGCACTATGCAGTCTCCTTTCATATAGCTTAAGGAGTTACTCAATACTATGCACTTCTGATTCTTCCAAAGAGAACCTTCCAACTACTGCTATCTTGAGTCTTGGTGTAAGGAACTTCATGGGCACTACTGCTTCCATTCCATACACCATGCTCAAAGGTGTAAGTCATGTTGCATTCTTGTAAGCTGTTCAAAATGCCCATAATGTTGAGTACAGCTTTGTGTCTTGGTCAGTCCTATTTTCGTTCACCGTCTTGACCAAAATTCCCTTCATGATTTATTAGTGGATTATGCTTGCCCATTTGTCCTTGGGGTAGTAAATTGTTGACTTCTATGATCATATGTTGCTCTTTCAGCTTCTTGATCACTTCATTGAGTATGCTAATAGTTGTAATTGTCCACAGGACATTTTCATTCATATGTCAGACTTTTTCATCTTATACACGAATGAGGAGATTCCATCTCGAGACAATTCCACCTGTTAATGGATAGGGAAAATTGATTTGAAATGTCAAACACAAAATTCTATAATGCCTTGCTTGAGAGAGATGATTTAAAAACTTTCAAGAGGGGGATGAGTTTAATTATTAACAACAACCCTTTAAAACCCCCTCCACATGTGGGACCAAATGAGTTGTATAGATTGCCATCACTACCACCCTTTAAAACTTTGGGTCATTATGTCTCACGGTGTCTTCATTCAAAAAGTGCACAAATGTCACCTCAAATCTTGGTTGTAACCCAACCCTTGATGATAGGTACATCACCCCTTGCATCATCAGTTCCCTTGGCACACCCATGTGACACAATCAATGGGCTAAACCTTTCAAAACACAAAGGGACCCCATTGGGAAATCAAGCTCCCTTGACCAAAAAACAAACAAACCAAAGGGTAGAAGCTACTAAGGAAAGCAATTAGATAACCATTGTGGTGTGTCTATTGTCATGGATCACACAAGGTAGTAGATATCTTGAATTGGACATTTGTAGTTGCTCATAACTTACAACCCTTATGTGAATAATATGCAATCGATCACATGTTCACAAATTGCCCAATCAAAGATCTCACTCAAGCTACCCCTCAATACTCGTTGACACTCAATATCTTAAGCTGCTAATCTAATTCTAGGATTAACAAGAGCTACCGCCATTATCTTATATCAAGGAGTCATGGTAGATACACCAAAGGGTCATACATTTAAGATATAAAGCAATAGTGTCCAAAGCTACAACTTGGACAGGCGCCCGTAATGGTGTGACGAATTATTGATGGCGATTCTCGCTTCAAGAGAATGTGGTAGCAAGTTAGGATGAATTCCTAAGTGATGTACTTCATGGATATATTATGAGAGTAGTCATTGTAATAGCATTAGGCCTCTTATGAGCCTAAAGTGCCTGGCCAGCCATAGTTTAAGTGAGTGTGATCATTTATGGCCATGTATATAAGTGAATTTCTTTCATAATACAATATACTCTACCATTGTTCAATTGAGTCTTGCTCTTGCTAATCATCTTGCCTATCTCTCTCCCTAATGCATGCTAGTGAGTGTGTGTGAGTGAAGTGAGGTGAGAGGAGGGACGAGGACTCGTAGTGTAACACGGCGGTGTGACAACGCTCACGGGAAACGCAGTGGAATTGCTTCTTAAGGAGTTGTAGAGCTTGGAGACCTCAAAGGTTACGAGTTCGGCCATTGGAAAGATTCTCACGACAGTGCGGTTCACCCACAGGTAATCTCTTTTTGGATGTGTTTTAAGGAGGATTAGGGTGAGCCATAACATTTTTGGCGCTACTCTGCTGGGGAGCCATCCCTTGGCTTTTTCCATCGTTTTGTCTCTAATCTATGCATAACCCATTGCCCGTTATCTTGATTAGTGGTTTCCCATGAAAAAGATGTGGATTTGATGGTGATTTATGTGAGATTTGGTGTAGAATAGCTATCTTTTTTGTTTTTGAAAAGAATGCTTTTTGCTTAATTTTTAGATTTGTTTTTATGCGGCTTGCACATACTTTGTATTAGGATTAGTTTGCATTCATTGCATCAAACAATGCAATAGAATGCAATTTTTAGTGAACGTTAGCTCTCTTTAGTTTAAACATAGATCTAAGATCATTAATTTGAGTTTAATTGTCTGTTTTTTGTTGAAATTGTTTGGATTAGAGTGTTAGCAAGCATTAGGAGTAGCTTAATCTTTCAAAAAATTTCTTAAAACCATCAAAAAATCCTTAAATTTGACTAATTTCTCTTAATGCACTGATTTTTGTCAGTAAGGGTGATTAATCTTGTTCAAGAGGCTAAAAATTTAGAAAATGTATTAATTGGGGTCTAAATTGATCATATGAGTAGTCGAAATTGGGGTTTTTGAGTGTTTTGAGAGCATCTAGATGCATCAAAACCCTAATCACATCAATTTTTTGATCAATTGGAGAAATTTGACTCTCTTTGCTTAATTTTGCCTTAAAGAGGAGACTATAATTAAGAGTCTAATTAATTTTCTAATTTAAATTAATTTATACAATTGTTGATGCACAAAGATTAGTTTTTCCTTGCTCTATTCTATGGTGTGCTCAATTGTTTCAATTAATTAAGGATTAATAGGGTTAATTAGAGTCCTTAATTAGTTTTTCCTTGCTCTATCCTATGGTGTGCTCAATTGTTTGAATTAATTAGGGATTAATGGGGTTAATTAGAGTCCTTAATTAGTGTAAAAAAGGTAAAGATTAGTGAAAAGATTAATCTTAGGTTAATATTTAATCATTTTTTTACATAACTCATTAAGGCTAACGAGCATTCAATGAGAAGATGCTCATGAGTTGTCAATTTGTCCATTTTGGGGTGTCATTAAAAGGTTGTCTTTTTTTATTCCACTTACCTTTTTTGGGAAAATGCCCATATCCCTTTCATTTTAAAATCAAAAAAATATTCCCCCCCAAAAGAAAAATTTATATTTCCCATTAGACTCAAAAAAAATCAAAATTTAATTTCCATGTGAAGTCCGGTTCACGCGTGAAAACCGTTTCACAGCGTGAAACATTAGTTCACACAGCCAAAAAAAAAAAGAAATTTAATTTCCATGTGAAGTCCGGTTCATGCGTGAAAACCGTTTCACGACGTGAAACACTAGTTCACACAGCAAAAAATAAATAAAATTTAATTTTTCATAGTCCGGTGGCGTGAAACACCAGAGTTTCACGTGAGGAGCCCGTATCTCCTAAACCGTATATCCGATGAAGGCGCTCTAGGGCTCATCGAAAAGCTGACATTGAGCTCTTCGACTTTGGACTTGGTTGTCCGAAATCAAAATCGATCATTTTGGCCTCCAATCAACAGCCTCAAAATTTTTCCTGGAAATCAAGGCAAAAAACAACCCAAAAACCACAAAAATTTGTAAAAAACAGCATTAAAAAACAGCATGAAAATGACGATGAGCTATATTTGGGCTACTTTTTGAGGGTCTAAATGACAAAATCATGGACGACTCAGGGAAACAAAGTTGTAGTACTCCAAAAATACTACAACTCCCTCATACAGAGTTTTTCAAAATTCCTTTTGAAACACCCTAAAAAACGTGTTGCGAAACAAGGAAAAAATTCTCGTAAATTTTTTTCGTCTTGAGACAATGATGCAAAATAGGTTTTAGACCTTCTCTTCCATTTAGGAAGTTCCTAGCATATGTTTTTTTCGAAAAAATATTTCAGGTTCACGTGCGTATAGCGCCTAAGCTAATTAGGGCAAACGGACACCTGTTTGATCCAACGAAGAGTACGCCAAGCCTCTTGAGGCTCTAAACGGGCTGTGGGAAAGTGTTTTGAAAAAATAACAAAAAATAAAAAAACAAACTGTGATTGCTCATTAAGGAGCATTCAGGCACTCCGACATCGTCACGATAGAGGGATTGCCAGGGATCACACAAGGACTCAACCCAATGGCTGACATCTTGGAGCCATTGTGATCTATGCCACCAATTCACCTCCCCATGCCATTGGCCATGCCTATAATAAGTGTGTCATCGGGTTTTACACCCCCTATGACTTCGATCCCACCAAGCTTTGGTCCCTTGCCTAACATTTTCGCAAATCCTATAAGTACCAACCCTTTCCTGGATGCCCACACCTTGGACATACTGACTAGTCTAGGAAGGGGGGTGGCCCAAGGACTCACTGAGTCTCTTCCAACAAGAACACTCACATCGGCCTCAATGATTCATACAGAAATATGGCCGTTCGAATTTCCAAAATTATGGGCAAATATAACGGAACAACAGACCCTCTTCAATTCATTCAAATGTTTGAATAGAGATGTAAAGCCTTTGGAAATCCCAACTGCCCCACTAAGGTACATGTGTTGAACTTATGCTTAGAGGGAAAAGCTAGTCGATGGTTCATCGCATTGATGCCGGCGATCAAGGCCAACTTCAAAACCTTGAAATCAGTCTTTATACATGGCTTTTCCAGACAAGGTGATCGGTGGAGTGCAACAACATAACTCTATTCAATTGAATTCAACCCAATGAATCCATTAGAGATTTTATCCTTCGGATAAAACTCTTGGACTCACGTTGTGAGTCATGGGAAAAATTAAATGATGTTTCAATTAAGGAGATGTTTCATGATGGGCTTGAAGAATAACAGCTTACACAACTTAATCATTGTATCCAATCCGAAAACATTCGATCAATGTTGTAAAGAAGCAATATGTTTTTAGATGACAACATGCTAGAATATGATCATGCTACGAGGTGTTCCTCATCTAAACCAAGTGAAGCAATGGAAAAAGAAAGATCGATCTCGGAATTGACATTCCCAGAATTTTATGCAGCCTTGCTTAAAACATTACAGCAGACATCTATAAGACAGGATGAAAACGTTCAAAACTAGACATCCTTAATGCCTCTAATAGTAGTGAGGAGCGAAATGCCTTGTGTTGAATGCAATCAATACGACCATCCCAATCCTCATTGTGCATACAAGGCACCTGTTCTTCTATACTGTATATATTGTAAAACCTTTGACCATGATAGTAAAAAGTGTCCTGCTTCATCCACAATAGACTCAAAACCTCCATCTCTCCCGCGTGCCAACAAACAGAAACAGTCCAAAGGGTAGAAATTGCTTAGGAAGCAGTTAATCGGACACTTCAGTGTTTCTATTGTCGTGGACCTCACAAGGTGGCAGACTGCATAGTTTGGAATACTTCCATGCCCATAGTCACTGACACCTTGCGAGGACCAATATGTGAATGATGTGGCATTGATCACATGTTCCAAGATTGCCCAAGACGAGTTGCTTCAATGCAACTTGTCTCACAAAATTGCAACTCTTAACATCTTGCCCGTTTTGTATTTTGTGAGACAACTTGTCCCTTCAAGGTTGAAGGGACAAGTTAGGTGAAGTAGTGGAAAAGTGGATTGAGGCAATGGAGGAATACTTTGATGTAACTGGCTACAATGAGAGAAGCAAGATGGCTCTCGCCAGGTTAAAGATTGTGGAAACGGCCAGGGTCGCTTGGAGGAACCACTGCGAGACTAACCGTCTCGACCGAAATACCCAAACCTGGACCGATCTTAAAGCTTACCTCAGAAAGAGGTTTTGTCCTCCGGACTTCCTTGAAACTAAAATAAATGAGTTCTTGGAACTAAAGCAGGATAGACAGATAATTGAAGAGTACCATCAGGCTTTTGCCCTTCTCCTTAAATATTCCCCGCAATTGGATGAAGAGCAGCTGATGGGGCCAGATTCATTCGAGGAATGAACGAGCCATTGGACACCTTAGTGAAGAATGCCAACTTGTCTTAATGGCCGAAGCAGTAAGAATGGCAAAGGACTTTGCTAAAGCCTTTATAGTTAAGGTCCCACTGACGAAGCCTGCACCATCTAATTTTAAAAGATTCCAAACCCTAGGAAGTATTTCAAACTTTCCTCCGACAGCAAGGCCCAAATCAAAATCAGGATACTGGGAGATTCAGAAGTGAAGGAAGACCCTTCCCAAATCAGGATACTGGGAGATTCAAAAGTGAAGGAAGACCCTTCCCACAGTACACTTTCTCCTCAGTAGCCCCACCTCTTTCAAGGATTCAGAGGGATGAGCTCAGAAGTGAGAACCGATGTTTTGGATGTCAGGGTTTTGGTCACCAGTTGAAAGACTACCCAAATCCTGCCATGTCAAGGGGACAGGGAAGTCAAGGACTGAGAGTGCAGAGACTAGTCCCTTCTTATCAGTCAAAATCAAGGCAATCCCAACCATTTGCCTCTATCCAGAGTAGCCTCATAACTCCTTCCTAGAACTGGGGCAACCAAAGAGAAAGAGTTCCGCCTCAGACACTGCAGCAGCCAGAGCAGTCACAACAATAACAGAAGTAGTGGAAGAGGAAAGAGGACATATTTATGTAGCAATTGAAAACCAAGGGCCAAATCGCCAATTCTCCGTCATCCATACTCCAGCTGAGTATCAAGGTAAGCCTTTTAAGCCTTTGATTGATTCAGGCAGTACTCATTCTTTTATTTCCCTAGGATGCTTGCGTAAGCTAGTCTTAGAACAGAAATCTGGGAAACCTATGCAAGTTGAATTGGCCAGTGGGAAGATTCTTTTCACTCACCTTGAGACAGATCGTATTCAGTTCAATCTAGATGGGAATTTAACTGACTGTCAGTTTAGAGTTATACCTTTGGGAGTTTTCGACAGGATCCTTGGAATGGATTGGCTCCACAAAAATCAAGCTGACATTCACTGTCATAATGGAACCATTTCCTTCCGTGACCTTCACGGAAATAAAGTTCAAGGAACCAAAATTTTAGGATCCCCAAGTCTACAGTTAGTAAAAGCTTCTAAGCTACTAAAAGGACTTAGAAACAAACAGCTCATTTATATTGTCAAAATGAATCCCGTAGACACAAAGTTAAAAGCTAAAGAACCTGAATGGTTAAGTGAATATTATGATTTATTCCCAGTAGAGCTAACTGAGATGCCTCCGATTCGGGAAGTAGATCATGTGATAGAATTGATCCCCGGAGCTTAGCTAGTAGCCTTGCGCACGTACAAAATGCCAGTTCCTAAAGCCATCGAACTCAAGGAACAGCTTAGATAGCTGTTAGAGCAAGGGTTTGAAGACCCAGTGTTTCACCTTGGGGTGCACCAGTTCTCTTTCAAAAAAAGAAAGATGGAGCGCTAGGACTCTGTGTGGACTACAGAGGTCTCAATCAGCTGACAGTTAAGAATAAGTATCCTATCCCCAGAATTGATGAGCTTCTAGATAGGCTAAGTGGAGCCCAGAACTTCACAAAGATAGATCTCAAATCACGGTATTATCAGATCAGGATTAATGAGCAAGATATCCCGAAGACAGCCATCAATACTCGGTATGGGCATTATGAATTCACTGTCATGCCATTTGGATTGACAAATGCCCCAGCTACATTCAATCGCTTAATGCAGGACATTCTCAAAGAATACTTGGATGATTTTGTTCTTGTTTTCTTTGATGATATTCTGATTTACTCAAAGAATACAGCTGACCATGAAGCTCATGTCAGAAAAGTGCTTGAGATTCTAAGGAAGCACCAATTTGCAAAAAAGAGCAAATGCACTTGACCATGTTGAATACTTGGGCTTTCTGGTATCCAAAGATGGAATTTCTCCAGATTCCACAAAAGTCCAAGCAGTCATAGATTGGCCTGAACCAAAGTCAGTGAAAGAATTCAGAGGATTCTTGGGATTGTGGTATAGAATTTTTATACCAAAGTATGCTCTCATAGCTTCCCCCCTGACTAATCTTCTCAAGAAGAATATCCCGTTGCAAAAGGAACCAATGAACAAAACATTGAAGTTCCAAGTTACTATACACTACTCGAACAATCGATGGCGATATGGAATTTACATTTCATGTTACCCTAGATTCCCTTTAGTATGATGTCATCATTGATGGACCTTGGATAAATGAATCGTTGTATTCACTAGATGAATCCATGCAAACAGTCACCTTGAACACTCCTGCATGCAATGTACAATTGCTTACGGGAGGAAGAAACCTTGCAGGAGCTGGAACTTCCAACATATCTTACTAAAAAAATCCCTAGGATTTTGGTTGGATTGGAAATTGTGAATAAAATCAACATAGCTCAAGCACAGCTTTATCCAACACGAGAACACAATCTCATGACCCTCAAGCTATGGGATTTGTTAGGTCAACCAACACTCACGGCACATCCTAAAAGGATTACCTTTACACAAGACTTGAACATGCCATGTCTGGGGTACTTTGAACATATAATGTATATTGAAACTAACCCCCTCACTTGCAAGTTTTTTGTGGTTGAGTATGTGTTGGAAGCGGATATGATCTTGGGACATAAATGGACTGTTTCTGCCCAAGCACCACTATGCTTTGCTAGTGATAGAGTCATCATGATGGTCCAACGACAAAACATTGATAGTACCATACTGCCAGGAAGAGGATCCAACTTTAATGGATATCTAAGATGCTGAATGCAAAAGGATATAAGCCTCTTCCACAAAAGCCCCTCTACACAATGACCTACAATCTGTATCAACAACCAACTCCGATAAAGCCTCTACTCCTATAACCCCATCCTCACCTACAAAGTTCGATGCCAAAACCTTGCAATCAGCAGCTATTCCTAAAGAAGTTTCTAGAGGCCAACCATCTAACTCTAACAGGAAACTCAAAGGAAAGGCCCTGGCTCCTATGCATCTTCATCAACAAACCTTACCAAAGGAGACAACCACATGCTCAAAGGCCTCGTCATTGACAGCCACTCCACAAGAGACTCTAACCTCATCATCAACAATGCCAATGAGTCTTAAACCTGTAGCCTAAGCGCCAACCCAAGTCAAGGAGGACCCAAACCTTCCACATCAACCCTAAAGAAAACTCCACAAAGACTCCCACAATCACGATATCTTAATAGTATCAAAATATGGGTGGAGAAGCAGCTACTTTTAGCTCAAGGCTACTATGCTTGCACAAAGAAGCACATCGGCAACCAAATTACAGTGTTCATTAAAGATGGGTTCCTGTGCATGTACTTCAACAAACAAGGATACTATGATGGTAATTCCATCATATGGTTGCCAAAATCGAACAATGTGAAGAAAACCTCACCACCGACTTCAACCTAAAGTTCGACAAGAATGGAGGCCCAAGAAAAAAACAAGCAAATCACTCAACCACTCTCGTGCATTCAGCACCAACACAAGAGCTTGTCTGTTCAAGCAAACAATCAGCAGTCTTCCCTACTGCTCTCGACATCATTTTAGCAACAAATTCAAGATCAAATACGGAGACTTAGGAGCACATCAAGACCAAAATAACAATGCTCTTGTCACCCCTCTGGTAGTGTGAAATGAGCATACAAGAAGCTGTTTCTTTACAAGTCATGACCTAGAAGACCAAAAAGAAAAAGAAATCATCAAAACCTGCAAATTCACGAAATTGCATATCACAGAATTACAATTCACAGAGTTCCATCTCACGGCTTAAGAACCTGCACTTTCATGATTTAAGCCTCATCACGGATTAAGCCATATCACACAATAGCCACTATATATTTGTTAAGCTTATTGCTTACTATTATTTTGGCTAAATTAATGTATCAGCTGCTCCATGAGTACGAATCCATACTCATGCGCACTGGAGAACATTTGCACCAAAGCCTCACCATCAACAACTTCTAGGTACATCTCTGGATGGGGGGCCATGGTGGGCGAAAGCCTGGTCAATGGTACAACCCATCACCTTGAATTTTCCTTAAAATTACAAACCTCTCCAAACAACGCCACAATCTTCACAACTCAATGATTTTTAATCCCTAGTGAAGATATCTATATTAGCCTCACAAGTCGACATAATTCTTTCAATCCTCACCAACAAGTGGCTACTTCAACACAAAGCAGTTCAATAAGAGTCTATATGACTCAATTCTTGTACTTCATGAAAATATGCTTCTAAGAGCACTTAAATATGCATAAAAACATAAAAGCACATGGGCAGAAGAAGACATGATTAGGTCCTACTCAATAACATTTAACAAGAACCCTGCTACACACAAAGGGACATCATGACAAGCCAATTACTTCAAATGATGAATGTCACTTCAATGAATCAAATGAGGAACTAAGAATCATCATCTCATTTTGATGATTAAGTCTACGTTCCTCTAGATCCTTCTCTCTCTTCTCTCCCATTATTAACATCTCTTCGTGTCTCCACTAACAAAAATCACATGTAACCTTGCCGATGATTGCCAACAACAAAGTGGGCCAAAAAAGAAAAAGAAAAAGGGGTCACAAAAAAATGCAATCATTCGCAAACCCCCCCCCCCCCGGTTAGAAATTCCCAATACAAAACTAACCTCTTCATTCATTAACTAGCTTTTCTTATTCTTTCCGAAGGAACAAAGACCATTGAGCATCATTCAACATCAAAGCCATCGACAAAGCTTGTTCATTCTCCCCACACAAAGGTCTTCAACGCGATCACGTGGGCGCGATCGTCATCTCAGGAAGGGAAATGTTAATCCAATTCTAGGATTAACAAGAGCTACCACCATTATCTTACATCAAAGAGTCATGGTAGATACACCAAAGTGTCATACATTCAAGATATAAAGCAATAGTGTCCAAAGCTACAACTTGGACGGGTGCCCGTAATGGTGTGACGGAGTATTAATGGCGATTCCCACTTCAAGAGCGTGTGGTAGCAAGTTAGGATGAATTCCTAAGTGATGTACTTCATGGATATATTATGAGAGTAGTCATTGTAATAGCATTACGTCTCTTATGAGCCTAAAGTGCCCGATCGGCCATAGTTTAAGTGAGTGTGAACACTTAGGCCATGTATATAAGTGATTTTCTCTCATAATATAACATACTCTCCCATTGTGCAATTGAGTCTTACTCTTGCTAATCCTCTTGCTAATCTCTCTCCCTAATGCATGCTAGTGTGTGTGTGAGTGAAGTGAGGTGAGAGGAGGGACAAGGACCCGTAGTGCAACGCGGCGGTGTGACAACGCTCGCGCGAGAGACGCGGTGGAATTGCTTCTCAAGGAGTTGTAGAGCTTGGAGACCTCAAGGGTTACGAGTTCAGCCATTGGAAAGATCCTCACCGGTTCACCAGGTAATCTCTTTTTGGATGTGTTTCAAGGAGGATTAGGGTGAGCCATAACATAAGTGTGTTTATCTGAATATGCTGACATGTTTGCAAAATTAAGGTGCAAGAAAAAACCAAAAAGCCTCCAAAATATTACTCTTCAAAATGGGATCTCATGAGACATTCTTCTCCACCATTTTAAAGAAATAACACTAAACGTCATGTCAAATTGTGGTGATGACTACACAAACCCACAAGGAGGAGATTTCCCTTTCAAGAGGAAGAGGAACTGCCTATTGAAACCTTGGATTGAAACATATTCCTTGAACCATGGAAGAATCCAAAGATTATGTAAGCTAGATATTAGTTGAGAATAAAATTGAGGATTTCCATGGAAACAAGATGATGCATTTATCATATACCGTTATAGGACCTTTAAAAATTGTGGCCAAAGGTGTTTCTACACCTCATTTTATGGATATGCACTATGTTGAGAGATGTAATCGTGGTGTTGTGTGTATGTAGGAAAGCACCCTAGAGGTGCAAGATATTGTGGTGAGATAGGAATGCCACATGTTATATTGAATGGTGTGTGAGTGTTGACCTAAAGAGTGGAAAAGGGAGTGCCACATGGATGATGATGTGTAAAGTGGGATAAGGCTAGAGGGCCTATATCATTGTATGGTTCATTGTGATATGCAATAGAATAAAATTGAGTGTTGAGTGTGCAATCTCTCTCTCTCTCTCTCTCTCTCTCTCTCTCTCTCTCTCTCTCTCTCTCTCTCTCTCTCTCTCTCTCTCACGGAGTTCTTAGTGTGGTTTAATCCACCCTAATTATGTTGCTTAATCTATGTCTATCACCATGATCAATCCCATTTTTGGATTGTTAACATGGTATCACAGCTTGGGTGGGCTCTTGGTCATGGTGAATATTTATGTATAGTTTTTCTTGGTTATGAGTTCTTTGATTAAGCATTATTTTCAGTTTAAAAAAAATAAAAATTTATGCACTCTATTATTGTTATCTATTTGCATTTGAGAGAGGAGTTCAAAGCTACCTATGAAGCTGAAAATCAAGATTTCAGCATTATGAAGACTATGGAGTCTTCATCTCATCAAACATCAAAGAAGCTCCAAGAGAGTTGCAAATGGGAGTTTTGCAACATGAAGAGCTTGCTCATCTCATCAAAGAAGCTGAAAATGGAGAATTTCAGCAACAACAAGTATGAAGACTACGGAGTTTTCGATGTCAACAAGGAAGCTGCCAAGGAGACAAAGGTGTCTTAAGAAGGTTGGTTTTGTGAAGTTTTGCCTCAAAGTTTTGGTTTTGAGCATGGAAAAATGATCAATGTTGAAGGGTTGCTGGTTGTTGGGATTTGTGAATCCCATTGTTTTTTGCTTGTGGGCAAAGAGTGTGAAGGTGTATGCTTGTCCGTGTCAATGGCAAGTGGTGATGGGATGGTTGCAGTCCATATTGGAGCATGTCAGTTGAAGCATGGCTCATGGTTTTGCTCATTGAAGGTGAGCAAGTTTGGGTGGAAGATTTGGAAGCTTTCACCATATTCAGCAGAAGCACCTTAAAGATGATGTATGTAACAAGGAAAGGCATGCAATTTGGGAGCTCACTAAGGCTGTGACAATGGCCACATAGAGATCCTCAAGAGGAATGAGTCAAAGTGAGTTCAAGGCTAACAATGCAAAGGAAGAAATGCAGGACAGTATGAAGATGAGAGTTCAAAGTGAGTTCAAGGCTAACAATGCAAAGGAAGAAATGCAGGACAGTATGAGGATGAGAGTTCAAAGTGTTTATGGAAGCTCTTAGTTTGTCAAGAAGCCATGATGAGCTTACAGCAAAGATTGTAAGTAGCATGAGTAATGTGCTCATAGAGCATTGGCATTGGTAGAGAAGGTTCTTGAGAGCAAACGGAGGCAGCAGCTATGGATGGCATAAAGAAGCTATATTGCAGTAATAGTAAAGTAGTAAATTAAGGAGACTATGGTGTAATAGAGCATAGCAAAAGTGGCAGCAGAGATGGTGGACATTGATTCGGACTAGAAGCACAACAGCTATGGTGGTGGTGTCAATAGTTTGAGAAGATACAACCTGTCAAATAGGTCCAACAGCAAGAGTGAAGGCGTGCAGCAGCTCAATGGCAAGGTCATCCCCCATGAAAGCTCAGAGCAAGAGCTATGGCGACTATAGAAAAAGTGCAAGGTGCATAAAAATGATTCATTGTAAAATTGCCATCAAACGGCAGAAATGGGCTACGTGCATTGTCATTGTACAGCTAGAGAGTTTGGCGCATTGCAGAGAAAAGATGCTGGGCAGATTCGGTGCCACGTGCAGACAGGTGTTGCAAAAGTTTTTTTAAAGACTTTAAAAGAAGCCTTGTTAAAGGCCTTTAAGGGCCAGTTCACATGAATCTCATGAAAGCTGATTCACATACATCTAATTTAACGCTTATGAGTTTATTCATATGCTTGGAAAAGCATCATCAAATGGAAAAATTTACACGCACGCACACACACACACATAGTTAAGAGCGTTATCACATGCTTGCAAATCAAGATGATAATTTTGAGGGTATGTTTAAATGATGGGTTCCCTACCCGACTCTGGTCAAAATGGATTTGTAAAAGTGTTTTAACCCATGTATATGAGGGCAATCGTACCCGAGCCTACGTGCTCAAAACAAAAATTTTGTAATCACCCATTGGTATGAGGGTTGCCTTGCTCGAGCTCACCGAGAAGCTCAAAATGGTTGTCGTGATGTGTGCATGAGCAATGCACGTGTGAGGTGCATGCGCATGGGTTGGTTCCCACCCGAACTTCTATGTTCAAATCGGACTCAGTGGTTCCGCTCTGTGAGCGAGTCTGCTCAAAAAGGGCTTGGTGTCTAAGATGGTAGAAACGTGCACACATGTTTGGTTGATGGTGGACACTCCAATGTATCATTGAGGGGGAGTGTTGAGAGGTAGCGATTATGTTTGTGCAATGCTACATTGATATGGGTGATGGATGATGGGTGAGTTGTGGAACACCTCGATTAAGAGGGGGTGTTGAGAGATGTAATCGTGGTGTTGTGTGTATGTGGGAAAGCACCCTAGAGGTGCAAGATATTGTGGTGAGATAGGAATGCCACATGTAATATTGAATGGTGTGTGAGTGTTGACCTAAAGAGTGGAAAAGGGAGTGCCACATGGATGATGATGTGTAAAGTAGGATAAGGCTAGAGGGCCTATATCATTGTATGGTTCATTGTGATATGCAATAGAATAGAATTGAGTGTTGAGTGTGCAATCTCTCTCTCTCTCTCTCTCTCTCTCTCTCTCTCTCTCTCTCTTATGGAGTTCTTAGTGTGGTTTAATCCACCCTAATTATGTTGCTTAATCTATGTCTATCACCATGATCAATCCCATTTTTGGATTGTTGACACACTAGGAGATGCTGTTGGAGCTTAGGGTTTAATCACAACCATTGCTTGGGAATCTCTTCTTCCATCCATTAAATGAAGGTGGTTTTTGGGTCCATGATGGATTCTGGTTCAAACTATGATACATCAAGTCCAAAGGTCATGGTCAAGCTAAGAGGACAAACCATACAACATGTCATTTTAGATGGTGGATTTGGAGTGAATATACTGTCAAAAAGAATGGGCATAACTGCAATATAACCAGTCCCATTCTAGGTAAAGATGACAGAGCAAAGGAGAGTCCGATCAATGGGCATAACTGCAATATAACTAGTACCCATTCTAGGTAAAGATGACATATTAAAGCCAATCAATGGGAATTGTGAGAGGATAAGAAATAGAAATAGTAGGATGTGCCTTCTTTGTGGTATTCGTGGTGCTCAAAATGAGCTTACCCAATGCTATTGGCTAAGGAGTGGAAAAATTAAACATAGCTAGGAAACAAACTGGATCACCACACCTGAAAAAGGTAAAAATAAGATAAGGGTCTCGTCAAAGCCAAGGATAGATTGCCTTTCTGGATCACCATTCTGAAAGGAAAAAAAGAAGAGAAGGTCTTTGTTAAAGTCAACGATAGATTGGACCCAGCAACAACTAGACTTCTCCATGCTGAAGAATTAGATTGCTTGGAAGGTGTAGAGGATAATGAAGAAGAGTAGATCTTGAAAGAAAATCCAGACCTATGTCATTGTTTGAGGTAGATGTGGAAACAATCATTCAAAAATATAATCCAGAGGTGTCGAGATCAAGAAAAGGAAAGTAGAAAGGAAAATATAATTTCAAGAAGAAAAGCCTAAAGACCCACTACCAAAGGAAGAAGAAGCTTTTGCAACTTCACGGAACTTGAGTTCACGCCCAAAAGGTTCGTCCTCGAGATGCAAAAAAAACTAATTTAATAGTTCTGTGAAGTTCGGAGTTAGCATAGTCATATACAATGAATATGCATCAATTAGTCTAAACCATCATGATTTTGGAGTTCTTGATGGAGTGGGGTTTGAGAACCATAAGCAAGAATGTCATTCATCAAGTCTTGATTACTTGATAGACTTGCCAAGAAAATCATGGAAGCCACATTATGGTTATTGAAATTGGCTTGATTGAGTGCATATAGGAAAAGGGGATTGCATTGAGTAATGGATGTATTGTGATGGATTTGATTCATGCTTATGCTCAATGTGGATGCCTTTCTTTGTGCTCTTGAGCCCATGGTGGGGGGCTTTGAACTAGAATCATTTGGGACAAGTAAAAAGGCTATTGGATTCATGAGTTGTAATGATTGGCATGTTCTATAAATGCCATTGGTATGTTTCCTATGCTCTCATCCATTTCTATGCTTTCCATTGATTCTTGCACTATAAGAAAGCTAGTTATGTGGTGAGGATACCTTGGCAATTTGTGGAAAGGCCAAGGGGAGAATGTCTTGAATCCCAGTGTGCCATGAGTGCCTTGGAAAAGTGGTACATCGGAGGATTAGGTACATGGAGTGAAGACATGGCCTCAACTCTTGCCATTGGATTTTGAACTTTGGTAAGAGGGTGAGAAGGCTTGGCGCCGGGAGATCAGCAAGCAAAAGCTCTACATCGACTTAAATCAAAAGCTCTACACCAATTTCCTCAATCCAATCAAGTGGGAATGGTTTCGGGTGGTTGCAAGATCAGGGTGCCCAGTTTTGTCCACTCAAGCACCCTGTAAACAGTAAAAAAATAGGCATTTGTTTACCTTTAGTGGCTAATCTCTCCTAGTAAATGAAGGAATTTCGTTTCAAGTTCTTTTGTTGGAACATCATATTCAAAGTTGGAAATATAGTTGCATAATTTGATTAAGCATTAGATAGTCAGAAGTCCTCATTTTCTAAGGTACAAAGTCAATGTATACACCCTGTCCCAAATTTGAACTGATTCCATAAAATGCTAATATCTTTTACATGTCAACTCATAGGAGATTCCCACTTTGTACCTTAGATCTTCACATAATATGGAGCTTAACTTGATTTTTCGAGAAAATTTTAAGATATTTGTCTATTTTCTTTAAATATTTCAAGGTCTTTAAAGTGTTATAATATACGCCACTTTTTGTACCCACAATAGCTACCACTTAAAATCCTCAATCTTGTAGATCAAAAGAGTGGGTAGATACTGAGACATTAGTAGAATGTGGTGGTTAGTAAAAATTGCAAATCCAATGGTTGGATTTTTAATGATCTCTTTTTCAAAATTCTTCCAGACTATCAGAAGGCCTGCAAATATTAATAATCTAATTAGTAAAATTACATTTTTGATGTGAATCATATAAAACCTATAGGGACTAGTGTGCTTGTAATGGTGCATCTATGGAAAAATAAATTGGATCACTCTTAGTATGGAAAGATCATTTGTTTATCATTTCATCATATTTTTGATTAATTTTAATTAATTAGACTAATTTATATTAATTTAAGTTATATTGGGTTAATTTAAGGGCAAGCGTATTTTCTATTATTTGCTTGATCTCATTTTAAGTACCTTGCCCTCCAAAATTTACTCTCCAAGCATTGTCCCAGTCCAGCATAAACTGGATAAAACTGGACACCCTGATCTTGCAACAACCCTTTCAAGGATACTTGGAAATCAATGGTTCACAATATGGTTATGCAAGGATGCATAGTTGATACCTTTGATTTCATTGGCATAGTTCATATCTTTAATTGTGTTTGATTAGTTTTGTATTAATTGAGATCAACTTCCAAATGCAACAAAGTTATGGAAATTTTTTTTCAAAATTGAGTCAAGATGCATGGAAAGGATGCTAACTAGATGCCACATGATGCTATGGGTATGCCGGAATGCATTGGTGCAAGGGTATGCAAAGGGGATGCTTGCGGTTGACATTTGGGCATAATCTGCAGATTTTACAAAAGTGCAATTCAGTCCGAAATGTTTTGGGCTGACCCAAATTGGACACCTACACTTCATTCCCCATCCTAACACCTTCCAAACAAGCTAAACAGCATATAATTTAGATCTATTGGTGAGCGGTTATACCGATTTTCATGGGGCTTCCCTGTTTTGGTAGTTTGTAAACCAAAAGCAATCTTATGGACTGAACTTGATAGGTGTGTAGTACTCCTCACACAAGCTAAAGATTTCCCAAATTGGACTTTTGAGTAGGGAGTTATGGCCCATTTTTGGTAAAAGTCTATTTCATAACTGATCACAAAGGCTTATTCTTCATCTCATTACCTTTACATAGAGCCTTAGTTTGTTCAAATTGGATAACCCTAGCTCCACTTCTTGGCAATTTTCCCAAAACAATCAATTATGGCCAGCAAGCCAAAAGGTCATCCCCAGAAGCTATCATTGGACGATATGGAAGGGGAGGAGTTAGTGGAGCATGGCAACATTGATGCAATGGAGGAGTTGGAAGAGCAATTGATTGTGACAAGCACTCATAAAAGCAAATATCGGAGGCACTCATAAGCATACGTCTCAAGGTGCACAAGCCATTTCAAATGATTCTCTCTTGAAATTACTTGTGGAAATACTTGATTTCAAGCCACTTATGGAGAGGTTGGATGTCATCAACCATACCTTGAATATAAGGTTTGAATTCATGACTACCAAGATTGGGGCTATTGAAGACCAATTGGAGCAACACCATGAAGATGTTATTGGTGGTATGCATGGGAGCAAGCAGCCTGTGCACAAGGCTTCTCATGGTGGTCACATGGAAGGCAAGAAAACTATGCACAAGGCTTCTCATGGTGGTCACATGGAAGGCTTCTCATGGTGGTCACATGGAAGGCAAGAAAACTATGCAAGAGGCTTCTACAAGGGCTACCTATGAGAATCCTACAAAGAATGCCTCAAGTGGATTCATGGCAGAGGCTAGAAGACCTCTCATGATGGAAATGAAGTTGACATCCTTCCAAGCCGGTCCCTCTCAACTACATGGGAAGCAACATACATCTTGGTCCACACATTTGGAACCAACCCTTGGAGAACCTAAAAGAGTATATTCGCTTCTCCCAAGATAAATCAATATTCTATGCTTGAAGAGGAGTTATATGTTGATGGATGTGGTTGAGCATGATTGGGAATGTATGTCATTCACCGAAAGGCAAAGGGAAGCTCATGTGATGCATGGATGGAAATGCCTAACTTTCACAAGAGGGAGTACAAGGATTTTGCACAATTCTTGCGATCATATGTGCAAATGCAAAGTTACAAACCCTCTAATCATCATGAGAATGCATCATCTATCACTTCCAAGGACGTTAAGGATATGGTCTCAATCCTCAAATTCAAGGGTGAAGGATCAACCCTACATGAATTGGAGGAATGGATGAGCAAAATGGAGACATACGTTCAGCTATATCCAAAGAACGAGAGGGATAAAGTGCAGTTTGCATCCTTACATTTGGAATATTATGCCCATCAATGGTGTCTACATTTGGCAAAGAAGGGATCTACATTTGGTCAAAGAAGGGACTACACCACATACTTGGGGGAAATTGAAGAGAGATATGAATATGGCATTTGTTTCACCTTTGGTTCTTGACCGATACCATGAAGAATGGTATGAACTCTCACAAAACGGCACATTGGCTGGAGAGTACATCAAAAGTTTCATGAAGCTATCTATGTTTGTTGATGGACTCAATGAGTACATGAAGATGATAAAGTTTGTGCATGGTCTAGATTCCTACATCAAGGCGAATGTATCGGCACAAAGACCTAGCACCATCAAAGAGGCTATGAGGTTGGCAGAGCTCTATGAGCCAAAGTACAAAAAATCTCAACCCATTATAACCTATCAAGGACCATCCAATACTTCTTCAAATGTTGGAAAAAGCTTTCCTCCCACAGCACCCACTTTTACCTCTAGGTTTTCATCATCATTTGGAGGTGGACAACCCAAAAGTGGAGTTCAAAATGATGCTAATAAAAGCAATGGTTTTGTCAAGAAGACTTTTAAACCCTTCAAGAGGACACAAAGGATGGATGATCCTAAGATTTAAGAGTTGAGGAGTAAGGGTTTGTGCTTCAAACACAAAGAAAAGTGGTCACCCGAGCATGTTTGCAAGTCAAAGAAGATGACAACCACTATGATTCTTATGGATGAAGAGAATGATTCAAAGAAATCTCATGAGGTGGAGGAATATGAAGATTGCATTGAAGAGGCACATGATGATACTTTGGAGGATCACTCTTTCATCCAAGAAGAGGATGAGTTTCCATTTGACCCCGGTGGGGAAAGTCATGCAAGTATTTTGAGTGATGATACGTCCAAAAGTGCAGAAAACACAGCTTGCGTATGCTCTATTTCTCAAGAGCTTTTGGAAGGATGCAAGAGCCCAAATACTTTGAGATTAGTGGGAACCATTAATGGGAGAGTTACACACATTTTTGTGGATTTTGGGAGTACACATAGCTTCATTAACCATTGACTCTCTCAAGTTATCTCCAAAGGAGCTATCCATAACCTTCCAAGTGTAAGTGGCAAATGGGGAAAATGAGAAAGCTACATTGGTTTGCCCTTCTACACAAGTGAAATTGTCTTCTTCATACACTTGGAAAGGTGATTTGGTGGTCCTGGACATGGGTCCCATTGATGTGGTTTACGAGGTGTGATTGGTTAGCTTCTCTTAATTTCCACATGAACCTTTAACAAGGTGTTATGAGAATTTTCACATGGTGGATAGCAAGTGGTATTGGATAGAAATGGATCAAAAGGGCTCTCTTTGATCAAAAGGGCTCTCTTTGATCACTCTAAAGTAGCTCAAGAACTATCTCAAGACTCTTGGCACTATCTATATGTTACATATTGTTTAATGGGAGATGGATAGCACATATACAAAGATATGACGACTCTTCTCATATACAAAGATATGACGACTCTTCTCATATACAAAGATATGACGACTCTTCTCAAAGAGTATGAGGACATTTTCCAAGTGATAAAGAGTTTGCCACCCAAGAGATAGATTGACCATGCTATTATGCTTGAACCAAATGTAAAGGTTGTGAACAAGCCTCCTTACCTTTTGTCCAATGTGGAAAGAGAGGAAGTGGCAAATCAAGTATAAGAATTGCTTACCATGGGTCTTATCCAACCCTCACAATCTCCATTTGCATCACCTATTCTATTGGTGAAGAAATAAGGATGGGTCCTTTCATATGTACATTGATTACCGTGACTTGAACAAAGTCACTATCAAGAATAGGTACCAAATTCCCTACATTTATGATCTTCTTGATGAGCTCAAAAGTGCAAAGTTCTTCTCACTAAGATTGATTTAAGATCAAATTACCATCGAATATGAGGAGAAGATGACATTTAGGACCAAAAAGGGGATTGTTCCACTTTATGGTTATGCCCTTTGGCCTTACAAATGCCCCGGCCACTTTCCAAGCTTTGATGAATAGGATATTAGCTCCCTTCCTATTCAAGTTTGTGTTAGTGTTCTTTGACAATATCTTGATCTATAGCAAGAGCAAGAAAGCACACTTATCTCATGTGAAACAAGTGTTTTAGGTGATGAGGAAGCACAAGCTTTATGCAAAGAAGAGCAAATCTGCATTTATGGTTAATGAGGTAGAATATCTTGGACATTTGGTGGGAGATAAGGGCATTAGGGCTGATCCAAAGAAAGTAACATGCATCAAAGAATAGCCAACCCCGCAATACAACGCAAATGAGAGGATCTTTGGGATTGTCTTCTTTTTATAGAAGATTTATGGAGGAATATTCAACTATTACGGCACCTCTAATTGATCTACTCTCAAGAGAGAAGCCTTCTTTTGGGATGCTATTGCCAATAAGAGTTTTAATGAGCTCAAAACCTTGCTCACATCGGCTCCTATTCTTGTTTTCCCCGATTTCTCAAAGCAATTTAAGTGAGAGCAAATGCAAGTGGAAGAGGGCTTGGGGCAATTTTATATCAAGAGCGTGGTGTTATTATATTTGAGAGTAAAAAGATTTCTAAGAAGATGGGGTTGCATGTTTATGAGCAACATACTTCATGCAATCAAGAAATGGAATCACTATCTTTATGGTGCACATTTCAAGGTGAGAAGTGATCATAGGGTGCTGAAATTTTTCCTCTCCCAAATCAATCTTTTTTCTCCAAACAAAAGAGATGGTTGGCTACTCTTCAAGGATATGATTTTGAGATATCCTACACCCTTAGGAAGAAGGATAATGTGGTTGTAAATGCATTGTCAAGAATGTGAACTTACACTATGACTTTAATTATGGAAGTATATAGTGAATGGATCAAAGGGATTCAAGAGAAATATCTCATCAATGAAGGTGCTACTCATATGTACAAGAAAGTACAGCAAGGAGATGATGGAGAATTCCATCATTACAAGCTTCGTAATAGTCTCTTATGGCACAAGGATAAGGTGTACTTAGTTCCTACCTCATCCTACATTCCCAAGGTGATTTATGAGATGCATTCTTCAACCCTTTTGGGCCATCTTGGTGTGCTTAAAGCTTTTGACAAAGTGAGCAATAACTCCTATTGGAAAGGAATGTGGAGAGATGTTAAGAATTTTGTGTTGAAATGTGTGTCTTGCCAAAAGAATAAGGATAGCCATCAACTTCAAAGTGGATTGCTTCATCGTTTGCCAACTTCGAAGTGGATTGCTTCATCGTTTGCCAATTTCGGATGGGAAATAGACTCACATTTCTATAGACTTCATTATGGGTCTACCAAGGACAAAGCATGGATGGGAAATAGACTCACATTTCTATAGACTTCATTATGGGTCTACCAAGGACAAAGCATGGATGGGATCAAATATTTATGGTGGGGGATAGACTCACAAAATCATCCCATTTCATTACTTCAAAGATTACTTATGGGGCCTCTCACATTGCCAAGCAATTCATGGAGCATGTAAGATACATGGTTGCCACACTCAACATAGTATGTCATAGGGATACCAAGTTCATGGATACTTTTTGGAGGGCATTATATGACAACTTGGGAACCCAAATCACTCCATCTATAGCCTATCACCCTCAAACAGATGGGAAAATGGAGTGCACAAACAAATGGCTTGAAGTGTATTTGAGACATTATGGTCACGATATGCAAACATCTTGGGATGACTGGCTCTATCTAGCTGAATTTTGTCACAGTTCAAGCAAGCACTTAAGTATTGGGATGTCACCTTTCAAGGCTCTCTATGGATACCAAGTACATGTGCCATCTATTGACTTTCATTGAGGATAAACTGGTTAGTCCTTTGGCCAAGGAAGAGTTGGAAAGGATGAGACAACTTCTTCAACTTTGCAAGGACAATATGATGAAGGCTCAAGATGTCATGAAGGCAAATGTGGATGAGCATAGGCATAAGATGGAGTTTGAAGAAGGTGACTATGTGCTATTGAAGCTTCCTACTAAGAGCCATCATAACATCCTCAAGGGATCTTCCAATCCAAAATTAGCTCATAGACATTATGGTCCATGCATGGTAGTCAAGAAGGCGGGTAACTTGGCTTACAAGCTTGATTTGCCTTCTTCTACAAGAATTCATGATGTGTTTCATGTGTCCAAACTTAAGAGGTTTGTGGGCACTCTTCCACAAGAGATTTAAGAGCTACTACCCATGAATGAAGAAGGGGAGATTATATATGAGCCAGAAAGGATTGTGGAAAAGAGGATAAGGAAGTTGAGGAATAGAAACATTTAAGAATTCCTTGTTGTTGTCAAGTGGAAGAAATTACCCATGGATGAGTTTACTTGGCAATCTTTAGAGTATATGCAACAACATGGTTTACTTGAGAAAGATGTTGCTTGACCAAGTGGCATGATTTGTATGGAGAATACTTGGGATTATATGCATATTGTAATTTCTTGACAGTTTTGATAAGGTCCATTGTTGGGGTCGATGCTCTACTCTAACAAGCTTCATTGGTCATCATAATGGAAGAATATGATGCGGGACATGATTGGCTAAGTTTATGCATCATTTGTAGCCTATTCCATGGAGTTTTTATCAAGAATCTTTCAAGGAATTTCATCTACAACAAGGGCTTCCATAACAGTCCCACATATATGCATTTGGAGATGAAGACTTATGGTCTTTCTTACATTAGGAGAGCATATTTGGGGCCTTCACCACTTCCCATTGATTTCATTTGAGACTATGATGAATTGTAGATATCTTGTATGATTTTAAGGTCAAAATCTTTGGAAAGGGATGGTTTGTAATGTAGCAAAACTAAGGTCCAAAATATATAAATAATGGGCCATGGGCAAGGCTACTATAAATAGGGCCTTGGGTTCATTGTAGAGATCTTTTGATCATTCTTATCTTGGACACTTACATGTACTCATGTCTCATTTCATGGAGATGGCCTAGGGCTCATGGCAAGTTTGATAGAGCCATCCTCATGGTGAGAGGTTAAATCACTTAAGCCTTATGCACATACCTTCTTTGCTACATGTGCATGTGGATTTCTTCTCTTTTCATCATAATCACATGGATTCCTCATATGTGTTTGATGCTTATCAAATGGGTGCTAGATTTGGATTTTATGTGTTGATTTCTTCAATATTTGGTCTAGATCCATTTCAATGGATGGCTCTGGAGGATAAAGAAAACATAACCTTCATAATGGCATAGGGGGCTTTTTCCTCCAATGTAATGACTTTTGGGCTGAAGAATGCTCCAACCACATTCCAAAGGATGGTTCAATAAATATTCTACGAACCTCCTTCATAAGGGTCTTTGAATGATTTCAATGTGTTTGAGAAGAAAGAAGAAAACATAACACACCTCATGATGTGCCTGGAGAAGTGTAGAAAAGCCTGATTGAGCCTCAATCTAGCCACATGTGCCTTTGCTATAATGAGTGGATCCCTATTAGGGCACACAGTATCTGCAAAAGGGCTAGCAGTAGATCAGGCCAAGGTCAAGATTATTGTAAAACTACAGCCGCCAAAGAATGCTAAAGAACTTGCCAAATTCCTAGGACTAATCAAATGGCATAGTAGATTCATGTACAGCCTGACGATGAAAGATGGAGAATATATCTGGTCAGGATCCTGTGAGGAGACATTCCAAAATCTCAAGTGAATACTGTCATCGGCACCAATTCTTCAATAACCAAACTTTGATTTGTTATTCCATATATTTGTTGATGCTTCTGAGTTCACCATTGGCAGTGCTTTGATGCAAGAGTCGCAAGAGGGTTGGTTTCGACCAGTTTACTATGCAAGCAGAAGGCTATTCAAGCTAGAAAGGAATTGCTCCACCATAGAAAAGGAGTCATTAGGGATGATATACTCGATCAAGAAATTCAAGCACAACCTATTAGGAAATGTGTTTGAATTCCATGTGGATCACAAAACACTCTTATACCTGGTGAACAAACTAGACCTGGCAGGAAAATTAGCCAGATAGATGCTGTTGTTACAAGGGTTTGAGTTCACTATCAAGCATAGCCTAGAAATAAGCACGCATCAGATTTCCTATCAAGACTAGAGTCAAGAGAAGATCTAGAAGGGATGGAAGATGACTTCTCCAATGCACAACTCTTCATCATAGATGGAGACAAGCCTAGCTAGTATGATGAGATGTGGCAGTTCTTGTTCGTCTTATCCTTTCTAGAGTATATGTCTAGAGATCAAAAGAAAAAGTTGACTCTCTGGAGCAAGTCAAAGAAAAAGTTGACTCTCTGGAGATCATTCATGGTGATGTGGTAGGGCATCTTTACAAGATGGGCATTGATCAAATACTGAGAGGATCCTCAAGCATGAACAACAGGCTCTACTGACTGAAGTGCATTAAGGAATAAGTGAAGGATACTTTTTTGGAGAAGTCATGGGGTGAAAAGTGATCCAAGCAGGATTATTGTGGCTGACATCATTAAAAGATGCACACAAGTTCACTAAGGAGTGCAACATGTGCCAATCACTGGGGAAACCGAATGATGTAGGCAGAATGCCTCATGACCCAATATTTCCCCTAGAGCCATTCCAGAAGTGGGGTCTGGACTTTGTCTGCCTATTCAAGCCAGCACCTTAACAAATAGGAAATAAGTACATTCTAGTGGCTACGGATTACTACATAAAATGGGTAGAAGTCAAGGCTCTAAGAGACTATAAGGCATTGTCAGTAGCAAAGTTTCTTTATGAAACTATCATGACAAGATTAGGATGCCCAATAGAGATAGTCAGTGACCAATGCAACAACTAGGACTAGCACTGCCATCAACTTTAGTCATGGATATTTTGTTGAGGGGGGTGTTGGATTAATACTCCAAAATATTCTTTATGAAATTAGCGAACAAGGGACTAAGGTTCATTATGATTTTGTCCATGTAAAAGCACCAGTAGTTAAGTTAAAAGTCAGAGCCCATGAGTTATGGAGAGGTGAAGAGATTCTAAGTTTTATGGAGGAGGTTTAGGAGATGATGTAGGAGTTGCCCTCTAGATTCATGCCCACGAGGATAGCACCACTTCACATATTGATTCTTTATTATTTATGTGTCCATCATTGCTTCATCTTTGCTTATTTATATTGGTAGCTGTTAATTTAAAATGGGGTAAGATACTTCTATAAAGTGGACCCCTTCATGGTAAACTAATGTTCTTAATATTATATAAAATGAATTTTGAAAACAAATTTCTACATGTGAAATATGTGTATTTTTCCTACACATATGTGTGATTCTTTTCAAATCCATCCAAAATATATGTATTTATCCTACACATGCTTTCTCTTCTCATCAATGTTAAAAAAGGATAAAGTTCATGATAAGTCCTAATTTTCTTAAAGTATATAAATCATCAAAATAAGAAATTAAAATTCATCTTAGCTTCTCAGTTGATCTTTAAAAAACTTCAAATATCAATCTTAAACCTTTTCATGATGCCACTTTCTTTTGAAAAGTGAAACCGAATGAGAAAGGACATGGACACAAATAAGAATTTATGTGTGTGTAGAAATAAACTGATATATGATTATAAATTAAAAAAGAAAGATAAAAACCATGATTTTAAAGATAATTCACAAAATTTAAGCCATGTGTTTCATACATGGAGAATCTAAAAATATCACTTCAGTTTATTATTCTTCAAGGTAGAAATGACACACATAAAATTAAAAATTTTACTTGTTTTTGGTGTAATTGAGATAGAAAATGGAAGCTATTGAATTGCCATTTGTCATCTACTATTTTTGCCATTTAAACATAAGAAATGGCAAGTTAAGAAGGAATGGTATATTTTGGCTACCATTTCTACCAACTTTGTAGTAGTGCATTTAGCTCGTTTCACTCCCTAGTAGAGAAAATGATTTGAAGTTGGATGGTTGGATACTTAGTGACACTGATCAAAGTGATCAACAGTCTACAATTGGAAGACCCAAATGTCAATTTGACATGGGAGCCACTTTGTTCTAAGGTTACGTGGTGGGAGCAACTTTATTCCTAGGTTCTTTCTTATTTGTTGTTTCCATACAAACATTCCAAGTAAGAAAGTGCCAATACTATAGCTACCATTGTGTGGGCCAATATTGTAGCTATTTTATGACTCCTAAAACTTCAATTGTAAAGAGTACTAAGAAATTTCATGAAACTTCAATTGTAGCAATTTTATGGCTCCTAAAACTCTAATTGTAAAGAGTACTAATAAATTTCACAAAATGTTTTTTCATGTCTAGATTTATGCATGTTTAAAAAGAAGCCTTACATTTTGGTTTGTTTGTCTTGACAATGAGGACCATGGCTTCAGTTAATGATGAATACTAATGTCTAAACAAGCATAAGGTCTTTGATTCCCACTCCTTTGATTTTGTTTGTATGATGAATGTAAGATTCTTATTATGAGTTAAATAGTACTTATCTTATAAATGTGAGGATCTCACTATTATGTTTCCTTTACATGAGTTTGAAATGTTTACTAAGACAAATAATGAAGGGTATGAGTAGGAAGTGATTCTTGTTGTTTCTTATTTTTATATCCATTATCTTGTCAAGTTAACAAGCTTTAAAAGATGCACTTTTAGCAATGAATATTGAAGCCATTTACCCAATTTTAATGTAGACACATTCAATACGATTTTAAAGTCTAAAGAATAGAAGAAGATGTGGGGCTTAAAGCTACTTAATTTTTGTATGTATATAGTTTGCATTTCCAAATTTATTAGTTTTTAATTTCATTTAAGTTCATAAAATGTCATCACCAATGTTGAGGAATTCATAGACACATTTTATGTTGTGTTAGGCTTTCATATTGAGATGAAGTGTGTTGTGTTAGAAACACTTCAATTACAAGTCAAACCTAAAAGGACCACAATTTGTTCTTAATATTGGCAATAAAGAGTTCCCCAACACTCTAAAGCTTCCATGAAAATGTAATTACCATTATATTTCTAGGAGTTAAAAAATTTAAGAGACTTGTATAGTATTATAGTGAAATTTTTTGCTATGTACACTTGCTAAGACAATGAAAGGCACAAAGGACGTGCTTATTGGTGTACTCACAAGAACATGGATCAATATTCTGAATATTTAAGTATCTTCAAGAGGATATGCCTTAAAAAGAAGAAACTTATCATGCACATCACTTTTGATATGAAAAGATTTTGGGCTGCATATGAAACAAAAAGTAATAGATATCTCTTTTTACACCGACAAATTAAAGGCAACAACACACTTGCATTATTGAAACTTATTTGAAATAATACAAAGATATATTGTTTTATAAGATCAACAACTACTTATGATGCACTACGAGAGCTGAAGATAACTTGTGAGGCTTTTCTTAGAGAGCCAAGATTTGACCTTTGATTTATGTAGTTGATTTACGTAGATTGGCTCGCGTAGGTGAACACTAAAGGTTTTAGTTGAGATTGCCAATTTAAGCCCTTTGGTTTGTTTAGCTTTATAATCAATTTTGTAGGAGTATTGAAACATGTGTAAGAATTTATTACGTACCAAGCTACTTTGCAAAGTATACGCAACCCATGAGTAAACAATAGGAGTATTGAAACATGTGCAAGGATTTATTGAGTACCAAGCTACTTTGAAGAGTAGTATATACAACCCATGAGCCACAAGGGTGTTTCTTGGCAGTTGGGTTCATCCCCTTGAAGATGATAACTTTTAAGGGGGGAAGGAATGCTACATCCTTATCATGGATTAGATATGGGCTATGGGCTATGTAAGATGAGTTGGAAATCAAGAGCTAAGATTCAAAATTGTAAATCCATCATTTAGAAAGATAACACAATGTAAGCAAATGATTCTCTTGCATAAAGTTAAGCTCCTAGTACATCAATTTATAGCTCAATAACATCCATGTATAAACTCCAAGTGACACCTAGCATGCCACCTCAACCACCCATGTGGCTCCATAGTATCACTCAATACATCATCCATGACACATAATCTCTACCTTCCCCCCCCCCTTTTTCACATCTTCTCGCCAACCTGCACATTCTCATCAAACGACCTTTGTCTTGTAGACCTTTTTAACTTTTGCACCCACTCAAGCACATAGCATCCATCACCACAGTTTTAACACCCCCCCCTCGGTGATGAAGTTCCATGACACTACATGCACGCTCACTCCTATACTTGAAGCGTCTTGCCTTGAGGAGATTAGAGGAGTCTCCTTTGACGTTTGGACCGTCCTCGGACCTTGGCCACCCTCATGAACAATGGGGCACCCTTACACCCAAGGCAAGAGCAACCTATCCTAGAGGGTTAGAGGCATGGCCTGACAACACGTACTTGCAAATGGCAACCTCAAGAGCATATGCCTGCCCTTCACACACATGATCACACATCATTGCTACATCTTTTTTAAACACATACTAGTAGGGGACCCACACAAAAAATGCCCTTTTTGAATATTTTCAAAGAACCTTCTTTTGGCATGCTTTTGTAAAAGGCAAGACTAAGAGATGGTTGACTATTAGCTCAAAGATCAACTCATAAAAAGTTATTTAAATCTATTTAATATTTTAACATCCTCTCTCTCTCTCTCTCTCTCTCTCTCTCTCTCTTATTGTGAAGATAGGGAGAGCTGAGCACGTCTTCAAATTCGAGGAGCTCATACGAAGACCCATGGAGAAGAGGATCTACTAATTATGCCACACACGAGTTGAGATAGAGGAGAATTACATATGTCGCTGCTCAGTATACTATGAGATCCTTGGGAGATTTCACCATCTATTCCATGAGGGGGTTGGCCCACTTTCCAAGATCATTGACTTTCCAGACCAGTACTTCCTAGGGTTCTTCATGCTTGAGCTCTGTAGATATAATCACATATTCTCTCTCTCTCTCTCTCTCTCTCTCTCTCTCTCTCTCTCTCTCTCTCTCACACACACACACACACACACACACACACACATAAACAACAACAACAACGTTAACAACCAAGGCTGACCCTTATATTATATAAAGTTTATTTAGCTCTAGTTAAGCAAGCAAACTTTGAAATTTACATTTATACAAGAAGAAATTCATTTACACTACATGCTTTTGGAATGAATAAGCATGGGTACAAACATCCCTACTCGGCACTTGCATGCTTATATGCCTATCATAATAGATGATGGAAATGAGGAGGATGAAAGGGAATGCCACCAGATAGGATGTGAAACCTGCCTAGGCTTTAAACTATGTCCATGATTTTTTTGCCATAAATTTACCCAACACAATCTTTATCCCACCCTTTGAGGGAGGGGAGGGGGGGGTGAGCCAAGATTTGAATTTGCATCCCATGGACATTAGCCCAAAACTCTACCAACGGGCTATTGTCCCCATCCTAGCTTTTGTTTACGTATCGTAGAGGCTTTACAAAGTACTAGTGGCTACTGCTTTAGTAGTTTATCCCCCCCCCCTTGTACACTCCTGCCACGTGACAAAATGAGATAGCCAAACAGAGAGTGACACCTGGGTGAATGATGTGGCAAGGGTAAGAATAGTGAGAAAAAGGTGAATTTGGGCATGTTCCTGGATTCATCTAGGTATATAATTCAGCTGTATTAGCAAACGCAGATTTCACATTATAAAGTTTTCGTCTGAGTTGCGACCAGTTGATATTGTGCTTATTCTTTCTATCTTTAGTAGTGCATTTTCCCTATCAACTACTTATTTACTGTACTAATTCTTTCTATTTGTTGCTACTTCCCTTAGTGCTAGGATTCATTACAGTTGAGTCTGCCCTGCATCTCCAGAGGTTTGACAGAAACTCAATACGAAGGGCTTTGTGTGAATATATGCTCTTTGTGTGTGTGTGTGTGTGAGAGAGAGAGAGAGAGAGCATATCTTGATACAAAGTTCTACACCCACTATTGAGCACTAATGACGTTACTGGGGATGTCGTAGTATCTAGTCCACACTATACGTAATGGAGTTGATAGTTATATAGTCTTATGGGTTGACTACCATGAGTATATAACATGCACGTTCCTAAAAGGTGAATTTGGGCATGTTCCTGGATTCATCTAAGTATATAATTCAGTTGTATTAGCAAACATGCAAATTTCACATTGTGAAGTTTTCGTTCGAGTTGCTGCCAATTGATATTGTGCTTATTCTTTCTATCTTTAGAGGTGCACTTGCCCTATCAACTACTTATTTGTTGTGTTATTATACACTTAATGCCTGCCTCTCAACATGTACCTCACTTTCAAGTATAATGCACATTTGTTAGGCCCCCATTATGAGGAGTATCCATGCTGCTAATAAGTGATTCTGTTCTCACTCTGATTCAATATACTACCAAGGCTATAGAGGCTTGGATCATATACTAAGAAATCGGTATGAGACTCGCAATCAGACCAAGATTTTGAACCTGGGGAATCAGCTTGCTACTGAAGGAGAAGCTGCTGAAGCATTTATCTCGCAAATCAAAAATCTACGAGATCAAATGGTTGCTGTAGGGGGATTACACACACTAGTGAGGAGTTGACCCGAAGGTGCATACGAATTATTCCATAGAAGTATGATGGCTTGGCTACATCACTAAACACTCAGGTTAGAGTGCCATCTTTATCATTTGAAGAATTTAGTGTTATGCTACTTGAGGAGGAGATGCGGTTGAAGACCCGCAATGGTAGTGATGCTGCATTTTCAGCCAATGCTAAAGACAAAGGCATGACATCTTCTGATGAGAAGAAGAAGAAGCTTCAAGGGAGTTATTATTACTGTGACAAGAAGGGTCACGCTGTCAAAGACTATAGAAGGAAGTAGGCTGACGAGAAGAACGGCACCTTGAAGTCTTCATGGAAGGGAAAGGAGTCAGTCAACAATGTCGAGACCAAGCTTGAACTTTGGGTCGCCATTGAAGAGGTATGTTCATTTGCTCAGGCTGGATAGTGAGTATCCCGACACATGACCAATAAGAAGGGCTAGTATAGTTCCTGGAAGCCTCTACAGGAACCCATCAGTGTTGTTGAGAATAATGCTAAATGTCCAACCAAAGGGTCTGGAACCATATCTTTTGTGGCAGCTCAGATGAAGAGAAGAAGGTATCAAATGTGCTCTATGTACCCAAGATAAAGAGAAATCTACTATCAGTTGCTGCGATGACAGATCGTGGGCTTGAAGTACGCTTCAAGAAAACTGAAGCATAAATTCTAGTAGATGTTGTTGTCAAGGTAGTCGGCAAAGGAGTAAGGCGCAACAATCTCTACAAGCTGAGTGCCCTTATTACAGTGTCTGCAAATAAGAGCACAAGCAAGCTTTGGCACGAGCGATTTTGTCACGTTGGATTTGCCATGCTAAAGGAGATGCAGAAAAAGGGTAGGTAGCTAATTTGCCTGCATTTTCAGAATTGCCGGAACCATGTAAACTTGTATGATGGGTAAGCAACAACGCAAGGCATTTCCACAAGAAAGCAACAATCGAGCAAAGACTCCTCTAGAGCTAGTACATGCTGATCTTTGTGGTAAAATGTCTACTACTACATTAGGGGGATCTTCTTACTTTATGCTGTTAGTCGACGATTACAATAGGAAGATGTGGGTTTATTTCCTTTGGGATAAGGTTGAAGCTTTTTGGCAAGTTCAAACAGTGGCATAAGCTTGTGGAAAATGAGACAAGAAAGAAGGTGAAGAAGTTTCATACAGATCAAGGAGGAGAATTTCCTTTCAACGGAATTTGACAGCTACTGCAAGGAGAATGGCATCAAGCGCCAACTCACCACCACTGCTCACACACCTCAGCAAAATGGTGTTGTAGAACGCCACAATCGAATGGTCAGATGGCTCAATGCATGTTGAAGGCAAAGGGTTTGCCCAATACATTTTGGGCTGAAGCAGTCAACACAGTAGTTTATGTCCTCAATCGGAGCTACACAAAGGCACTCAAGGATGTTACACCTCAAGAGGCCTACTCTGGTAAGAAACCTTTAGTTTCTCATTTCAGAACATTTTGGCTATGAATGTTATGTGCATATTCCAAATGCATCCATGACCAAGCTAGATGCCAAAAGCAAAAAGTGTATCTTTCTTGGATATAGTCGAGTCAAAGGCATATCGGCTCTATGATGTAGAGGCAAAGAAGATTGTGGCCAGCCCGAGGTGTGGTATTTGCAGAACATCCACACTCAGTGGAGGAAGGAGGTCCGTCCTCTCTACTATCATCAGCCAGAGAAATAGTCCACCATGAGCCCAACCCACCAGTCAGTTCATTTCAAAGGATGAAGACTCTCACAAATCACAATAGCATGCTGTTGCACCACAAGGAAAGCCACTTCCAAAGTGGGCACAATAGCTCTTTGATGAGCGTAATACAGTACTTGAGAAGCCAAAATCTTCAGCAAATGGACCACACAGATCAAGGAGAATAGAGGAGCATAGAAGAGCATCTGATCTCATTTGTCAATATGGCCTTGATGGTGGCTGAGATAATGGGAATATTGAAGGAGCCAACCACCTTGGATGAAGCCTTAGCAAATCCAAAGTGGAAAGCCGCGATGCAGTCTAAGTATGACAGCATCATAAAGAACAACACCCGGGAGCTAGTTGACCGACCACCAAACAGAAAGGTAATTGGTACCAAATGGGTTTGGAAAGCTAAGTATAAGGCTAATGGCTCACTTGAAAAATACAAAGCTAGGTTGGTTGCACAGGGATTTGCACAGGTAGAGGGTTTCGACTATGATGAAACCTTTGCTCCTACAGCTTGTATAATCAGGGCGGTACTTGCCTTAGCTGCTCCACAAAAAAGTGGCCAGTCTTTCATATGGATGTCAAATTAGCATTTCAGAATGACCATCTCAAGGAGGAGGTATATCTAGCTCAACCACCAGGTTTTGAGATCCCTAGATCATAAAACAAAGTTTGCAGGCTAAATAAGGCATCGTACGAGCTGAAACAGGCCCCAAGGGCATAGTATCATAGGATAGACCAATTTTTCAAAAAGATTGGGTTTATAAGAAGTGCTTCTGATAATAACTTGTATGTTCTAAAAAGTCATGGCAAGATTGTTTTGGTTGTCTTGTATGTAGATAACTTAAACATTTTAGGTGACAATAAAGAGATGATCCAGAAGACAATGTATATGCTGAGCCATGAGTTTGAGATGACAGACTTGGGTCTTATGCATTTCTATTTGGGGATTGAGGTCTGGCAAGATTCAAGTAAAATCTTCATTTCACAGCAAAAGTATGCTTGGGAGATTGTCAAAGCATTTGGGATGACAAACTGCAAAAGCCCGTGTCTACGCCAATGGAAGTGAACATGAAGCTTTGTTGCATGTGAGGTAGTATGGCTGAGGAGAATCTTGGTTGACATGGGAGTTCAGATCAGGGAGCTACAGTCTTGTGGTGCGACAATCAGAGTTGCATGGCTATCTCCAAGAACCCTGTGTTTCATGCTCGCACGAAGCACATTGAGATTCAGTATCATTATATGCGGGAGCTGATAGAGGACGAGATAGTGGAGCTGGAGTATTGCTCTACAGAGCAAAATTGCGCCAACATCTTCACCAAGGCTCTTGTGAAGGACCAGCTCATTCGACATCTTCATCGACTTGGCGTTGGGCCAAAAACCTAGTCCATCTTTGGGTGGACATTGAGGGGGGTGTTAGTATACACTCAATGCCCGCCTCTCAGCATGTATCTCACTTTGATGTATAATGCACATTTGTTAAGCCCGCGTTCTTGATACGCGGGCGATGAACGTGTCTATGCAATGTAATTGCCCTCGTTATATACGCGTCTACCACACCGCCTATAGTACTATATATGGACATGGTTGCCATAAGCTAAGGCATCCAATGCTTGTGAGTATCCACCCCCTTCCACACCTCGTACATACTCCATCAAGAGTCTGTCTAGATCGCCATCTAAGCTCTACTTGAGAGTGCACATGTGGACAACACCATCACTTGTACCTCTTTGGTATAATCAGAATTTTAAATTCTCTCCATTGTGTATCTATTGCATTGTCTATTGTGCTTTGTCTTGCTATCTCTTTTCACTATGCCATATTCTTATATGTTGTACTTGGTGGCAACAATCGAATATGTTTGATGAGATGAAAGGCTCATTATGGCTGGGTTTGCCTTGCATCTCTGGAGTTTTGACAGAAACTTAGTAGTACGAAGGGCTTTGTGTGAATATATGCTCGTGTGTGTGTGTGAGAGGGCATATCTTGATACAGAGTTCTACACCCACTATTGGGCAATGATGACATTAGTGGTGGGGATGTCATAGTATCTAGTCTATACTATGCATAATGGAGTTGATAGTTATATAGTCTTGTGGGTTGACTACCATGAGTATATAACATGCACATTCCTAAAAGGTGAATTTGGGCATGTTCCTGGATTCATATAGGTATATAATTTAGCCGTATTAGCGGACATGCAAATTTCACATTGTGAAGTTTTCGTCCGAGTTGCGCCGCCAGTTGATATTATGCTTATTCTTTCTATCTTTAGCGGTGCATTTACCTTATCAACTGCTTATTTTCTGTACTAATTCTTTCTATTTGCTACTTCCCTTAGTGCTAGGCTTCATTATGGCTGAGTCTGCCCTGCATCTCTGGAGGTTTGAGAGAAACTCAGTACGAAGGGCTGTGTGTGTGTGTGTGTGTGTGTGTGTGTGTGTGTGGAGTGCGTGTGTGAGAGCATATTGTAGCATTATATGTGGTAGTGATGTGTGTGAACACACTTAGGACCGTCGGGGCACTTTTTCCCCACTAGGAGGTTTTTTTTCCCAGTGCGTATATACACCCTCTTATCTACTCATTTTGGGGTGTATACTTATCTTTTGTATATGGCACACATTTGTTCATTCTAATCTAGTGAGTTTGTGTGCTCTCAAGCTTCTCTATCTTGTGTGTGCGCATTGTTATAACCCTAACCCTAATTCCAACAATTGGTATATCAGAGCTAGCTTCCTTGACATTTGATCTAGTAGGCTGCCTCCCTCTCACGACCTTGTTTTTCTATCTCCGATTGAGATACCCTCTTAGGAGAAGAAGGTATATACTGCAGTGTGTTGTATACGAACTATACAGAATTCAAGGGGTCTACGGCGCGATTCGAGCGCGTTTTGGGCACCGTAAGGTTTCTGCAAACATTCTGGAGAGGCATCATTTTGGATTGGTTCTGCTCGATTTTGGGTGTTTTGGTTGTGTAGCGACAAAGATTTGGTGTGCGCAGCAGCATCTACAATGTCGTCAACAACATCGACCATCATACTTTTGCCAGTAACACTCTATTCTCTATTATGTGTTATTTTTCATACACTTTGTGGGTGATTCACTTAGTTGGCAGGCATCCAAGGTTGCATTCAGTGACTACTAGTGTGTTAAAAGATTTTGCATTTGGTAGAAAGTTATGGCTGGCAATAGTGATGTATTCAACATGTTGTCTGCTGAGGACAAAATTGATGGGACTAACTACCCATTGTGGTCCTATACGATGACTCATGTATTGGTTGCTAAAGGCCTTTGGAGTGTGGTCAATGGTAGTGAAACTCGTCCTATTTCACAACAACTACCAGTGCAACCAGGTGCTGCAGGTACATCTGAAGTAAAATCTGATACAGATGTGGCTCCTCCACATGCACCTCCAGTACGTCCCACTTCTGCTCAAACGAGATGGGATGAAAGGGATGCATAGGTACATGCATTGCTTGCACTTTCTGTGAAGTGAAGCATTATTCCTCATATTTGGTCATGTAAGACTTCAAAGCAAACATGGGATGCACTTGTTGCATTATACCAAGTGTGCAATGAAGCACGTGTTGCATATCTATGCAAACAGTTGGAGTTTGAGCATATGAATGAGGAAGACTCAATGGAAAACTTCTTGACCAAGATCAAAGATTTTAAGGAGCAGCTTGCTAGTGTGGATGAGATATATCTTGATAGTACATTGGTGCCCACAGTTCTCAATGCATTTCTGGATTCTTATTAGAGTTTTGCCTCTACCCTTACTCATGATGAAGGGAAATCCAAATGCCCTTACATTTGATGAGCTGGTTTCAGTACTCTTGCAAGAAGAGCAGTCTAGGGCAAAACAGATCTAATATGCGAGTTGGTGACCAAGCTTTTGTTGCCAATCAGGAAAGGCAAAGGTAAAGCTTCTTCGCATGGTGTCTATAAGCCAAAATCAAAATCCTCAGGTAAGGATGCAGAGAAAGAAGGTGATAAGCCTAAAAAGAAGGGCAAGTGTCACTATTGCAGGAAACCAGGGCACTACTTACATGAGTGCAAGAAAAGGCTAGAGAAGGAGAAAAAGAAAGAATCGAGCATGGCTGTGGTGGCTGATGCATCTATACCAAGTAGTGTAGAGAAGAAGGAATCTGCAAGTTTTGCTCAAGATGATTCGGCATGGACTGTACATTGCAGTTATGACCCTTCTGTTCATGATGTATGCATGTCAACAATGACAGAATCGGATGCTTGGTACTTTGACAGTGGTGCTAGTAAGCACATTAATTCACAAAAAAATTTGTTCTCATCTCTGGAATCTGTCCCAAGTGCAGAAACCGTTACATGTGCAAATAATTCCTCATATCTTGTCAAAGGAGTTGGTAGAGTTGTGCTCACACTGCTGCAAATGGGGGCGCATTTACTCTTTCTAAAGTTTTAAATGTGCCAAGCATTAAGAAGAACTTGTTGTTAGTTTCAACCTTAGCCTTGTCAGGCTCGACAGTGAAATTTATGGATGATAAATGTACAGTTCATGATAAAAATGATGGTTATTCTATCATTGCCTCATGTACCTTATTTCATGGCCTATACAAGATGGATGTATTTGAGAAGTTGCAACATGATGCTTGCTCAGTCTCTATGAGTCATGCTATGAGTGATGTAGAATTATGGCATGCACGATTTGGCCATTTGAATTATGGCAGTTTGATGGTGTCTGAGTTGCCAACTCTTGAGACCCCTACTAGACATATATGTGAGGGGTGTATTCTTGGTAAAATGCATCTGGCATCATTTCCAAAGGATGGATCCGTGAGAGCTATTAAGAAATTACAGCTTATACATAGTGATGTACGTGGTCCTATGAGGACACCATGTATTGGGGTATCTCTACTTTGTCACTTTTATTGATAATTACTTCATATATAGCTGGGTGTATCCATTAAAGTAGAAGTCAGAGGTTTTTATGTGCTTTAGGCACTTCGTATCCATGGCTGAAAATGCATGTGAATGTAAAGTTGGCAACCTTCGTTCAGATCGAGGGGGGGAGTATATGTCCACGGAATTTCATGCATATATGGCTGAAAAAGGCATAAGGCATCAATGTACAGTGCCATACACACCTTAACAAAATGGTGTGGCTGAGAGGAAGAACAGGTCTCTCCTAGAGATGGCACGATGTATGGTGAAAGCTTAAGATTTACCTCATGGTTTTTGGTTAGAGGCAACTATGTGCGCAAACTATGTGTTGAACAAATACCCTACCAAGGCCTTGCAATCTAAAACTCCTTATGAAGCTTGGCATGGCAAGAAGCCTTATGTGGCTCATTTACGTGTTTTTGGTTGTCTTGCTTATGCTCTTGTGCCTGAGTAACAATGGAGTAAGCTTGATGATAAGGCAGTTAAATGCATATTTGTGGGATACAGTTCAGAAAGCAAGGGATATAGACTTTACCATCTGGCCTCAAAGTGGATTTTGGTAAGTAGAGATGTTGTTTTTGTCAAAAACTCAGCTCAGCCCATGCTTAAAACAGTAGAATGTATGCTCACAGGACATGTTTGATTCACTCCTACCTTTGTTTAATGGAGGGAAGCTATATGTAGGGAAATTGAATGCTCAACCAAGTGCTGAAATTCATCACTTAAAGGTGCAAAATCAGCCTGCAAATTAACCTTTTGATGAGGCAATTATTGAGGATGTAGTGTCCATGAGGAGAGAGCAGCCATAAAAGAATCTAGGCGTATGCCAAAATGGCTTGTGTAGACATAGGTATAGCAAGTTGGCAGCTCCTTTACCTAGCAGAACTTGTGCAGGTTCTCATCATGCATATTATTCTCATGTGGCTCATGTTCTCATTTCTACTTTATGTAATGAGGAGAAACCTGTTTCCTTTGAGGAAGCACAAGATGATGATCATTGGATGCATGCTATACAGGATGAGTATAACTCTATACTCAATAATGACACTTGGTATTTGACAAATCTACCTCATGGCAAGAAGGCCATTGGTACTAAGTGGGTTTACAAGTTAAAACGCAAAGCAGATGGTAGCATTGATCGCTACAAGACCAAACTTGTTGCAAAGGGGTATGCCCAGCAAAAGGGCATGATTATGATGAGACCTTTGCAACCACATCTCGTATGACTACCATTAGGTGTCTCATTGCTTTGGTAGCACATCATGGGTGGAATATACATCAGAACATTAAGACTGCATTCTTGAATGGTGATTTACATGAGGAGGTGTATGTATCATAGCCTCCTGGCTTTGTTGTGAAAGGAGAAAAGTCTAAAGTATGCAGGTTGGAAAAGGCTCTTTATGGCCTTAAGCAGGCTCATAGGGCATGGTATGAAAAGATTCATACATACTTGGTTGGAAATGATTTTTGCAATAGTCCAGAGAGTACCCTCTATGTGAAGAGGAGTAAGGACACATTTTTGGTCATCGTTCTATACGTTAATGACATGCTGCTCACAGGACCTGATATAGATCAGATTTCAGCCTTTAAGGCTGATTTGCAGTCATCATTTGAGATGTCAAATTTGGAGACATTGCATTACTATTTGGGGATTCAGTTTATGCAACGCAATGATGACATTGTTATGCTGCAGTGTAAATATATACAGAAGCTATTGAAGAGGTTTAATCTTGAAGACTGTAAACATGTGGCTACACCTATGGAGATAGGTACTCGACTTAGTCTTCAAGATGCAGGAGACTCTTTTGATGCCAGTTTGTATCAGCAAGCTGTTGGATCTCTTCTTTATGTATGCAACACGAGGCCAGATATACAGTATGCGGTCTCACAGTTGAGCAGATTTATGCATAGCCCAGGTACGAAGCATTGGCAGGCTGTTAAGCGGGTTTTTCGCTATTTACAGGGCACTTGGCATTTTGGATTGTTTTATCCAAAAGGGGGTGAGTCACAACTGCATGCTTTTAGTGATTCAGATTGGGTTGGATGTTATGACACACGAGTGTGGGTTTTGCTTTTGCCTTGGTGATTTATGTATATTATGGCTCAGCAGCCTATAGTGGCCACACGAGTGTGGGTTTTGCTTTTGCCTTGGTGATTTATGTATATTATGGCTCAGCAGCCTATAGTGGCCAATTCCAGCTGTGAAGCTAAGTACAAGGCAGCTTTTTATAGTAGCTACTGGTGAGTGTGTGTGGCTCAGACGTCTTATGATTGACTGATTTGGGTGTTGGACAGTCGTCTACTAGCACTATGATTTTCATTGATAGTTAGAGCGCATTAGCAGTTGCGAGGAACCCAGTGTTTCATACTTGCACTAAGCACATTGAGGTGCATTACCACTATGTCAGGGAAAGACTCTCTACAAAGATTAGCTTGGTCTATGTGTCTACACATGACAACATGGCGGATTTATTCACGAAGTCTCTTCCTCGTGAAAAGTTCGAAGCTTTTCGTAAAGCTTTGGGCTTACTACCTTTTCAGGATGATTGATCGGCTATACCCTGTACATATTCACATCATCACTTCAGGGGGGGGATTGTAGCATTATATGGTAGTGATGTGTGTGAACACACTTAGGACCGCCTGGGCACTTTTTCCCTCACTAGGAGGTTTTTTCCCCCTGTGCGTATGTACACCCTCTTATCTACTCTTTTTGGGGTGTGTACTTATCTTTTGTAGTGAGTTTGTGTGCTCTCAAGCTTCTCTATCTTGTGTGTGTGCTTTGTTGTAACCCTAACCCTAATTCCAACACATGTCTTGATACAGAGTTCTACACCCACTATTGGGCACTGATGACGTTAGTGGGGATGTAGTAGTATCTAGTCCATACTATGCATAATGGAGTTGATAGCTATATAGTCTTGTGGGTTGACTACAATGAGTATATAACATGCATGTTCCTAAAAGGTGAATTTGAGCGTGTTCCTGGATTCATCTAGGTGTGTGTATATATATATATATATATATATATATATATATATATATAGGAGCAAGTGGTTGCTCTCATCTATAGCCCAAAAAAAGGGCAAACTCAACTTACATTGACGGGTGGGGAAAGTGAGATGATGGGCCACAAAAGCAAAAGCTTCAAAATTTCATGTTGTATGATGGGCCACATGCTTTTAGCTTCTTTATCCAAGAAAATAGCTTCAAAATTTAGGAGAAGACCCGAAGTTGTTCATCGCATCCTTCAGGGGAGGATGACCCATGATGCTTGCAATTTCATCAGCGGTTTCATCTATTGGGATTAAATTGTTGGGATAAAAAATCTGGCACACTCGTGAACCCTAAATGCGGGTTAAAATTTTTTATAGACGGAGATGTATGGTAAGCTTGAGAAGCTCATGGAACATGAAGCGGTTACTTCTTTGAACAAAAAAATGTCGAGAAAAAAGCTGGCCAACAGAATTTTTATGGAGTTGGGTGTTCACACCGTTTGTCATTCGTCCGGACATTTAAATTAAATAAAATTCGTCCGGGCTGGTGTGATGACAAGGGCAAGTGTGGTCTCTCTCGAGCTGGACCAGTGGTGTTGATATGAGCACTCTAACTCATGCATGGGCGCAGTTCCACACGCTTGATGGTTTCAGTCCACCCGCAAACACAGGTAGATTTCTAGGGCTTGCTTCAGGTATGTACTAAACATCTCTCTGGCTGTGATTAAAGCTTTTATGGTTCTTTTCAGGGCACGCTAAGCGATTGCAGCTGCGAAGTATGCTCTCAGACGCGTCCTTCAAGACGGCCTCAGAACGCCAAGAGCTCTTCAATCGTATTGCACCCGCTTATGATAATGTAAGTCATTAATGCATTACCTGACAATTAACTATGTCCATCTGTTTGTGTTATATACATGTATATGGATGTACACACACACACACACACACACACACACACATTCAAGCATATACATGTATTTGTGTAGTCCATTATAGAAAGGGGAACATGCTGGCCCCTCTGGATGGAATATTTGATTTGCCACCAAACTCGGAAATGAGTTTGAGGCATTCTAGAGGTTCTCTATGCTTGTACAAATATACAATATATTTGTTGGGGGTTGCGGGGGTTGAAACTTCAAATAGTTTTTAGAACCTTTTCGGGGGTTAGAAACCGAGGAAGGATGAAGAGGTTTGGAAGTTCAAAAGCTATTTGATAAACTCTAGGATACTATGAGAGACCGTGTACGGTGGTTTACAGGCAAACTTTGGTGGACCACATTAGCAAATTAGATACTAGTGGTTCAACTTGGGGGATAGTGCTTAAACCAAAGGGACAGAGGAGACTACGGAACCGTTACAAGTCAACTAGGTGAATTGAATGTATGTGTATTGAATAGGTGAATGAGAATGGTAGGTACTCCCTACTAGAGTTGGCTTATAAGGCCAAGGGTCATGGTTTGTTCATGCTTATGTATGGTCTTGAACCAAGAGCTCATTGTTAGACATCATCCCCTACTTGCTGGCTTCCTATTTGGTGTCCTATTTTAGCCTCTAGGATTGACCATGTTAGTCAGAGGGGCTGGTCACCCCTCACTCATATTTTACCCATATTTATTCCCCATTTTATGGTCCTGGGATTTTCCCCAATCGTGGAGGTATTTATCCCTAGTCGGCTGCCCTCATGTAGAGGTATATATAGCCGGCATGCCTCCCTCATATTTTATTGCTTGCATTGCTTGCCTAGCTTGTCTAGCTGCAGTCCCTCACTTACGAGGTTCTCCCCTCTTGCTCCGGACATGTATTCCTTTTGATGATGATATTGAGAGCAGGTTCTCACCTGTGTTTCCTCTCCATCTTTCTCTCTCTCTCTCCCTCCTGTGTTTCCATTTTCCCTTCTTCCGCTGCACATTCTATCATGGTATCAGAGCGCCGGTGATTTTCAGCGTTGGATGCTCCCTCCTATACCTCTTCATATCTGCATTTTTTCCGCCCCTGGATAGACGTGCGTTTTTGCGTTTTTAGTTGCTGCGTTTTTCTTCAGGTGGCTGTCTACAGCAGTTTTCAGCAGTTCTTGGCATTCATACCCCCCCCTCCCCCCCTAGTGCTGGTCACCTGTTTTGTACAGGCCAACAGGAGCATGTTTGCTCTATAGGTTTCTGATGCTGATTTGCTGATCTGAGCCTTGGGTGTACCTATTTCTTCAGCGTTTCCATATTCAGCCCCTTATACCTCTGCGTTTTCAGATTTGCAGCCATGGTTGCTGCGTTTTTTCTGAACCGATCTTGTTGGTAGCTCTACCTTCAACTGGGCTTCATCTGTTGGACCCGAAGGTACCTTCTCTTCAGCGTTTTTCCTCATAGGAGGTGTGGACACTGGTTGGCCTGAATTTTCAGGTTTGTAGCCCCTGTTTGGCTGCGTTTTCTTCTCCGGTAGTGGACACAGATCACTTGCAGAGGGGGTTTCTTGATTGGATTGTGGCTTTGGAGGCAGTTTGGTACTTGAGGAGGATTCTGAATTTCTGATTTCAGTCAGTGTTTTGCTGATTTTGAAGCATCTATACCTGTGTTTTGTTCCTGGCCTACACAGTTTCCCGGTTTCTCCATGTTCCTTGCCTTCTGTTGGGGGTGGAGTGCTGTTTTTTGCTGGATAGTAGTGTTTTGGCCACGTTTTGCTTCCCACAGGAGTTTTCTAGACTCAGAGGGGGCCTATCGCTAGCTACTTTACTCGAGGATCAGTTTCGGGAGCTGTGTTGTATCTGTGGAGACATTCTTCTTTGACAGGAGTTTACAGATATTTGGAGGAGAGCAGTGATCTTTTCAGAGATACTGAGTAGAGTTTATTTTGTCCGAGCTTGTGTTCTTTGTAGTATTTGCAGAACAAGGAGGGTGTTTTGCCCTTTTGCGGTGTGATCCTTTCACATGGATCTTTTATCTGTTGCTGATTCTTGGGATCTGGTTCTACTTCTGGAACAGTCTTCTGCTATCTGTGATGCTTTTGAGGACTTTGTTGCCACTGCAGTTTATATTCTTGCTTCCCTTCCTCATTGTGAGGAGTCTACCTCTGTCTCTCTTTGTGATGCTTCCGAGGATGCCCCTCCCCCTGCGAGTTCTGATGGCTTGTTGTTTTGGAGGATGGTTTTTTGGACCCGATGGGATGCTTTGGATCTGTGGTTGCTAACCGTGCCTGTGGCACAGTGGTACTTTCAAAGTTTTTTGGATTTGGATCAGAATCAGGTTGGGCTTGTACCAGTCCGACGATATCATTTTTCAAAGGAGAATGTGGAGTCCTTTCATCTTGCGATGCCCACCTCAGTGGCGTGTACTTATGTACAGCATTGGGCAACTCATGTTATGGAGTTTGAGCTGATGGACCCCATATTTTCTATAGAGTCTTTACATCTTGCGATGCCGACCTTTTCAGAGAATGCTTTTATACACCATTTGGCTACTCTTGGTACAGAGTTGGAGCAGATTGACTCTATTTCTTTCGAGGGTTCCAGTGAGGAGCAATTTGCTTCTCCCAGGATTGATTATATACAGGATCTGATCTTGGTTGGTTATGAGGTTTTTCATACCTTCTCCAAGGTGGGTACACGACATTTGACTTCGGGGAGTGTTCTTACACTTGGGTTTGGAACCATTATTTCGAGCAGCACGTCGCAGCCTATATGGTTGTTTTCTTCCATAGGAACGGTGTACCTGGCAGCTTGTTCTGTTGCTTTTGTAGCTGAGTTACTGAGGAGATTGCTTGTGGAGCTTTCTTGGTATTTGTTTCTGCAGTCTTTCATCTTTGATCGAGGACGGCGTCTCTGGCTTCTTGGAGTTTGCTCAGCATCCGGTGCTGAGAGGGGGTGTTAGACATCATCCCCTACTTGCTGGCTTCTTATTTGGTGTCCTATTTTAGCCTCTAGGGTTGACCATGTTAGTCAGAGGGGCTGGTCACCCCTCACTCATATTTTACCCATATTTATTCCCCATTTTATGGTCTTGGGATTTTCCCGAGTCTTGGAGGTATTTATCCCTAGTCAGCTGCCTTCATGTAGAGGTATATATAGCCGGCATGCCTCCCTCATATTTTACTGCTTGCATTGCTTGCCTAGCTTGTCTAGCTGCAGTCCCTCACTTACGAGGTTCTCCCCTCTTGCTCGGGACATGTATTCCTTTTGATGATGATATTGAGAGCAGGTTCTCACCTGTGTTTCCTCTCCATCTTTCTCTCTCTCTCTCCCTCCTGTGTTTCCATTTTCCCTTCTTCCGCTGCACATTCTATCACTCATGTAGCTGTGAGATCAAGGGATAATGATTCCCTTAGTGACCTATAGAAGGTCTGAAAATTGTTTAAGAAAACTCAATATAGCCAGAGGTCATGCCAGCACCTAGAGTACGCAAGATGGGAAAGTTGGTTTATGTTAAGACACAGAAATATCATCCAAGAGGTATCAGGGACCTTGTAGAATCATTGAATTGATAGGTGGTGTAGCTTTTGATCTCCTTCTTTCCAAGGGAAGTAGGACCGGTCTCATTTTTCAGATGAGGGGCTGAAAGGCAAGTTTGCATATGCTTGCTCATCATCCATTTATGCCTATAGTGCTCTTGATTTCAGATGCTGGGGATGGAGATAGAGGGCTGTCTCAGATTTTCCCTTGTAAATTTGCAACCCAGGGATGCCTATATTATGATATTTTCCTACTAAATGCAGCCAACTCTGTGTGTGCTCTCTGGAAGCATATGCCAAAGGCAATTCCTGCACATGACAATGCCTCCATCTCTTTGTACTTATAGTGGGCAGAAGCCTGCCATGTTGCAGATCATGCACAATCAGCCGGCCAATTGAGCTGTTGAGAGAGCAGTTTGCAGCATTTCCCCACACTAAAACAGCCCAACAGAAGGCCGTGATTATGGGCCATGATGTGATATTGCAAGACCACCGGTGTACCTAGGGTGAGGTGTGTCACATTCGGTACCAAAGCCTAGGGTTTTTGCAAAAGTGTTATTTTGCAGCATTATTGGTTATGTGATTAGGGGTCAATCCGTAGAGTCAAGGGAGCATATTTGGGTTAGGGAAGAGTCCTCTTTTGGGATACCCTTTACTTCCTCTAGTTTTTTTTTTTCTTTCATCATGCCTTGGCCAATCTACTGTTGGTATGTCTGGATAACTAGATCGTCCCACTTGTCTCAGCCAACGGACACCAAGGTCCTTTGTCACCTACGGGCGAACCATGGCCTCTCCCTGCTTCCAGTGGGTTGAGTTTGGAGAGGAGCAACATTGTCAACCGATTAGCAGGATCTCTACCTGAAGAAAAATAAGATTGCACTTTTGTTTTTGTTAAGTTTCGAGAATAACCTGATTTCCGTTGGTATATGTAAGGTATCAATCTCCTTGAAACTGTCTTCTGTGTTTTTCTGTGTCAGCTCAATGATTGGCTGAGCTTCGGTCAACATAGGGTTTGGAAGCGGATGGCAGTCACTTGGAGCGGGTAAGTGTTTAAATTCTGGTGGTTTTATACTTTCAATTTTTTTTTTTGGAGTATGTATTAAAAAAAGCTGTTGCAAAATCAAATGGACCTTATGTGAGTATTCTATGCTCATCTTAGAATTTCTCTTCAAGCATAATTTGTTGCTTTGATTTTGGTAAGGGCTGAGAGGATGAGCTCCCATTGAAGCAGATCAATAGACTTTTTTTTGTTCTCTAAGCTCTTCCTCCATCCCACCCTTTTAGGAGTTTCATAAATAATGGTGGATGTTACGGACCAAGACCTTTAGACATGACTTATTCCAGGCGGTTTCGTGAAGGGTTGATCCCATAGAGAAACCAAATCCTTTTAAATATTTCCTTCAATCATGATAAGTTTGACCCTTAAACGTTTTTTGCAACTTGTTATTGTAGTATGCCTGTTCTTGGGCCTTTAGGCTGGGGACCATGCAGTGCTGCCACATGTGGTCAGAACGTACCTCTATACCAAGGTATTTGCAGGTGTCCATGACTTACACTGCCAGTTTTGATGGAGTATGACTGGAAGAAGCTCTTTCAGGGTTTTAGCGAACATAAATTAGTGTTTCGCCACATTGACTCCATCAACGTGCTATGCATGCAAAACTGGTATATGACAAGCATCAATTTTTAATTATTCTCCAGACTCCAGAGTGTGGATCATGTGAACACCATCATCAACGTACAGGAGGACGTCCACTGCTCCGATTTGTGGGCTCATAATATTTTCTTGCCTTCTGTATTGGAGCACCATGTTTTGCAGTTTGTTAATGCCAAGCTCAAAGAGAGTGGTTTGGGGGGAGGGGGGGGTAGGGGGGATTTTTTGTTTCAACCCAATATTGTCTCCTGTATTGGAGCACCATGTTTTGCAGTTTGTCAATGCCAAGCTCAAAGAGAGTTATTGAGGGGGAGGGGGGGGGGGTGGCGGTTTGTTTCAACCCAATATTGGCATTTTTGTTTCATCCCAATAGCAAAACTGAGCATTGAGATTCCATCACCTTGCACACCTGGCATGTGACTCATTTGTATAATCTTGCAGTGGCTAGCATCAATTTAGGTAGAACTTTGAGCTTAGCCATCCTGCTCAGCAGCTTATTCCAAGGAACACCATTGTGGAGAGTTTTTTTTTATAGTTTGCTGTCCACTCACACTGCATTACATGCTGCATTGCCAAATTAAACATGTCTCAAAATCCACTGGTCCATCATTTCACCTGTTGACTTGAGCATTGTTGGGGTAAAGGCACTATGCCCACCCTTATAGTGTGTACAAGCCCATAAGTTATAGTACATAGTACACTTAGTACTTTTAATGTACTAAGTGCACTATGTGTACTAGTGCAATATACATGTGTGATAGGGGAGTCACACACTCATTCCCATGAGTTGACTTATCCCCACAACTCTCTCTCTCTCTCTCTCTCCCTTGCTTCTCTGTGTATGTCTCCCACATGAATCTCTAACCCTAATTCTTCTTCTCCCATTCTACTGGTATCAGAGCCATAAGCCTAACTCGTACTGTCGTGCTGAATTCTGAAGGTGCTGGCCGTACCCTGATTTGGTCGCCTTTCTCTGCCCAGCCAACAGGAGCCAAGAGGCGTGTGCTGCTCAACTGCTGCCCAGCAGCTGGGCGTAGGCAGCCAGTAGCGTGGGCTGCCCAGCAGCCACGAGGACTGCCCAGCCATTCAGGCGCAGCCTATCAAACAGCGTGTCAGGCGCCTACAGCAGCCAGGCGTCCATACTCAGGCGAGCGAGGAGTAGCTGTGCTGCAGCGCCGTCAGGTTCTCCAGGTTCGCCACCGACATCACGCGTTCTTGTGTGCTTGGCGCAAATAGTGCGCCTAGTGGCCATCGCTACTACCCGCCACCACTAGGCGAAGGCGGCGGCACAAACGCTGCACGTGGGGCGAATACGTAAAAGCACCCAGCATTGTTTTTTTTGTCGGGAGCCGTGCGAAGGAGGGTGCGAGGTGTTTACTAGCGCTGTCTGGTCCTTCGCCTGCCCAAACAGGGCCCCGTCTGCGACCAGCCCTCCACGACCAGCCCAAGCCCGACTACAAAAGCATCAGCAGCATCATTAAACAGGCAAGCGTGAGGAGTCCTTCATCAGCACATCAAATTTCTGCAACAGCATCAACAGAAATTCAGCCTGCAAATCTCAGAGAAATTCAAAAAATTAAGAGGTATTTGCCTTCAATTTTGGGAATTTCTTAACAATTCAATCAATTGAGCAGGTACAGGTGCCGAATTGCTCAATTTTGAGCAAAATTGGAAAAATTGGGTGACATTGGTCACAATCAGGATCAATTTGCAGGAAATTGGATGTCGAAATTTGGGGCTTTTGATGTAATTGTGCAATTAAGCAGTCATACATGCTGTATGATGTGAGAAATCGCACATTCGAGCAAAATTGCAGCAAATTGCAGTGCAAATCAAGGGGCTTTTGTGCCGATTCGATTGATTTGCATGCAGGCAATCGCATTTGATGCTGTGGATAATGTGTTGATGCCTTACAAGCACTCAATGTGCCTGTAAATCAAGGGGCTTTCATGTATTGGATGTATATGTGGCCAGGGGGAAGCACCGTGAAGACTCTGGATGCCTTCATGTGCGTCAATGTACCATGTATGATCAGCAATTGATCTTAAATCAAGGGGCTTTTCAAGATTTTATGCTTGTTGAGCTTGGCAAAGCAGCAGGCAAGACTTTTATGCCTTGAATCCTTAGAAATCAGCTTGCAGTCAAGAGGCTTTTGCCCAATTTCTGTTCGGGACTGTTGTATGCAGTGTTCGGGACTGAAAAAGTCTGATTTTCACTCATTTGGACAGCCAGGAGAGCATTTATTGGTACTGTACCTGTTGGTACAGATTTGGTACAGCTTTGTACAAGTTTTGGCATGGCTGTACACTGATTTGAGTGAGGAAAAGGTTCAATTTCAGCTGCTGTACTTGCCGGTACAGGTTTGGTACATCACAGGTGAGCACTTGGTACTTTTGTACAGTACTTTGGAAGGGCAATAGAGCACATTTAAGGTGCTGTCCTAAATCTGCAGCAACCAGATTTTGGTGATTTCATCACATACAGTGGGAGAAAAGTTGCATTCATGCTTCCGCAGTGGGAGATAAAGCTTGGGAGAACAACTGTGAGCACTTTGTGTGCTTTTGGTGCAGTGTTTGCACATTTTGCAGGGAGTCAGGCATTGATAGGTTGCATATTACTATGGCAACCACAGGTGAGAGCTCTTCATTGCTTCACATCAAGAAGCTTGAAGGCTCACATAACTATGATATTTGGCAAACCCAGTGCTATAATGTGTTGCTCCAGAAGAAGCAGCACAAGCCTATCAAAGAAAGGGGTGTAATGCCCGCTTCTCTTACTGCTGAAGAGTGGGAAGATATGGATGAGCTGGTAAGATCTACTATCATGTTGTCTGTGTCAGACTCTTTACTTTTCAGCATTCGTGAAGAGAAGACAGCTTGGGGAATGTGGCAGAGATTGCGGGACTTGTATGCCCAGCAAAGTGCCTCAAGCAAAGTGTATTGGTTGAAGAAACTCATAGGTCTTCAGATGAAGAAAGGGGCGTCTATGACAGCCCATTTAAATGAGTTTAATGGTATTGTCAGCCAAGTTATAAATCAAAAGTTGGCAATGGACGATGAGTTCAAAGCCACCTTTCTCTTATGCACTTTGCCAGAGAGTTGGGACACATTCAGGACAGCCACTAGCAATTCGAATGCTATGCTGTCATATGCAGATGTTGAGGGTGCTCTTCTTCAAGAAGAGATGAACAGGAAGAACAATTCTGTTGGAAAGTCCAATGCAATGAATGCACGTGGGAGATCCCAGCAAAGGGGTAAAAGCCAAGAACGGGGAAGGAGCAAGTCTCGCTCCAAAAAGGATTTGGAATGCCATTATTGTGGCAAGAAGGGACACATCAAAAAGCAATGCTACAAATGGAAAAATGATCAAAAGGAAAAGGGAAAAGGCAAAGACAAAGACAAAGACAAAGATGAAGCCAAAGATGTAAAGCCAAAGGGCAAAAGTGGAGTCAAGATTGAAGAAATCAATGTGTCACATGCAGGTGACAGCAGTGAGGATGAGGTCCTATTTACGTCTTCACTTGATGCCCATTCACTTCTTACAGGTGGTCATGGTATGCACTCATGGATCATTGATTCAGGTGCCTCCTTTCATGTCACAGGTTGCAGAGACTTGTTTGTCAGGTATACTGCTGGCAATGAAGGAGTGGTTTATTTGGGTGATAACCATGCATGCAAGATTCTTGGCAGAGGTGATGTGAGGCTTGTGTTTTCAGATGGCTCACAGCTTATGCTCCATGATGTCAGGCATGTGCCTGAGATCAAGAAGAATCTGCTTTCTACTGGACAGCTTGATGATGCTGATTATGTTACCACATTTGGTCGTGGAAAGTGGAAGATTTGTAAGGGCTCACTGGTTGTTGCCAGAGGCTCTAAGGTGGACACTCTTTACTTTATGCATGCAGGTGTTTGTCACCATGCTAATGTAAATGCAACCGAGCTGCCGGAAATCTCTGTGGCATAGCCGGTTGGGACACATGAGTGTCAAATGAATGGAGCAATTGTCTCGTTTGGGTTACTTGCCTTCTCTAAAGTTTTCAAGTTTTCAGTTTTGTGAGCATTGTATATATGGCAGGCAACTGCAGTGCCCCCACAAGAAAGCTCTTGGACAGAAAGATGCTCAATTAGAGCTTGTGCATACAGATGTATGTGAGATGCCTCAGCTTTCTTTGGGAGGGGCCAAATATTTTGTGTCTTTTATTGATGATGCCACACGCAAGGTGTGGGTTTATTCTCTTCGTTTGAAGAGTGATACATTCTCAGTGTTTCAGAAGTTTGTTGCTCTTGTTGAGAATCAAATTGGCAAAACACTGAAGGCTTTGCGTTCCGACAATGGTGGAGAGTATATGTCCAAACAGTTTCAGGACTTTTGTGATGCTAAAGGCATCAAGAGGGAGCTCTCTACTCCTTATGATCCTCCACAAAACGGGACAGCAGAGAGGATGAACAGGACCATACAGGAGAAGGTCCGTTCTATGTTGTCACATGCTGCATTACCTCATGGTTTTTGGGCTGAAGCTTTTATGACAGCCGTTCATCTTATAAACAGGTCACCTAACACGAGGCTTGGTGGGAAAGTGCCAGAGGAAGTATGGACAGGGAAGCCTCCGTCATACAAGCACTTCAGAGTGTTTGGTTGCGTTGCGTACGTGCACATACGCAGGGAAACGCGCACCAAACTTGATCCTAAGTCTCACAAATGCATATTCCTAGGATATGGTGACAGAGGTGAAATGGGGTATAGACTTTGGGATCCCGTGAATAGAAAGATTATACGCAGCAATGATGTCATTTTTGATGAAACATGCATGTATAAGGAGCCTGCAAGGCAACAGGAGCCTAGCAGAGTCATCTTTGATGATGATGGACATCATGGACAACAACCAAGGGCTGTAAATCAGCCATTACAGCAACAAAACCAGCTCTTAAATGGTGCTGAAAATGGTCCAAATGGACAGCCAGAGATGGCAGAAGATATCCCTATGGATATACCACAGTTAGAGGAGATACCGGGCATGATTTTTCAGCCTTATGGCATGGAACAGGAGCCACCAATGGGTGATATGCAGGCTGGACAGCAACCTGCAAATGATGGTCATTGGGTACGGAGGTCCACAAGACCCTCCAGAGCCCCTGACAGGTTTGTTCCAGGGGTTGACTACTTGATGCTCACTGACTGTGGGGAGCCCTCATGTTATAAGGAGGCTTTACAGAGGGCAGACAAAGCTCTTTGGGAGCGTGCCATGAAGTCAGAGATGGATTCTCTGCACAAAAATGGAACATGGAAGTTGGTGCATTTGCCTGCAGGCAAGAAGGTTTTGCCATGCAAGTGGGTTTACAGGCTCAAAGTTGCACCAGATGCAAAGCCAAGATACAAAGCCAGGTTAGTGGCTAAGGGCTTCAAGGAGGAATATGGTGTGGACTTTGATGAGATCTTCTCTCCAGTGGTCAAAATGACCACACTTAGAGCTGTGTTAGCTTTGGTTGCGCATGATGATCTGGACTTGATTCAGATGGATGTGAAGACTGCTTTTCTTCACGGTGATCTCCATGAGGAGATATATATGCAACAGCCAGAGGGTTATGCAGTGAGTGGAAAGGAGAAGCTTGTATGCAAGCTGAAAAAGAGTCTTTATGGGCTCAAACAGGCACCAAGGGAATGGTATCATAAATTTGATACATTCATGAAATCACAGAAATTCAGGAGAAGTGACATAGATCACTGCTTATACACCAAGAAAGCTTTGGATGGCAGTCTATTGATCCTCATCTTATATGTTGATGATATGTTGATTGCCGGGAAATCTCGTAAGGAGATGGATACCTTGAAGCAGAGGCTGCATCAAACCTTTGATATGAAGGATTTGGGTGATGCAAATCACATTTTGGGTATGCGGATACTTCGGGACAGAAATCAGCATGTGTTGTATTTGTCTCAGAAGGAATACATTGGCAAAGTCCTGTAGAGGTTCAATATGGACGGGGGGAAGAAGACTAGTACTCCTTTGCCTCCATATGTGAAACTCAGTGCTATGGACAGCCCACAGTCAGATAGAGACAGGGCTGATATGGCCAAGGTTCCGTATGCTTCAGCTTGTGGCAGTCTCATGTATGCCATGGTTGCTACTAGGCCGGACATTGCATTTGCAGTGGGAGTGGTTTCTAGATACATGGCCAACCCTGGCAAGAAGCATTGGGAAGCAGTGAAAGGTGTCATGAGATACCTGAAGGGCACACAGGATATGTGCATTTGCTTTGGCAAACAGGATGCATTAGTGCTTGGTTACACGGATTCGGATTATGCCGGTCATCCAGATAACCGGAAGTCTACTACCGGTTATGTGTTTACATTCACAGGAGGTGCTGTGTCATGGATATCCAGGATGCAGAAGTGCACTGCCTTATCTACTACAGAGGCCGAGTATATTGCAGCCACAGAGGCTTGCAAGGAGGCATTATGGCTATCTCGGTTAGTGGTTGATTTGGGTTATACAGGGGATATTTCATTGTTGCATTGTGACAGTCAGAGTACCATCCAGTTGGCAAAGAACCCTGTCTTTCATGCAAAGACGAAGCATGTGGATGTGAAGTATCACTTCATCAAAGAGGTGATAGAGAACAAGCAAATTCAGCTTGTTAAAATTCATACGGATGACAACCCGGCTGATCTGTTGACAAAGAGTTTGCCTCCGGAGCGGTTTGCTCATTGCAGACACTTGATGGGCATTGGATGAGGCCAGTTTCAGCCTTGATATGGCCTTGTATATTATCATGTACATGCTGATTTTTTCTTTTCCTTTACTTAAGGGCACTTTGCCTTTAAGTGGGAGGTTGTTGGGGTAAAGGCACTATGCCCACCCTTATAGTGTGTACAAGCCCATAAGTTATAGTACATAGTACACTTAGTACTTTTAATGTACTAAGTGCACTATGTGTACTAGTGCAATATACATGTGTGATAGGGGAGTCACACACTCATTCCCATGAGTTGACTTATCCCCACAACTCTCTCTCTCTCTCTCTCCCTTGCTTCTCTGTGTATGTCTCCCACATGAATCTCTAACCCTAATTCTTCTTCTCCCATTCTACAGCATCTCAACCCCAAATCCTAGTGGAATCTTTATTGAGGCCAGCTTTGATGCTGTATGTGGTGACAAGGGGTAGAGTATTCATGAGCTGATCAGTTTTACACATTTTTCATGCATTACATTTAGAGTAGAGCTGCTTACAGTGTTTATACATGTCCTCGAGTGCATAGGCCCCAAGGATCTCATGTTTTTTCTCTCTGACATTTTGGGGGATTTTCCACTCTCTTTCACCTTCTGTTGTGTCTTAGTGAGTGTGTAGTTCACATTTGGCAGTTTGTTATGCACCTCAGTCATATTCATATTGGATGAAAGTCACTTTTGCTGTGTAATAATCAAGCTGGCATTCCATATCGAATCACCTTTTGCAGAAAACCCCTGATTGTTGATGTCCCTTTGGGCTTTTGTAGCAAAACAAGCTGTTGAGGTTTCTTTATCTTGATTGTGGATGTCCAACTTGGCAGCACTGGTTAGCTCAGAGCATGAAAATCCCTATCCTTGCTGAAGTTTGGGGCCAACTCTGGACGGGCAGATCTACTTCTTGTGGCTGACTGCTTGTAGAGTTTTTGCATTGGGGGTGTGGATGGCCATGATGGGTAGATTGGCCAGTTCAACGCTGTGGTCTGGGACTGCAGCCAAGCAGTCCCGAAATATTAGGAGGCATATCGCAGACCTCTTCACCTCCCTCAAGGGACTGCCTGAGCACATACTTATCACTTGGAGTGTAGGTGCCTCTGCAATGAAAACAGATCTAGCAAACAGCTACAAGGATGGTACAAGCCTGGCACTCCACCTGGAATATATGAAAGTCCTTAGCATGAACCAGGCTCTGATACTATGAAAAGATGCAGAGGAGAAGAGAGCTTGTGCTCTTGCAAGCATACACACACTCACACAAACCCTAGAAGAGAACACACAAGGTGAGAGGTTGAAAATTCTTCTTCTTCATACTACAAAAGAGGTCTACAAAGAAGATAAAGTGACTAACACAATCAGGCGGGCACATCCACAACAGAGGCCCTGGTGTAAATATTCAGATAGGAGATGACTGCTAACACCCCCTCTCAGCTCCTGGATGTGGAACCAATCCCAATGAGCTGGAGTGCCACCGGAGCATAGCCTGAGGTAGAGACTTCGTGAAGAGGTCCGTCGCAATGTCCTCCGTCGAACAATAAAGAAGCAAGATGTCACCAGGTAAAATCTTCTCACGAACAAAGTGATATTGTATCTCTATGTGCTTGGTCCGGGCATGGAAGACCGGGTTTCAAGCAATAGCTATACAGCTTTGGTTATCGCACTGGATGATTGTGGGCTCCTTTTGTGGAAACCCAATCGCACTGGATGATTGTGGGCTCCTTTTGTGGAAACCCAATCTCACCAAGCAATCTCCGCAGCCACACAAAATCGCAAGCAGCACCACAAGCAGTCCGGTACTCTGTCTCTATCGATGACAAGGCAATAGTTGGCTGCCTCTTACTGCTCCATGAAACCGCTCCTGAGCCGAGGGAAAAACTGTAGCCTGATGTGGATCTCCTCGTGTCTGGATCTCCTCCCTAATCTGAGTCACTCTATCCTTGGAGTCTGATTCCATCCATCAATCCCCCTCTTGTGTGTAAAAGAGTCCAAGATCTTTCGTACCCTGCAGGTATCGCAAGATCCGCAATCCTGTGTCCCAATGAGACTTCAATGGCGTCTACATGAATGAGCTCAACAGCCCCATAGAAAAGCTCAAGTCCAATTTGGTGTTCAGCAACCAGATCAATGAACCAACCAGCTTCCGGTACAAAGAGCCATCAAGTGGCTCACAAGGATCATTCACTATCAGCTTCGTGTTCGGGTCCATTGTTTTGGGGACGTAATAGGCTTGCAGTTCTCCATCCCAAAGACCTCAAGCAACTCATGAACATACCGTTGCTGAGAGAGAAAAAAATCCCTCTGGGTCTGTCAGATCTCCAATCCCAAGAAGAAGTGGAGTAAGCCTAAGTCGGTCATCTCAAACTCCTGTGACAAGGCAGCCTTCGTCACTCTAATGTGCTCCACATGACCGCCGGTGAGAATGAGATCATCCACACATAGGATGATTAACGTAACCATGCGTGTTCCCGAAAGAGATACAGGTTGGGATTTGCAACCGATCTCTGAAAACCAGTCCGAAGAAAGAAGGAATCAATTTTCTGATTCCAAGCCCTAGGAGCCTGTTTAAGACCATACAAGGCTTGCCTTAACCTGTAAACCATCCCTTCTGATCCTGGAACCACAAAGCCTGGAGGCTGCTCAACATATACCTCCTCTTGGAGGTCACCATTAAGGAACACAGATTTGACATCCATCTGATACACGGGCCACCTCTGAGAAGAAGCAAGGGCAAGAACGGTCCGAATCGTGGTCATCCTCGCTATTGGTGCAAAGATATCCTCATAGTCGATGCTTGGCCACTGAGCATAACCCTTAGCCACAAGTCTGGCTTTGTGTTTGTCCACCGACCCATTTGACGCATATTTGGTCTTAAAGACCCACTTGACACCAATGACTGACCGTTTTGATAGCCTCGATACCAACTCCCAAGAATTGTTCTTCTCGATGGCATCCAGTTCCACTTGCATGGCTTTCCTCCAAGTATCTTGTGCAAGGGCTTCCTTGACGGAAGTGGGCTCTTTGTCCCGCATGATACGAGACATCAAAGCATAGTTTACCTATAAAAGCTCTGTTGAATGACTTTTATCACGGACTCTGTGCAATCTTCGAGGTCCGTCCTGTGTGGTCCATTCGGAGGGAAGCTCCGTGACACCTGACTCCCGAAGGGTGTCCACTAACCACCTAGGTACTCGAACAGAACGTAGAGCCTCCTGCTGCTGCAGGGACTCAACTCCAGCTACGGGCTCAACCTTCTGAACTGATTGTGGTTGTCCAGCTGGAACAATAGACTGGGAATCATCATCAGAACCCTCTGGGTCTCCAAGAAGTGGCGGCTTATCAACAGTGGAAACCGGAACATGCTCATCAAAGACCACATCCCTGCTACTAACAACAATCTCATTCCTCTCTGGATCAAATAACCTGTATCCCTTGGAAAGAGAGTTATATTCCACAAATATAAGCTTTTGGGACTTTGAGTCGAGCCTCCCCCTCTGCTTCTTCGGAATGTGAACATACGCATCACTCCCAAACACACGGAAATGGGAGACATCAGGTTTCCTGCCAAAATATGCCTCAAAGAGAGTCATGTTAGGTATAGAAGTCGTCGGAGACCGGTTGAGGATATGGACAGCCGTAGCCACAGCCTCTCCCCAAAGTGGACGTGGAAGATCACGATGCTCCAACATCGTCCTCACTATCTCCACCACAGTCCTGTTCTTTCGTTCTACTACTCCATTCTCTGATGGCGAACCTATATTGGCCAGTTCCCTCTTGATGCCATGATCCGCACAAAATCTCACGAAAGCATTAGAAGAGAATTCACCTCCTTTGTTAGTCCGGAGAGTCTTCACCTGCAATCCAGACTCTTTCTCCACCATCACATGCCACTCCTTGAACCGAGAAAAAGCTTGGTCCTTCTGAGAAAGGAAATAGACCCATGAGAATCTGGAACAATCATCAAGCAGCATCATGAAGTATAGAGAATCTCCCAAGGATGGTGTCTGCATAGGTCCACACAAGTTAGTGTGTACCAACTCCAACGGTTTCGAAGCCCGCCTGGAAGCCTGCTTCGGAAAGGATTCCTTGTGTTGCTCACCACGTATGCAAGAATTGCAACGTCCTTGCCTGCCGCCAACATCTGGCAAGCCAACCACCATCTGGTCCCGGAAAGCTCGCCGCAGCGCATCCACATTTAAGTGGCCAAACCGAAAGTGACACAAGTCACCAATCTAAGAACCTGTCAAAGAGGAGAGTGCGGAGAGTTTGTAGATACCATTCTCCATGCCGCCTTCCCAAACAACCTATGCTCCTCAAACTCCACCCGGAAGCCAGTCTTGCATACCTCATGCACTGACAATAGATGAAAACCAAGTGTTTGGACGTAAAGAACACGAGAGGAATGCTTACCCCCCTTGCCGTTGGGAATGATCTCCATCCGGCCCTCATTGTGTATCGGAATTGTGGAACTGTCGCCAATGAAAATGCGACGTGACTTCCGTTTCAGATCCAGAAAGAAGTCACGGGAACGAGTCATGTGCCTGGAAGCACCACTATCGAGAATCCACTCCCGAGTATCCTTTGCGGTGAAGCCAACTGCCTCCTCACTTTAAGAAGATGAAGCATCTGAGTCCATCATCTCTAAGTGCACAAAGCTGGAGTCTTTGCAGTTGAAGCTAAAGAATCAGCACTCTTCCTAGTCTGCTTAGGGCACTTCCTTCAATAGTGGCCTTTCTCGCCACAATCATTGCAGGTCCTCTCGGCCTTCAGTTGCTCTCGGTCTGCGTCGGGCTTCTTCTTAAAAGACTTCTCCGATGAAGCCTTCCCTTTGCCCATGTTGTTATTCCGGCCTTTCGACCGTTGGCCAATTAAGGCCTCTGAACCTCCGCCCTATGGAGGGTTCATGAATCTTTTCTTTTGGTCCAAAACCATGGGCACAAGCTCCTCCCATGTGATGGTGCTAAGCTTGCCATTGGTAATCAACGAAGAGTAAAATGCTGAGTACTGAGAGGGCAAATGTGACAGTAACATTATGGCCATATCCTCCGATGATATCTCTTTCCCAGCCTGGAGAACTTCCTACTGAAGAGCTTGCAGCTTGTTGATGTGCTCCCGCATCGTCGACGACTTTGCAGGATTCATCACCCACATCTGTGCTTCCAAGGAGATCCTCTTCATGGGCGATACCTTGTTGTAAAGAGAAGCCAAACATATACCTCTGGCCAACGTCATATGCTTGATATGATTGATTACCTGTGGTGTGCAATTGAGGAAAATGAAAGAACGGACTCTGGCATTGACAGGATCCCATAACTGTGCCTATGCCTCACGTTCCTTCCGAATCGAGGGTAACTCCCCTTCCTCTAACTCCGGCCGTGGAACCCCAACAACAATGACATCAGCAAGGTCGTAAGACTCCAAGACAGATTCCATCATTACCTTCCATATGCCGTAGTTGTTCCCGTCCAACTGACGGTCCACTGGGAACGTGGGGAGTGTTGGGATCTTCACATGCTTCTCAGCCATCTCAAGTAAATCTGCCATTGCGGGGGTGTAACTGAAAAGGGTCGGTGGGTGGGAAAAATGAGGAACTAAACCTTCAAGTGGCTATCCAGCAAATCAGCATGCCTTCCTCTCCTCTTCCCGTACGGTCCAAAACAGTCCACCAATCAGCAACAAAACAGCCCCCCTCTTGCTCACACAGTTCCCAAGATCTTCCAAGAGCCTAGAGCTTTGATACCATGTCAGAATATGCAGCGGAGATGAAGACAAGATATGAAAACACAAGAGCAAGTGCACTACAGAAAAACACAGCAATAGAGAGGGAGAGAGAGAGGCGTGTAACTCTGCTATATACACAAGAGAAAACTTGAATACTGGAATACAATGAGCGGGGGGCCAAGGGGCCATTTTATATGGCCCCTATCAATATCAACCAGTCGGCCAGTAGAAAAACAGCCGACAGGAGCAACATGTGTCCACGACTTGCTCAGGTGCAGTCGGCCAGCATAAATGTAGTCGGCCAAGTCAAAGCAATCAGTCCAGCAGTCGGCCAGCATACAAAGGTAGCCGACATGCACAGGACAATCTCCCACACCATAAAAAATAGGGAAAAATATGGAGAGTGGGGAAAAATGAGAAAACACCTAAATCGTGCGGACACACCCACAACAGGGGCCCTAGTGTAAATATACAGACAAGACAGGAGATGACTGCTAACAGGTAGGTGTGGACTAGTCGGTGTAGTCCAGCTGTAGAATCTCTGGCGAAAATATGTCGGTGCCAACTATCAAACCTGCCAGTGATGTAAATGTCGAATGATCATGCAGGCGCCTCGTGAGTGTCAGCTCATGTTGAGTTTGGGTCTATAAGACCAAGTACAAATCGGATGGGACTCTGGATAAGCACAAGGCCAGGCTTGTGTGGCCAAAGGCTATTCTCAGAAAGCTGGCGTGGATTTTGATGATACCTTTGCATCGATTGCTCGGATGGTGACCATACAGGTTCTTGGTTTCAAAGGTATGGTCTATAGGATGAAAAAGGCCTCATATGGTTGGAAACAAGCCCCCAAGGCTTGGTATGAGAAGATTGATGCTTTATTTCAACATAAGGGTTTCAAAAAGTCGGCAGTTGATCTAAATCTCTACATTTATTGCGAGAAAGGGTTGTATACTCTTATCATTCTCTATGTGGACGGCTTGATTATCACAGGCAGCCATGCAGAACACATTGCTCAAAGGTTGCCCTCAATTAGGAATTTGAGATGACAAATCTTGGGTTGTCTCACTTCTTTCTTGGATTTGAGATTTTTCGGCGCTCAAATGGCATATTTATTTCTCCGTTGCGGTATGTTACACAGCTGCTAGAGACTTTCAGGATGATAGATTGTAAGCCCATCACTTCCCCCATGTTCCCGGCATCAAACACTCCTCTTCTTGATTTGATCCAATGGCGAATACACTTCTATACAGGAAATTGGTTGGTTCCTTGATTTGGTTGCTCAACGCACGGCCTGATTATGCATTTGTGGTGGGAACTCTCAATGCTTTCATGTAGGCACCTAGCCGTTGCTCTCCGCCCGTGTTGAAAATCCTCCCAGGTACAAGGTTTATGTCGACCATTCGTGGTAGCATTCCACCATAAAGCAGCATTCTAAATCATATGATTTGCAGCACACTTGACCTTGTCTTTCTCGAAAAATTTATCTCCTGAAAAATAGTCATCAAATTGGCTAAGCCAAGCTAAAATAGTGCATGCGTCCTTCTTTCCATCAAAATTTTGAAAAGAGAAAGCCTTACGACTAATGTGAGATTCTTTCCGAGCCATTTAAGAATCTAAAGTTGCTTTCGCAGTTCGAAGAATAGAATCCTCATCACTATCGCTTTCAATATAATGCTTATACCTTTTATGATATTTCAATTGGCCTTCTAATGCAATTCTATGAGTGCGTTCATTGACCAATTGTTCTTGCAAAGTAGTGAGTTGCTCTTGAATAGACGGGGATGCACGAAAACTAGCCATAATTAATGAAAAATAAAGAAGAAATAGCAAAAGTTCAGAATTACATATTATAGAAGGATATCTACGACAAGGTGCCACCACACCATATATATGGCTCTTCGACTTCCCATGCTCTTGCATATGGTATAATCCACCACAACTTCTAGTCATGCGATAACCCAGAGTAGCTACCAGAATTGCCACCTCCAAGAGAGCCCACTTCTCCTTCGAGGTCTGTGATCAGGATACCACCACGGAATGCACGCGGTAGAGTGCACTTGAGCCCACCTCTCCTTCTAGATGTGTGGTCGGAGTATCAACACGGAGTGCATGTGGTAAGAGTGAAATTGAGCCCATCTCTCCTCCAAAGTGTATGTTCTGGGTACCAACATGGAGTGCATGTGGTAGAGTGGACATGACGCCTTGTTGGCTGGGGACTATGTCTACGCCAAGGGTCATGTGATATGGATTCACTCATGGAAGGGTGGTAGTCTTGGTGAGTGATGACGTGAACTCATGGAAGGGCAGTTGACGTGGTGAGTGAAGCCTCATGGAAGGGGAAACCCTGGCGAGCATGTATGTTTTCATGGAAGGGTTGTTGCCTTGGTGAACCATATGGCTTGGGCATGCGTATGGATCCTAAGGGTGGTGCCCTTATGCAGTCCAATGGCATGGCAAGATGTTTTGTGGCTATGTATGCTGCTTCTTTATTTTTGTAGGTACTTAAAGCTACTTTTGGAATTATGGATATTTGAGACACAGTTGGCTCTTGTGCTTGTGTCTCTTGATTATCTGGCTTATGGATTTATGGATATTTGGGACACAGTTGGCTCTTGTGCCTGTGTCTAGTTATTATCCGGTTTATGGAATTATGGATTTTTGGGACACAGTTGGCTCTTACGCTTGTGTCTGGTTATTACCAGAGTCGTGAACTCAGGATATGGATAAAGTTCCTTTCTTGATACGGTTGGCTCTTGTGCCCGTATCGAGTGTCGGATCGTGGATCTAGATTTATGGCTTTAATGCCAGAATTATGAAATATCATGGATTGGCAGTGCATCTGCTATACTTGAAGGATATCTCAGTGGTATCAGGTTTATACAGTTGCGGATAACTACTTTATAAGATGGAGGGATGTCACCATTTGGTCCCTTCACCAGTCTTGACCAGTGTTTCACACACTGAGTGGAACCAAGGTGTGAATGGGGATTTTCCACAAAAGAAAGGTAGAGAATTTTATTGGCATGGTTTGGCTTGAAAGATGGCCATACAACATGAGTAGCATGAGATATTATTCATTAAAGTGACTTATAATATTTATATACAGTGTGTTCGCATATCATTAATAATGGGCTGGACATATTATTGTTTTTGGGATCGGACAGGTGGACAAAAGGAGGTGCCTAAAGTGGATATTTTGGTTCTGAAACCAAATGGGAACCTGGATCAATGGACAAACACTTCAAATGCCAAACAAAGATGTGAAAACGCAGCGGAAACGACCATAAACAATGCTAAAAGGAACACAACACTGAGGCGGAACGGCCGGCCCCCCGTAGGAACTTCTTTATTGATTGAGAAGCTTTTACAAGATACCAAGGTGCAAGTGTGAACAACACCAGATCTTTCCACAAAGCATCAACACAAATCTTGTCGAGATAAACTATTACACCTCTAGAGGATGAGGCATTTGAGGACTCGGCTATCGGCAGTGACCCTAAGAGTGGACTGTTTTGGAGGAATCTGGGACAGTTTCGAGGCTCAGTTTTGGAGCTGTTTTGGCACGGAGTTCGGGGCAGCTCTTGGCTCCGTACTGGGCTGATTTCTGAGCTGATTTGGGGACTGTTTTGTGACACTTTTTGGACAGCTTCTAGAGGTGTTTGCATCTTGGCACTGGGGTGCACCATTAGTACTAGCCCCTTGAGAAGATCGTGTAGTGCGAGCCGGAGCCATGATCTCCTCATAGAGCATAGAATAGATGTCTCTCTCCTCTTGAGGAATGTCGGGAATCTCCTTGCACTTCATGATATCAATCTTATCTGGATTCACTTTGCGAGGCTCAATGGGATTACCCTTTTGCTCTAGCAATCAGAGATTGCGATGACAAAAGACAAGCTTCTCCAATTGTGCTGTGGAGAGTCTATTTCTCTTTTTCGTGTGAAAAAGAGCCCATGTACTCCAGTTCCTCTCACAAGGCCCTGAACTGCAATCCTGGGAGAGAACTCTCAATGCAATCCGTCTCTACATTGTACAAAAAAGAATGTTGTCAAAAAGAGAGTAGCATTTGAATGTAGATTTTGAAAGAATAGGAGACAAAGATACAAGATTCAAGAATCAAGAACCTTACCAAGTTGGGTGTCCCAATACCGTATTTCTCCCACCAAGACACTGGCTCCAACTGTGTCTCCCTAAGCAATGCAGTAGCTCGCCCAAACATATGGCTACCGCTGCGGTAAATGAGAAGCTCATCCTCGAGCTTTCTCATAAGCTGTATATCACCTCCCAATCCCACCAACTTGCTAATGTACTCGGTCCATCCTGACTCTAGCTCCTCATTCCTCCAAAGGGGATGCAAAATGTGAGCAACAGCATGGATTGGCCTATGAAACCAATCCCAACATCGATTCCAGATCTCCTTAATATCTTGAACTCTACATGTGACATACATAAGAGATTAAGATTTATAAAATAACTTATTGGAAGACTCAAGAGAAAGACTCAAAGACTAAAGTTAAAGCCCAAGGGTGAGCACCTGTCACGCAACAAGGTAGTGCAATCATTGAGAGCTTTACCAATTCTGTCCATGAACTCATAAAGCAGCCCAATGGTACTCCCCTCCATGTCTGTGAGCCGAAGGACACTATACATGGGCTGAAGTGCCTTCACAAGTCCCTCTGCATCCTGCCACCAAGTATCTCTCATGACCATACGAGAGAATGCTATAGACTTGGGCTCATCCTTGTCCTCCCATGTTGTCCATTCATGACACACAACAGTGCGTAATAAGCCATGTCGCTCTCTCACTAGTCTCTCCACCATAATAAACATATATGCAAACCGAGTTTTGGAGGGCTTTAGAAGCTCAAGATCACTATTAGCCCTGTACATGCTCAAAACCTTTGGCCTTTTTGTTGTACACATTTCTCTTCCGCACATCTGTCTATCCATCACAAAGCAAAGTACAACCATACTTTGCCCAAGTGGCCTTGAGAGGCTCCATCTCCATCTCCACACCCAGTTGCTCCTTGCGAAGCTCAGTAGTGCGCAATGTTTCGTAGGAGGGGCCATCCCACTCACACCCAATGCGGGAGATAGCTCTCATTGCCTTCTTGCATCGACGAGTCCTGACAATGTGGAAGGATAATCCACATTGAATAAACAACTTCATCAACTCCCTCGTTGCCTCTTTCATGGCAGCCTTCTGCATCCCTGCTTGCACATGTTCTTTCTTGAACACTGGAAGACTAGTTCTTTTGGCTCGAGGTGCCGAGCTAGAACCACCTACAATACCACCTACAACCTTACCACTGGTATCTTCCTCTCTGATACTGCGAGTCCTCTTGGAGACACTTTGACGTGCTTCAGGCTCTCCCAGATTGGGGATATCCTCAAGGGGGGTATACCTAGTTGCATGGCCTTCCAAGCCTTTAGGCTATCATAGATTTTTTGTGGCACATGCAACGCGAACAGAAAAGGTACACCGTACAAAACGATTCGATGCGATGGGTTGTAGGTTTTTAAAATATGCATGATGAATAAAAAACGCGTTTCGTACAAGACGAAACGTTTCGTACCTATACGAAACGCGTTTCTATGCAACATTGAGCTAGTCGCTTGGTAAGGGGTGCGACTGCATACCAATAAGAGAGAAAAAAAATGATTGTCCAACCTGCTCCTCTCATTTGCGCATCACTTCTCCCTTCCTTCATAGAGTCGACCCCCCTCTATTTCCAGCCTATGCTTGCTTTTTTTCCCATCGTTAAAAGTGGCATCCCCTCCAAAAAAACCATAAAACTCCTCTTTTTGGGTGAATGTATCCCCACATGTCCATCCACTTATAAGTGTGAACAAGTATCCTTATAAACCATAATAGTGAGTAAAACTCATGTCCTGTAATCTGCCTACAAATAGAAATATGCCAGATAAGCCTTCACAAAAGTTCTGCGACGACAAGACTTGGCTTTACACATGCGTCTTCCATCTTGTGACTTCGCTGCTTCTGTGGAAAAATCCCCGTTCACACCTTGGTTTTGCCTAGTGTATAAAACACTAGTGGAGACGGGTGAGGGACCAAATGGTGATAGGTTCAACCACTTTTAGCCAAAAAGGGGAAAAGCACTTCAAAAATAGAGCTAGTCGACTCTATTAAAGCAAGTTTGGGCTGTTTTATCATCATGCGCATCCCTCCTAGAGATTTTCTCTTCTCTCTGCTGGCCGACTTGCTCCAAAGATGCTATAGGGTTGGCCGATTGTCACGTGCATCCCGCACTTGGATGCCACGTAGACATTTCTGTACAGTAGGTGCAGGACCTGGGATGGTGAACTGGTCCCATGTGAGCCCAGTCCGGGACGAGTTAGCCAGGGATCCATCTCAGTCGTCCGAGGTCAGGTGTGCAAAGTCCTGCACAAGAAGCAGTGCCAGTCCGCGCTGTGAGTCTCCCTCTGGAATGATGTCAGATGTTCTGTGTATCTGGTTTGCAACTGGATGCCAGGCCTCTGTAGGCATGTAGGTTTGCATGTAGAGAAGGGGCCAGCCCATAGGGCTACCCCAGTGAGAAGGTTTTGCACTTGCACTTGTAGTATGGGCATGGGGGAGGTGTAGAACCACCCCCAAGGGGCCAGGAGGGCCCAAGCCTTGCCCACCAGCCAAGGCAAGGGCTGGGAGGGCTGTCGGCCAGCTCTAGAGCTTCTGGACAGGCAGCCGACAGGGATTAAAGCACTATCCAGCAGGTCAGCCAGGTGTAGGGGCAGTCCCCACACCCATGCGTAGCATGCCCAGCAGCCAGGGTGCTGCCCAGAAGCATGCGCAGAATGGCCAGATTATTGCATAAGTGTGAAAGCAGCAGTTATTAAAGTGTGAAAGTATTTTATTAAAATACTCAGTCGTGGAGCTTCCTGAAGCCAGCCGACTGCATGAAGGGAGGGGTATAAAAGCCCAGCCAAGATCTCATTGAATCCATCTCATAATTCACCAAGAGCATCAAGCATTCAAGGGCCAGGACAGCCAAGGGTTTGCTAAAGCTAAGGGGTGAAGGACTGAAGGTCAAGGGCAGGTTTTCCAGCCAAGAAAAGGTCAAGTACTTTGTATTTGTTTCAGATTTACATCATTCTAATAAAGCAAATACACCATCCGTGGTGGGGGCCCTACAGAGGGTAATTGGGACCCAATACTGTGTCCTTCTCCATCTCCCCCTTCTCTCTCTATTTTCTGCACATCGTCTTTCAGTTTGTGCGTTAATTCCGTCGCGAAAAGAGTGCTGATTTCTGAGTTTTGAAGTACCGATCCTTCTCCGAAGCTTCCGCATATTACAGTGGTATCAGAGCTCATTTCAAGGACAAATATTCAGCAAAGAAAACCAGAAAATTTTTTCGCTCGTGTGGTTGGTTTTTAGACACCGGTGGACTACCCCTTTCGGAGTGACTCCTGTCCCTCGAAGGACGGTTGGTTTTTAGCCTCCGGAAGCCTCCGGAAGTCTCCCACACAGATAGTGGATGGTCAGATTGCATTCCGGAAAGGAATTGCATTTTCCCGCTATGGCGAACTTTGGCGACGAGAGAGAACCAGAACCATGGGACCAGAGTGCACCAGGCAGCCCAGCGAGGGCACCCGGCTTGAGTGTACAAGACATGTTCCAGCAGATGATGCGAGCAATCGCAGACCAGACAACCAAGTTGGATGAGCAGAAGGCGCGGATTTTGGCTCTGGAGGAGCGTTCTCGCTCTCCAGCGTCGCGTTTTCTATCTCCTCCTCCCTCTCCTTCCGTATCCCAGATACCAGATCCTCGTCACAGGGACCCTCTCGCAGGGTCACAGCCGCAGTCAAGCTCCTTGCTTGAGATGCAGATGCGCGCATTGGAGATTCGACAACGCGAAGACGACGCCATGCGACGAGTGGAACACGAGCGTTACCTCAGAGCCTTGGACGCTAGATTGACACCGGCGGCGCCCTCGAATCATTTTCCCGAGAAAATGAATTTCAGTAAGTATAATGGTAAACTCGATCCCACTACTCTGTATTCATGGTTACATCAATTTGAAGCTTACTTTGCCGCAGTTAGGAAATCAGATATTGACAAAGTGATCTTAGCTAGTTGGTACTTGGAAGGTGAGGCCATTCCTTGGTGGACTCAGTGGGCTCATGCCCACACCAGATCAGGTATGGCAGCTTATGGGTGGGACGAGTTCGTCTGTGACCTTAAGCAGCGGTTTTTACCGCCCCACTACCTTGAGCGACTCGAAGACGAGTTCAGGGGTGCGCGTCAGAATGCGCAACCAGTCCTTCAGTTTGCCAATAGAATTTCGACCTTGTGTCTACAATTAGGCTTATCTGATGCGGACAAGAAAGGGCAGTTTTTGTATGGCCTGGACACGCAAATCCAATGGGAGGTGCGTATGTTTAGGCCAGCCACCTTTGAGGACGCACTCTCGCTTGCGCAGAGTGCAGAAATGAAACACAATGGTGGCAAGCCCAAGACTTCCCATCCGGCCTGTCCTAAATCTACAGCAACCAGATTTTGGTGATTTCATCACATACAGTGGGAGTAGAGTTGCATTTGTGCTTCCGCAGTGGGAGATAAAGCTTGGGAGAATAACTGTGAGCACTTTGTGTGCTTTTGGTGCAGTGTTTGCACATTTTGTAGGGAGTCGGGCATTGACAGGTTGCATATTGCTATGGCAACCACAGGTGAGATCTCTTCATTGCTTCACATCAAGAAGCTTGAAGGCTCACATAACTATGATATTTGGTAAACCCAGTGCTATAATGTGTTGCTCCAGAAAAAGCAGCACAAGCCTATCAAAGAAAGGGGTGAAATGCCCGCTTCTCTTACTGCTGAAGAGTGGGAAGATATGGATGAGTTGGCAAGATCTACCATCATGTTGTCTGTGTCAAACACTTTACTTTTCAGCATTCGTGAAGAGAAGACAGCTTGGGGAATGTGGCAGAGATTGCAGGACTTGTATGCCCAGCAAAGTGCCTCAAGCAAAGTGTATTGGTTGAAGAAACTCATAGGTCTTCAGATGAAGGAAGGGGCGTCTATGACAGCCCATCTAAATGAGTTTAATGGTATTGTCAGCCAAGTTATTAATCAAAAGCTGGCAATGGACGATGAGTTCAAAGCCACTTTTCTCTTATGCACTTTGCTAGAAAGTTGGGACACATTCAGGACAACCACTAGCAATTTGAATGCTGTGCTGTCATATGCAGATGTTGAGGGTGCTCTTCTTCAAGAAGAGATGAACAGGAAAAACAACTCTGTTGGAAAGTCCAATGCAATGAATGCACGTGGGAGATCCCAGCAAAGGGGTAAAAGCCAAGAACGGGAAAGGAGCAAGTCCCGCTCCAAAAAGGACTTGGAATGCCATTATTGTGGCAAGAAGGGACACATCAAAAAGCAATGCTACAAATGGAAAAATGATCAAAAGGAAAAGGGAAAAGGCAAAGACAAAGACAAAGATGAAGCCAAAGATGTAAAGCAAAAGGGCAAAAGTGGAGTCAAGATTGAAGAAATCAATGTGTCACATGCAGGTGACAGTGAGGATGAGGTCCTATTTACGTCTTCACTTGATGCCCATTCACTTCTTACATGTGGTCATGGTATGCACTCATGGATCATTGATGGAGCCACCAATAGGTGATATGCAGGTTGGACAGCAACCTGCAAATGATGGTCATTGGGTACGGAGGTCCACAAGACCCTCCAGAGCCCCTGACAGGTTTGTTCCAGGGGTTGACTACTTGATGCTTACTGACTGTGGGGAGCCCTCATGTTATAAGGAGGCTTTACAGAGGGCAGACAAGGCTCTTTGGGAGCGTGCCATGAAGTCAGAGATGGATTCTTTGCACAAAAATGGAACATGGAAGTTGGTGCATTTGCCTGCAGGCAAGAAGGTTTTGCCATGCAAGTGGGTTTACAGGCTTAAAGTTGCACCAGATGCAAAGCCAAGATACAAAGCCAGGTTAGTGGCTAAGGGCTTCAAGCAGGAATATGGTGTGGACTTTGAGGAGATCTTCTCTCCAGTGGTCAAAATGACCACACTTAGAGCTGTGTTAGCTTTGGTTGCACATGATGATCTAGACTTGATTCAGATGGATGTGAAGACTGCTTTTCTTCACGGTGATCTCCATGAGGAGATATATATGCAGCAGCCAGAGGGTTATGCAGTGAGTGGAAAGGAGAAGCTTGTATGCAAGCTGAAAAAGAGTCTTTATGGGCTCAAACAGGCACCAAGGGAATGGTATCATAAATTTGATACATTCATGAAATCACAGGATTTCAGGAGAAGTGACATAGATCACTGCTTATACACCAAGAAAGCTTTGGATGGCAGTCTATTGATCCTCATCTTATATGTTGATGATATGTTGATTGCCGGGAAATCTCGTAAGGAGATGGATACCTTGAAGCAGAGGCTGCATCAAACCTTTGATATGAAGGATTTGGGTGATGCAAATCACATTTTGGGTATGCGGATACTTCGGGACAGAAATCAGCATGTGTTGTATTTGTCTCAGAAGGAATACATTGGCAAAGTCTTGCAGAGGTTCAATATGGACGGGGGGAAGAAGACTAGTACTCCTTTGCCTCCATGTGTGAAACTCAGTGCTATGGACAGCCCACAGTCAGATAGTGGCAGGGCTGATATGGCCAAGATTCCGTATGCTTCAGCTTGTGGCAGTCTCATGTATGCCATGGTTGCTACTAGGCCGGACATTGCATTTGCAGTGGGAGTGGTTTCTAGATACATGGCCAACCCTGGCAAGAAGCATTGGGAAGCAGTGAAAGGTGTCATGAGATACCTGAAGGGCACACAGGATATGTGCATTTGCTTTGGCAAACAGGATGCATTAGTGCATGGTTACACGGATTCGGATTATGCCGGTCATCCAGATAACCGGAAGTCTACTACCGGTTATGTGTTTACATTCACAGGAGGTGCTGTGTCATGGATATCCAGGATGCAGAAGTGCACTGCCTTATCTACTACAGAGGCCGAGTATATTGCAGCCACAGAGGCTTGCAAGAAGGCATTATGGCTATCTCGGTTAGTGGTTGATTTGGGTTATACAGGGGATATTCCATTGTTGCATTGTGACAGTCAGAGTGCCATCCAGTTGGCAAAGAACCTTGTCTTTCATGCAAAGACGAAGCATGTGGATGTGAAGTATCACTTTATCAGAGAGGTGATAGAGAACAAGCAAATTCAGCTTGTTAAGATTCATACGGATGACAACCCGGCTGATCTGTTGACAAAGAGTTTGCCTCCGGAGCGGTTTGCTCATTGCAGACACTTGATGGGCATTGGATGAGGCCAGTTTCAGCCTTGATATGGCCTTGTATATTATCATGTACATGCTGATTTTTCTTTTCCTTCATTTAAGGGCACTTTGCCTTTAAGTGGGAGGTTGTTGGGGTAAAGGCATTATGCCCACCCTTATAGTGTGTACAAGCCCATAAGTTATAGTACATAGTACACTTAGTACTTTTAATGTACTAAGTGCAGTATGTGTACTAGTGCAATATACATGTGTGATAGGGGAGTCACACACTCACTTGGTGAGTTGACTTATCCCCACAACTCTCTCTCTCTCTCTCCCCCTTCTCTCTATGTATGTCTCCCACAAGAACTCTAACCCTAATCATCTCTCCCATTGCTCGTTGGAGGATCAGAGTCGTCATCATCATTTGACTGAGAATCCATAGCTAGAGGTGTAACAGAAGCAGGGGGAGGAGAAGGTGGCGGCGGAGGCGGAGGAAGAAGAAGCTCACCACCCCCCTCAGAAGATGCAAGAGTCTCGTCGAACACCACATCACGGCTCACAACAACTTTGCCGGCATGCTGATCATACAGACGATGTGCCTTGGACACAGCACTATATCCAAAGAAAAATCATACGCTGAGACTTGGAGTCCAACATAGAGCAATGCTCCTTAGGCACATGTTGTCAAATCCCCATAGGATCACCTCGTAGAACGCTCCTGGTACAAGACTCCAAACCCGCAAAACAAACCATGCAAACGTGAAGGAGATGCATGCCTTACTCACCTCCCAACCTTGACAGCCGTGGGCAAGCCCACAAGTCTTGGCTGTCCCCACCGAGCCACGAGCTGGCTAACTAGTTGGACGTACCGACCAATCTCTACCCCGTGACGTCCCATACCACCACGCCATCACTAAAACTCGAGCTCAATCTTAGAAGAAAAAATGCACACCTCAGAAGAGAGAAGTGTCCACCAGAGGTACCAAGGGCTGCCACCAAAGCCAAAATCACCACAAGACCCCCTCTGCAAGAGATAGTGTCCACTGGAGAAGAAAACGCAGCCAAACAGGGGGCTGCAGACCTGAAAATACAGGCCGACCAGCTTCCACACTTCTGTAGAGAAAAACACTGATGAGAATATACATGTAGGCTGTAAGCGATGAAGCCTTAAAGAAGGTAGAGAAACCAGCAGCAATAGTCCAGAAAACGAAGCAATCCAGAGGGCTGTGAATCTGAAAAAGGCAGAGGTAAAGGGGCTGTAGGGAAAAATCTGGGACAGCAGAGAAAACGCTGAACCTAGAGCGATGATACCACAAAAGACTACACAAAGCGGAAGCAAGATGAGCACTAGAGTGTGCTGATCTGAGAAGTGCAAGAGAGAGATATATGAAGCTAATAGGCTGAATATACTTCAATGAAAGCAATCCCGAGCAAGAGACAAAATAGTCTCATAAGTGAAGGATACAAAAGGTGAGAGTATGTCAACACATGAACTAAACCTCCAACAACCAATGAATGGAAAAGGGGAGAGGCCATACCACCTATATATAGGTCATATGGGGCTGGTCAACTGGAGCAACAAGACTTGGCCGACTGGACAAGAGGAGCTGGCCGATAGGAAAAACATCACCTGACCTGGGAAAAATACCAGGAAAATGGGGAAAAATAGGGTGAAAATAAGGGTGGCCATCCCACAACCAAGGGCCATAAAAGGGATCAAATGTGGGCACAATACATGGGCAGAATATGGGGATGAACGTGTTAACACTTCCAAGGTTCTCCACTTGGTAGGAGGCCTCTGATGATCAGCTTCCCCAGAAGGGCTCTGCTTTGCATAGAAGGATCAATAATGCCCAGTCCGCCTCTATGGCAAGGGTGAATGATGATTCTCCAATCCACCTTGGCCCATGCCGGCCTACCATCGCTGCTTGTCCAAAGGGAGTTGCGGATTAACCGCCGTTGTACCCTGGCCAATACATACCCTAGAAAAGGCCCAACAAGAGGTGATGTACCACATGGTAGCAAGAAGGGCCCGGTGTTCGCTACCACTACTGTACCGGCACAAGAGCGCCTGGTCGTGCTCCAATATAGAAGGTTCTTCCAAATGCTTAGGAGGAGGAGGGCAAGCTGCTACTCTGAGGTGATGTCAATCCCAACCTGGCAGCCAAGATAACACACTGAGGTACCGGAAGGACTCAATTGGGTGCGAAGCCAAGGTAGGGGATGAGCTAACCCAAAATCCACATGACTTGTGCCAATTGATATGTGCTCTTGAGGCCCAGCAAAAGATCTGGACTGCATCCACAGTACGTTCTCCACATCTTTGGAAAGTAAAACCATTTCCTCTGATTCATTGAGTCCCTCTCACATCCTGAGATGTGTGTATCTAAAGCTGGCTGTTACCATGGAAGAATTGAAGTATCTCCACTCAATTGCATGTTGGTGGCAGCAGGTGGATTCATGTCTCCCAAAACCAAGATATCTCCCTCACATCTTGGTTCCGTATAGTCATGTTCCGGTTGTGCTAAGGGGTGGAAGCCCTTCATGAAAGGATGAGTTGTAGTGTTGATCAAAATTGTCTATACCCTGCAAAATTCCCGCAGTTATTTCATGAATGCTTCTAAATACGGTTTGATTTTTTTGATAATGTGTTCCCTTCTGTGTTGGTTGCTAGAGCAAAGCCAGGGGATACGGTGCTTGACATCTGTTGTGGCAGTGGTGATCTTGCCTTCCTTCTTGCAGAAAAGGTTGGACCTACAGGAAAGGTCAGTGTGCCTTAAGGCTTGTGTTTCATGTAGGCAGATGAGGTCTTTTTGAAAGCTCCAAACTTGAATGCTCAATTATCACAGTATGAATTTAGGTTACGGGCCTCGACTTTGCCAAGGAGCAGCTGCTTGTAGCATCCGAGCGTCAAAAGGCAAGGACTTGGGCTTGCTATGGAGACCTGCAGTAAGCAAAGTGGATAATAATTATTCCCTTGTTATGGGGGAAGTTAAAAAAGTTTCAGTAATCAACAGGGTGTTGTTAGAGGGTGCTGTTGTTTCCCTGGCAGTATAGTGAGTTAGGAAAGGGTTTGAATCTCTAGGCTGGTGCCTGAGTTCAAAGTTTGCTGGCTGCAGCCGCTGGGGATGCAATGCTGCCTATCACTAAATAAATACATTCCCTAAAAAAAAGAGTGATGTTGTCTTCTTTTCCTATGACAGGTGGCTGCAAGGTGATGCATTAAACCTGCCGTTTGCAGATGAAACCTTCGATGCTGTGACTGTGGGGTATGGATTGCGCAATGTTGCTGACATTTCTCGAGCTCTTTGTGAGATCTGTCGGGTTGTAAAGACAGGTATGGATTCTCTTAGTGTGTGAAAAGCCTTTTCTGACCATCTTTGGTTTGTAAAGCTTTCAAATCTCATGCTTCGATCTCTCTCAACTCCAGGCTCTAGTGTCTCCATCCTTGACTTCAACAGACCCACCAATACATTTGTATATGGCATTCAGGTAAATCCTTTACTTTCTGCTCACCAACCTCTGGATTACCTAATAGATTTGCTTCAAATAGTGTGTGCGTGTGCCATGCACGTGCATGTGCGCCTGTGTGCACATTCGCACGTGTGCTAACAAGCTAGACAACTCTTTTGCCAGTGTTTCCATGACATTGCTACTGCCTCTACTTTCTTTTGTGATAGGATTGGCTGCTTGACAATGTAGTAGTTCCAGTTGCCACTCAATATGGCATGCAAGAAGAGTATGCATATCTTAAGAAGTCGATTGCCCAGTTTCCAACAGGTTCAACGCTTTACTTCACAGTAAAAAACATGGCAATGCTGTTTTGGTCTTGGAGGTTTGTGCCAATTTTGTTGGAATAATAATGCCAAAAACAAAGTTCAATTGCAGGGAAGGAGCAACAGAAGCTAGCAAAAGAAGCTGGGTTTTCTCTTGCTGTACATTACGAACTTGCAGGTGGCCTTATGGGGACACTAGTGTTGAGAAGATAACACTCTAAGATGAGCATTCTTCCTGCAGCAACTGGACACTTCAAACTTCTCCTGGGGTTGGATGAGTGGTTGATCCTTGGATGTGAAGAGAGGGCGTAACTTACTATCTTTTATATATAAAGAGCATGACAGTGAGATTGCAAAGCATAATTGAAAATGAAATCATTTTTATATAAAAGTGGCACTACTGTAAAGTGGATCCAAAATTTGGATCATCCTTGGAGGAAACAAAATGGATTTGGAGAAAAAGCGTAGGTAATTTGAAAATCAAAGTTCATTTTAAGCAAGGTGAGTGTGCATGGAGGTCTGCTGTGGCATGGCATGGAGGTGGGCTTTGCCATGGGTTCTCCCACTAGTGGTATTTTTAACAGGTTTGATTGATTGATTTTCTTATAAGAGAAGACAGTACCACCTTTTTAGTTGGCTGCTTCTTTCATCTTCTGATATACTCCTTCGCAGCACAAACATGAATAAGTATTGCATGGTGTGCTGCTTAGTTGGTGCCACAAGCAAGCGTTGATGCCTCTTTACTTTCAAAGCCAATTTTTGTTTGATAATTTGGATAGGTCATGTTGCAAAGTCTACTGAATCAATTCATTGCACTCTAATGCATATTTTTGAAGGACCCCCATATGTTAGTCGCTTTTTTGGTCAGATTGGACTTATCACTATATTTTTTGAAGGGCCCATTCGATTGGTCAGATTGGACTTCTCAACGTTTTCTTGTGTTGCATATAAACCTAAGAGCAATCATGATGAGTCTAATTTGAAGCTTTGCATTGTAGCAGTGCTATTGCTATGTCTTAGTGGAGTATAATACAGGTGGAAGCTTATCCAAAACAGATGACTACAAAGCAATAGATTGACTTTGAAGTTAGATTAGAATGTGTACCTAAAGACATCTTTGGAGCTTAAGCAAGAAAAGCTTAGACTTTGAAATGTTTGAAAGTAAGTCAAATTGAGGATTGAAGTGTAGTTGCCAATGGTTTCTTTGAAAGTAAGTTAATTGAAGATTGGAGTGATCTTTTTAGAAAGCTTAATCACAAGTGCAATCGGCAGCAGTGTTGAATTGATTACCAAAAAAGATTGATCAAAGTATAAGAGTTGGCCATTGAAACACTCAAGTTTCACAAGCACAAAATTTCAGAAACGTCGAAAGTGACATTTATAATGTAGGTTTCTTTGCAACCTTTTCCATATTTGCATCCATTCTTTGCAGTTAACAATGATAAACTGATAAACAAGTCTCATGCATATTTATATAACAGAGGTGTAATTCCATTACTAGGTATAGATTTAATGTCTTGGGGGCACTAAATCCCTATTAGACATCTTGCCCTTCAACCAAGAGCACTTGATGAGTAAGTCCATATCTTAACTCCTCAATATCAAGCAACATAACTTGGAATAGGTAAGAGTACATAGAATAATCTTACATAGTTTACAGCCCTCAATGCAATGTCTACAGAAAGCATCAACCATCTCAAATCAATGTGTGCTACTTAAATACTGTAATATACATGTGAGTTGAGAAATAATGATCGTGTGACCAACTAAAAGGCTTGTTACTAGCATGATTAGGTCGCTAGCTGATGAGGGTGGTATCTTAGTTTGCAGTATTTAGAAAATGTGACATACCATCACATATAGTTCGAATTGAGGAAATGTGTTTCCATTTCCCAATGTGCTCCAAGTATATATTATGAGGAAAAAGGTTAGGCAATTGGAGGTATTGATCCACAAGTAGCAAAAGATTGAGAGCAGTGGTGGTTGTGAACCGTAGGTGGCGGGAGGGTACATTGATCAACTATACCAAATTATTTGAAGCCTTGTCAAAACCCAATCATTGATTAGCAATGACACAATTACATAAAAATTTTACACTTAAATTATTTTGAACCTATCAAATCAACTCAATTACAAGAAGTGATCAACTCAATTTTCCAAGCAATTACAAGAAGTGATCACACCACCAACAGCCTTGTTTGAACCTCACATGTTATAACAAAAGTTTCTTGCTCATTAGCTTTTAGAGCAATGCCCAAGAAACATTTTCGAGTGAACTCGACATGAATAGATCTTGCTATGATAACAATGCAAGAAAGAGATCTAGTGAGAGGAAAGAACTCATTGGTTGGAGTCCACACAACTTGCTCCTCAATGCCTAGAAGAGCCATAGTACAAGTTCATGAAGAAAGCCATGAAAGCTTATGTAAGAAGCTAATAACTCTAATAAATGTAACAATGTATAATAGGTCAAAAAGTAAAAGGTAGAGGTACCAAACCACATGCATTTTAAGTCCCAAGACCCATGTTTTCACATGTGTCTAGGTCCATGGCCCATGTGTATATGCATCTTAAAATTGCTTCATTACAAACCATACATCCCAAGTATCATATCAAACATCCAAAGACCTATCTCAACTCCAAAGCACACCAAATCATGTCGACATCCATGAGAGCCGAATGAATATAACTCGACTACTAGTCAACATCATGCATAAACAAATATGAACCAATGCGATCATTCCATGTAGCATCACTTAAACCATCCAAGATATGGTCCACTAAATCATCACATGTATAAGCATGATCCATACCATGTAACATATCCTCATGTGCAAGACCATCCATATATGTGTGATCATCCAAAGTAAAAGCATGATCAATAAAATTATCATAAGCATAATCGTCAATGAATACTAACAATGTATTCACATAAGAAATATATAGCACCATCCACCAAATCACTTCTCAATCTTTGAAGTCAACATCATAAACATGGTCTATCTCCAAGAAAGCTATGAGAACTAGGAGTAGTGGTTGAATCATGAATGCCTCCATATACAAACCCTAGGATGGCAACTTGGTGGTCCCATTTTCACATCAACGCTAGCAATAGTAATCCATGAACCCACTTATGAAGTATCACCAAACCCACATCACTAATCACATTCTAATGGACATCAAATGCATGATCCATCAACTACTCACAATCCTCTATAATAGACTATAATGGTCATCTAATGCAACTTAATGGTCCCTAAGAAAGTAGGTAATCATCAACATATCATCACCCACAATGCTTGATGCCCTCGAGATCATGTCCACATCATCTAACTCACATATCAATACTATATATATCATCATGTGCATGTCCCAAAATCATCACCATATGCACATGTATCAATATCATCATATACATGTGTGTCAATATTATGTACACATGCAATACATCATCATCATCTTCTACATCATAATATAATGAATCAATTAGTGTAAGAAAATAAGAATCAATGAGACAATGGCTAATACATATCAAGGCCCATGCAAGCACCATTGCAATATTGGCATGTGTAAAGTATGTACCACACAAACACTCCAAGGATCCAATCCTATCACAACATGACTCACAAATTACTCCCTACAAGTGAAAATCACGATAATCATCTACCCACACATCAACACCAACATCACAACCATGTATCATCCAACCATTTAAAAATCCCCAATAACATCAACCATATCTTGAAAAACCTCCTTAATGCATAAAAATCCTTAATCTCAATGCTCTATCCACTACTGAGCTTGCATTTACAAGCAATAAAGTTCACACCTTAACATACCTAAGCAAGATCACCACCAATAGCTAAATGTCCTATTCTCACACATTGAAAGCCAAGCTACTCTTTAAGGTTGAGTTGCTCTATCTAAGAGCAACAATGATGAGCATATATATTTAATTACAAAACCAACAAGCAAGATTTTTAGACCAATTGAGAAAAAGCTTTTCATAAGCAATGACCTTAGCCCGTGCCCCATGTGCATTTATATCCTAAATTCCTTTCATTACAATTCTTCTAACCATGAATTGAAGGAAAAAAGTCACAAACATTTTTTACATAGTTTCATCCACTTGCTTCATTTAATTTAAAAACAAAACAAATTACCTTCTCCAAAGACAAGGTGGTTTAGAGGAATATTACTATCAATGTAGTCAAAAACGCACACTCCACTTCCAAAATTGGAGACCTTGGTTGCTTTTTGATGGGCGGCACTTCCAAGATTGGAGACCTTGGTTGCTGTTTGCTGGGCGGCATGCCTATACTGGGCATTTCAGCTAGGTACTCACTTGGAGCACCCCTCAAAAGATAAGGCAACATGTGGGAAAAACAAGCACTGTTCCCACTGTAGCCGTTACTGTGCAGAGTGACCAAACCAAGCAAAAATCATCAGTAATATTCAGAAACACCCTCTGCTTGGAAAAGAAGAAACCACGGGATGGTGATGTTCAGAACAAAGAGGCGACTTTGCAGAAATGTATGCTAAAAAGAAAACCGTTCGAACATGGACTACATGAGCGGAACCACCTCGGAGGAAGGGTGGTGTTGAGAAACACCGTAAGATTGGGAAGAGACGCCTTCTAGCCGCCGAAGCCGTAGAGGGTGCGGCCCTGCCTCTTGAGGGCGTACACCACGTCCATGGCGGTGACCGTCTTGCGGCGGGCGTGCTCTGTGTAAGTCACGGCGTCCCTGATGACGTTCTCCAGGAAGATCTTGAGGACCCCCCTGGTCTCTTCGTAGATGAGGCCGCTGATGCGCTTCACGCCTCCCCTCCTGGCGAGCCTGCGAATGGCCGGCTTCGTGATGCCCTGAATGTTGTCCCGCAGAACCTTGCGGTGGCGCTTCGCCCCGCCCTTCCCAAGCCCCTTGCCGCCCTTGCCTCGCCCAGACATGATTTTTCTGCACCTTAGCACACCACACCCACACAAAAAAGTAATCTTCTCTTAGCGCAAATCCTTAACGACCCTCCAATCGACCGCTCCTTTATAGCATTCAGAAGGAGCGTCGCCGGTTGATTTCAAATTCAATTTTTAAAAAATTTGCCACCCTCCTCTTTCCCTCCAAGATTGAAATAATGTATTTTCATGATCCAGGGTTCCTCCTCCATATCTTTTACAGGGCATCAACCTAGGCTCCACTTGGCGCATTTTTTAGGCACACCTAGGGGTTGCAAAAAAGAACGTTGGGTTTGCAGAGCCGCCTAATGATTACAAACCAGTTCTTCCCTCCATCCAAACTTGCCGCCTCATGAAAGGGCTTGCAAAGTTCAAAATTTTCCCACGCATCCAATGGGTGGGAGGTGCTTGACATCTCATTTATCCAACAAAAAAGGCCTGCACTCACCAGTAACAACAGCAGAGCAGTAGCAATGATGTCTCAGCTCGCTCTGAAGCTAGGAACCAAGCCTGTACGAAGACGGAGGGCGCATGAAGCCTCTCTCCAACCTCAAGTTCCTCTTGGCCATAAACAACATCCCATACGTAGGCTTAACAGGATGTGTGGGTGCTACTCCTACGCTGACCAACCCTACTGCCAAATGGGTATACTGCGGGCGAGTGGACGAAGAGGAACAAGTTGGGCAGCAAGAGCGGGGTGGTGGACGAGGGCTTGCATGAACGAGCTAGGCGCCAAGGGCAAGACATAACAAAAAAGGCCTGCACTCACCAGTAACAACAACAGAGCAGTTACAGCGATGTCTTAGCTCGCTCTGAAGCTAGGAACCAAGCATGTGCAAAGACGGAGTGCACGGAGGCCGCATGAAGCCTCTGTCCAACCTCAAGTTCCTCTTGGCCATATACAACATCCCATACGTAGGCTTAACAGGATATGTGGGTGCTACTCCTACGCTGACCAACCTTCCTACCAAATGGGTATGACTGCGGGCGAGTGGACGAAGAGGAACAAGCTAGGCAAGAGGGGGGTGGTGGATGAGGGCTTACAGGAACGAGCTGAGCATCAAGGGCAAGACGGAACGAGCATACAATAGCTCCTCAAATGCAGATTATTCTTCCAGTTCCTGTGCGCCTTCTTCCATGCGATTCAGTTCTTCCGACCGCTTGCAGCCGATGCTACAATCCAATGGAAAGCTATGGAGAATCGCTTCCACCGATGGCCTGTTCGCCAACAGTAGATTTCGGCCTCTGTATTGGTTAGTAGCCAACACTGCATGCCAATCTGCATGCTAATGTGTTATTAATTTATTAAACAATAGTGCCATTGTAATTAATTCTTAACCTGTTGGAATTTCAAATCTATTCAACAGTGCCAATCTACGTCATAATGCGTCATGAACTTATACTTATTTAGACATTAGTGCCATTTAAACATTAGATCTATAAGCAACAAGATAAAGGGTTATCTATTGCCGTTAAGCACTAGATTAAGGGTTAAGAGAACACACCAAGTGGAAATGTTTTAAGGCATAGGGACGCAAATTCTAACGTAACACGATAAAAGGCTGGCACTGCATTAAGCAACTAGAATAAGGGTTAAGTCTCTGATAAAGAATGCACTTAGTCGAAGTGTCTCAAGGTTGACGAAATTATATAAAAAAATGCTTTTGTTTTCGTTTTTGGACTGTTAGTGTGGATTCGGTGGCACGGATTTTTGTGGACAATATACCCATTAGGGTTTTACCCAACATAGAGGCAGAGATAGGAGTGCCTTACCTGAACAACCTTCCTTGGTCAATAGTGATTTTTACATGCTCAGGAAGTGCATCATACTTCTTTTGCAACCTGGCCTTTTCTAAAGAAGTAATTGCCAAACTACTAAGATGATCATACCTTATACCTTCAAAATCCAAGGCACCATCATCTGTCAAAGCAAGGAAAGCTTCCATTTCTTTTTCATAGTACTCTTTGAAATGGTTAATGAGAGCACACAAGTCAAAACCCACATCGAAACATTCCCTATAAAACACAAGCATATGTTGTGCACCTGCTAATTTGCAAAAACTCAAAGAGCTTCTCTACATGTGTTTCCTCTATCACTCTTGAACCCATTTGTATAAACTGGAAAACACCATGAATACCTTGGCATGGGCTAGAAGGACAACGTGATAATGTGAATCCGATGACATCTACTGGATTGATTCGCGTTCGTCTTTCCACAACACTAAATTGCGAAAATAAGGAGTTATCCACCACACTCAACTCAATAAAAGCCCTTGTCCAAACCTTGTTTATCTGGAGACGTTTGATATCACGCCGTAGAAGAACAGTGTGATAAAGTGATTTGGATTCCCTTTGAAGCTGAAATTCGTGTGGTCTTTCAATGTCGAAAATCAGTGATCTTGTGTGGATAATAAGTGCAGAATTTATGAGTTAGGGTCAGGAATAAGTGCAGAATCAGAATGGTGACTGGGGTCAAAAATAAGTGCAGAATTTGTGAGCTAGCGTGAGGAATAAGTGATTTGGCTGGAGTGGAAGTAGGGAAGGTACAACAAAAAATATAAAAAAATGACTCAAATGTGTGACCCATACGAACACATGTGGCAGCCATGCAGATGCCATGCACATGGCCATACATCCACATGTGTGACCATCATGAATCGACACATGGCGGTACGACCTCACATGGCTAGCATGTGTGACCCATACTACCACATGTGGTCATACGTGATGACATCACATATCCCCCCACGATCTATAAATATGAGAAAACGGTCCTTCCATCTAGCTACAAGGTTTATTTACATGCCTCTTTTTGTAATTTGGGATTTTTATTTATGCTAACTTGAAAATATAGTAGCATTAGATGTCTTTTGTTTGAATATTAAATATACTAGAAGAATGGCGCAAATAAAGCAAACAGATCTGCTTGAATTTCCTAAATCGTGCCATTCTTATAGATTCCAGAATCTACATTAAGTCTATTACATCCTATACCACTAAGTGACTATAGAGTTCAATATCTTGAATGTGCCACTAGATACCCAAGGATGCAGGTATTAAGATTAAAGATATTACACATGACAGGGATATAAGAACTGTAGATCAAGCAAAGGCTAAGAAGGGAAAAGAGAAGATATCTTCTTAGGATGATATAAAATTTGATGAAGAAAGAATAATGGAACTCCTGGATCTTGAGAAGAAGAACCTTCAAGATTTAAAGAATATACCGAGGCAACTAATTCTTCAAGTAAAAGATTTTGTTGATGGTTCAGAGTACCTTGACATAGCATCATCAGATACATATATGCTGGGCAGAGAGAAATTAAGAAATAAATGATGGAGTGATCATGATATCTCTCAAGTATGCACTTTCTTTTTTGAAAATTTTATTATTGTATACTTTTTTGAAGATAAGAAACTAATTTATATGGTGATTTGTTATTTGCGGGCTACTGCTGGCCACCCTACCCCCAGAGGCCTCCTACCCCCCTATAGTCTCTATTTATGTAAGAGAAAAAAACACTAATTTTAACAAGCTCAAAGAATGGTTGAGGAGATGCAACTTTAAAAAGGTGCGATATGTAATTGTGCCTTATAATGAGAAAGTATTTTGTTTTAAATATGTTTTATTTGTTTTAATACATCTTTTTATACTTCTCTATAAATGATCATTTTCTTCTTTTTCTATTGTGTAGGAGCCATTGGAGTGTATTTATAATTGATCTCAAGAAAAGAAAGACATGTTTCATGAATTCCATGCTTGGTATACATGGAGAAGCAAAATTGCAAGTTATTAATTTAAAAATGGTTGCGTTTAATTTTTCAAATCGTATTAGATTGAATAATCTATGTGGTTTATTATTTTGCAGGGCATCTAAGTGGATAATAAGCACATTAGAAAACCCTTCATCCTCAATTCATCGACAATAAAACTCCACATCAATTTTTCATTTTGCTTGTATGTTATCAAAGTATCAATGAAATCTTTAAAGTTTGTTATATTTCTAGCTTTTGTTGAGAGTTTTAACAAGAACTGTCATTGCTATAGGTTCCTTTACAAAATGATGGAAGCTCGTGTGGATGAAGAGTGGTCTTGCAAATACATGGAGATACATGTAGTGAAAATTTTCAATAAACATATCAAAACGAGTACCTGTACATGCAATTAATATTTTCAACAGACACATCAAATACAGTAGTTGTGAGAAACTTATTCATTTTTCTTAAACTTTTATATCATACTAATATATACTAAGATTTATGTCATAATTTTTTAAAGTTTTTAACTTCATGTTATATAGACACATAATATGGTGGGTGAGAGCAAAGGCAATCAGATCAATTCTTAACAATCATGTAGATCTTCTCATAGATTTAGATTCACCACCACCAACAATCCCACCTAGGATGATAAAGAAGTCATTCAAAAAGAAAGGATTTCCCACAATGTCTCCATTGAAATTCGGATCATCTTCAAAGAGGAAAATGACTGACGTAGAGAAGAAGGAAAAGACTTCTTGAAAACAAAAACAATCTAAGGAAAAAGAGGCCAAGTCAAAGAAAACTAAGTCCAAGAAGTCGGAGTCCCAACCGACCCAAGGAATCCGAAGAGGCTAAAGCTTCTATATGGACACCAACTAGCCAAAGCAAGAGCCTTAGGAGTAGAAAAGATTTTTGTTCTCACGCTTTGTATCCAACCAATTTGTATAAATATCATTGTAATATATATATATATATATATATATATATATATATATGAAATTAATATTGAGTTCAATTTCTCTTTTAACATTGGTCATCTTGTCTTATACATCCTAAATATTATCAATAATGTTGAATAACTATTTTACAAAATGAATCCATAAGACAAGACAAATGGGTGCAAATTATATTGTATTAAGAAAACTTCAAGATTACAGGGGACATACATTTCATACAACTAAAAGTTTTTTCGGATCTTTTTTCCACCATAATA